>NW_026047617.1:0-300000 GCF_023864345.2 Schistocerca serialis cubense
TGCACTACAAGGCTGCAATATTTATTTGCCCATCAAGTGGGCTTTTGGTGGAAATGACACACCACCAGCAGCATGTTGTTTACGAGAGGGGGGGGGTGTGGAATGGGGGGGGCGAGCGGAAGAGGACAAGTAGTTCTTCTATTGGCATATACTCAGGCTTTACAGTGTTTTAAAGAATGTTCCTTCAAGTTCATATAAGAATGTAGCATTTTATTTCCAAAGTGTAGTAAATCGTTGTTTTCTCACAGCAGGGTGATTGCACTACAAGGCTGCAATTTTTATTTGCCCATCAAGTGGGCTTTTGGTGGAAATGACACACCACCAGCAGCATGTTGTCCACGAGAGGAGGGGTGGGATGGGGGGGGGCGAGCGGAAGAGGACAAGTTGTTCTTCTATTGGTATGTACACAGGCTTTACAGTGTTTTAAAGAATGTTTGTTGAAGTTCATATAAGAATGTAGCATTTTATTTCCAAAGTGTAGTAAATTGTTGTTTTCTCACAGCAGGGTGATCGCACTACAAGGCTGCAATTTTTATTTGCCCATCAAGTGCGCTTTTGGTGGAAATGACACACCACCAGCAGCATGTTGTTTACGAGAGGGGGGGGGGGGGGTTGGATGCGGGGGCGAGCGGAAGAGGACAAGTTGTTCTTCTATTGGTATGTACTCAGGCTTTACAGTGTTTTAAAGAATGTTCGTTCAAGTTCATATAAGAATGTAGTATTTTATTTCCAAAGTGTATAAAATCGTTGTTTTCTCACGGCAGGGTGATCGCACTACAAGGCTGCAATTTTTATTTGCCCATCAAGTGGGCCTTTGGTGGAAATGAAACACCACCAGCAGCATGTTGTCCAGGAGAGGAGAAGTGGGATGGGATTGCGAGCAGGAGAAGACAAGTTGTTCTTCTATTGGTATGTACTAAGACTTTACAGTGTTTTAAAGAATGTTCGTTGAAGTTCATATAAGAATGTAGCATTTTATTTCCAAAGTGTAGTAAATCGTTGTTTTCTCACAGCAGGGTGATTGCACTACAAGGCTGCAATATTTATTTGCCCATCAAGTGGGTTTTTTATTGAAATGACACACCACCAGCAGCATGTTGTTTACGAGAGGGGGGGGTGGGATGGGCGGGCGAGCGGAAGAGGACAAGTTGTTCTTCAATTGGTATGTACTCAGGCTTTACAGTGTTTTAAAGATTGTTCGTTGAAATTCATATAAGAATGTAGCATTTTATTTCCAAAGTGTAGTAAATCGTTGTTTTCTCACAGCAGGGTGATCGCACTACAAGGCTGCAATTTTTATTTGCCCATCATATGGTCTTTTGGTGGAAATGACACACCACCAGCAGCATGTTGTCCACGAGAGGAGGGGCGGGGTGGGTGGGCGAGCAGGAGAGGACAAGTTGTACTTCTATTGGTTTGTACTCAGGCTTTACAGTGTTTTAAAGAATGTTCGTTCAAGTTCATATAAGAATGTAGCATTTATTTCCAATGTGTAGTAAATCGTTGTATTCTCACAGCAGGGTGATCGCACTACAAGGCTGCAATTTTTATTTGCCCATCAAGTGCGCTTTTGGTGGAAATGACAGACCACCAGCAGCATGTTGTTTACGAAAGGAGAGGGGGGGTGGGATAGTGGGGCGAGCGGAAGAGGACAAGTTGTTCATCTATTGGTATGTACTCAGGCTTTACAGTGTTTTAAAGAGTGTTCGTTGAAGTTCATATAAGAATGTAGCATTTTATTTCCAAAGTGTAGTAAATCGTTGTTTTCTCACAGCAGGGTGATCGCACTAAAAGGCTGCAATTTTTATTTGCCCATCAAGTGGGCTTTTGGTGGAATTGACACACCACCAGCAGCATGTTGTCCACGGGAGGGGGGGAGGGAGGCGGAGGGGCGAGCGGAAGAGGACAAGTTGTTCTTCTATTGGTATGTATTCAGGATTCATAGTGTTTTAAAGAATGTTCGTTCAAGTTCATATAAGAACGTAGCGTTTTATTTCCAAAGTGTACTTAATTTTTGTTTTCTCACAGCAGGGTGATCGCACTACAAGGCTGCAATTTTTATTTGCCCATCAAGTGGGCTTTTGGTGGAAATGACACACCACCAGCAGCATGTTGTTCACGAGAGGGGTGGGGGGTTGGGGGAGGGGCGAGTGGAAGAGGACAAGTTGTTCTTCAATTGGTATGTAATCAGGCTTTTCAGTGTTTTAAAGAATGTTCGTTGAAGTTCATATAAGAATGTAGCATTTTATTTCCAAAGTGTAGTAAATTGTTGTTTTCTCACAGCCGGGTGATCGCACTACAAGGATGCAATTTTTATTTGCCCATCAAGTGGGCTTTTGGTGGAAATGACACACCGCCAGCAGCATGTTGTCCACGAGAGGAGTGGTGGGATTAGGGGGCGAGCAGGAGAGGACAAGTTGTTCTTCTATTGATATGTACTCAGGCTTTACAGTATTTTAAAGAATGTTTGTTCAAGTTCATATAAGAATGTAGCATTTTATTTCCAAAGTGTAGTAAATCGTTGTTTTTTCACAGCAGGGTGATCGCACTACTAGGCTGCAATTTTTATTTGCCCATCAAGTGGGCTTTTGGTGGAAATGACACACCAGCAGCAGCATGTTAACCACGAGAGGAGGGTCGGGATGGGATGGCGAGCAGGTGAGGACAAGTTGTTCTTCAATTGGTATGTACTCAGAGTTTACAGTGTTTTAAAGAATGTTCGTTGAAGTTCATATAAGAATGTAGCATTTTATTTCCAAAGTGTAGTAAATCGTTGTCTTCTCACAGCAGGGTGATCACACTACAATGCTGCAAATTTTATTTGCCCATCAAGTGCGCATTTGGTGGAAATGACACACCACTAGCAGCATGTTGTTTACGAGAGGAGGGGTGGCATGGGGGGGCGAGCGGAAGAGGACAAGTAGTTCTTCTATTGGTATGTACTCAGGCTTTACAGTGTTTTAAAGATTGATCGTACAAGTTCATGTAAGAATGTAGCATTTTATTTCCAAAGTGTAGTAAATCGTTGTTTTCTCACAGCAGGGTGATTGCACTACAAGGCTGCAATTTTTTTTTGCCCATCAAGTGGGCTTTTGGTGGAAATGACACACCACCAGCAGCATGTTGTCCACGTGAGGAGGTGTGGGATGGGATGGCGAGCAGGAGAGGACAAGTTGTTCTTCAATTGGTATGTACTCAGACTTTACAGTGTTTTAAAGAATGTTCGTTGAAGTTCATATAAGAATGTAGCATTATATTTCCAAAGTGTAGTAAATCGTTGTTTTCTCACAGCAGGGTGATTGCACTACAAGGCTGCCATATTTATTTGCCCATCAAGTGGGCTTTTGGTGGAAATGACACACCACCAGCAGCATGTTGTTTACGAGAGGGGGGGGGGGGGGATGGGGGGGCGAGAGGAAGAGGACAAGTTGTTCTTCTATTGGTTTGTACTCAGGCTTTACAGTGTTTTAAAGAATGTTCGTTCAAGTTCATATAAGAATGTAGCATTTTATTTCCAAAGTGTGGTAAATCGTCGTTTTCTCACTGCAGGGTGATCGCACTACAAGGCTGCAATTTTTATTTGCCCATCAAGTGCACTTTTGGTGGAAATGACACACCACCAGCAGCATGTTGTTTACAAGAGGGGCGGGGTGGAATGGGGGGGCGAGCGGAAGAGGACAAGTTGTTCTTCAATTGGTATGTACTGAGGCTTTACAGTGTTTTAAAGAATGTTCGTTGAAGTTCATATAAGAATGTAACATTTTATTTCCAAAGTGTAGTAAATCGTTGTTTTCTCACAGCAGGGTGATCACACTACAAGGCTGCAATTTTTATTTGCCCATCAAGTGCGCTTTTGGTGGAAATGACACACCACCAGCAGCATGTTGTTTACGAGAGGAGGGGTGGGATGGGGGGGCGAGCGGAAGAGGACAAGTAGTTCTTCTATTGGTATATACTCAGGCTTTACAGTGTTTTTAAGAATGTTCGTTCAAGTTCATATAAGAATGTAGCATTTTATTTCCAAAGTGTAGTAAATCGTTGTTTTCTCACAGCAGGGTGATTGCTCTACAAGGCTGTAATTTTTATTTGCTCATCGAGTGGGCTTTTGGTGGAAATGACACACCACCAGCAGCATGTTGTCCACGAGAGGAGGAGTGGGATGGGGGGGCGGGCGGAAGAGGACAAGTTGTTCTTCTATTGGTATGTACTCAGGCTTTACAGTGTTTTAAAGAATGTTTGTTGAAGTTCATATAAGAATGTAGCATTTTATTTCCAAAGTGTAGTAAATCGTTGTTTTCTCACAGCAGGGTGATCGCACTACAAGGTTGCAATTTTTATTTGCCCATCAAGTGCGCTTTTGGTGGAAATGACACACCACCAGCAGCATGTAGTTTACGAGAGGGGGGGGGGGGGGGGGGTGGGATGCGGGGGCGAGCGGAAGAGGACAAGTTGTTCTTCTATTGGTATGTACTCAGGCTTTACAGTGTTTTAAAGAATGTTCGTTCAAGTTCATATAAGAATGTAGTATTTTATTTCCAAAGTGTAGTAAATCATTGTTTTCTCACAGCAGGGTGATCGCACTGCAAGGTTGCAATTTTTATTTGCCCATCAAGTGCGCTTTTGGTGGAAATGACACACCACCAGCAGCATGTTGTTTACGAGAGGGGGGGAGTGGGATGGGGGGGCGAGCGGAAGAGGACAAGTTGCTCTTCTATTAGTATGTACTCAGGCTTTAGAGTGTTTTAAAGAATGTTCGTTGAAGTTCATATAGGAATGTAGCATTTTATTTCCAATGTGTATAAAATCGTTGTTTTCTCACGGCAGGGTGATCGCACTACAAGGCTGCAATTTTTATTTGCCCATCAAGTGGGCTTTTGGTGAAAATGAAACACCACCAGCAGCATGTTGTCCACGAGAGGAGAGGTGGGATGGGATGGCGAGCAGGAGAAGACAAGTTGTTCTTCTATTGGTATGTACTAAGACTTTACAGTGTTTTAAAGAATGTTCGTTGAAGTTCATATAAGAATGTAGCATTTTATTTCCAAAGTGTAGTAAATCGTTGTTTTCTCACAGCAGGGTGATTGCACTACAAGGCTGCAATATTTATTTGCCCATCAAGTGGGCTTTTGGTGGAAATGACACACCACTAGCAGCATGTTGTTTACGAGAGGGGGGGGGTGGGATGGGCGGGCGAGCGGAAGAGGACAAGTTGTTCTTCTATTGGTATGTACTCAGGCTTTACAGTGTTTTAAAGAATGTTCGTTGAAGTTCATATAAGAATGTAGCATTTTATTTCCAAAGTGTAGTAAATCGTTGTTTTCTCACAGCAGGGTGATCGCACTAAAAGGCTGCAATTTTTATTTTCCCATCAAGTGGGCTTTTGGTGGAATTGACACACCACCAGCAGCATGTTGTCCACGGGAGGGGGGGAGGGAGGGGGAGGGGCGAGCGGAAGAGGACAAGTTGTTCTTCTATTGGTATGTACTCAGGATTCATAGTGTTTTAAAGAATGTTTGTTCAAGTTCATATAAGAACGTAGCGTTTTATTTCCAAAGTGTAGTTAATTTTTGTTTTCTCACAGCAGGGTGATCGCACTACAAGGCTGCAATTTTTATTTGCCCATCAAGTGGGCTTTTGGTGGAAATGACACACCACCAGCAGCATGTTGTCCACGAGAGGGATGGGGGGTTGGGGGAGGGGCGAGTGGAAGAGGACAAGTTGAGTTCTATTGGTATGTACTCCGGCTTTATGGTATTTTAAAGAATGTTCGTTCAAGTTCATATAATAACGTACCATTTTATTTCCAAAGTGTAGTAAATCTTTGTTTTCCACAGCAGGGTGATTGCACTACAAGGCTGCAATTTTTATTTGCCCATCAAGTAGGCTTTTGGTGGAAATGACACACCACCAGCAGCATGTAGTTTACAAGAGGGGATGGGGGGGGGGGGGGTGGGATGGGGTGGCGAGTGGAAGAGGACAAGTTGTTCTTCTATTGGTATGTACTCAGGCTTTACAGTGTTTTAAAGAATGTTCGTTGAAGTTCATATAAGAATGTAACATTTTATTTCCAAAGTGTAGTAAATCGTTGTTTTCTCACGGCAGGGTGATCGCACTACAAGGCTGCAATTTTTATTTGCCCATTAAGTGCGCTTTTGGTGGAAATGACACACCACCAGCAGCATGTTGTTTACGAGAGGGGGAGGTGGGATGGGGGGGCGAGTGGAAGAGGACAAGTTGTTCTTCAATTGGTATGTACTCAGGCTTTACAGTGTTTTAAAGAATGTTCGTTCAAGTTCGTATAAGAATGTAGCATTTTATTTCCAAAGTGTAGTAAATCGTTGTTTTCTCATGACAGGGTGATCGCACTACAAGGCTGCAATTTTTATTTGCCCATCAAGTGGGCTTTTGGTGGAAATGACACACCGCCAGCAGCATGTTGTCCACGAGAGGTGGGTGGGTTGGGGGGGCGAGCAGGAGAGGACAAGTTGTTCTTCTATTGGTATGTACTAAGACTTTACAGTGTTTTAAAGAATGTTCGTTGAAGTTCATATAAGAATGTAGCATTTTATTTCCAAAGTGTAGTAAATCGTTGTTTTCTCACAGCAGGGTGATCACACTACAAGGCTGCAATATTTATTTGCCCATCAAGAGGGCTTTTGGTGGAAATGACACACCACTAGCAGCATGTTGTTTACGAGAGGGGGGAGTGGGATGGGCGGGCGAGCGGAAGAGGACAAGTTGTTCTTCTATTGGTATGTACTCAGGCTTTACAGTGTTTTAAAGAATGTTCGTTCAAGTTCATATAAGAATGTAGCATTTATTTCCAAAGTGTAGTAAATCGTTGTTTTCTCACAGCAGGGTGATCGCACTACAAGGCTGCAATTTTTATCTGCCCAACATGTGCGCTTTTGGTGGAAATGACACACCACCAGCATCATGTTGTTTACGAAAGGGGAGTGGGGGTGGGATGGTGGGGCGAGCGGAAGAGGACAAGTTGTTCATCTATTGGTATGTACTCAAGCTTTACAGTGTTTTAAAGAATGTTCGTTGAAGTTCATAGAAGAATGTAGCATTTTATTTCCAAAGTGTAGTAAATCGTTGTTTTCTCACAGCAGGGTGATCGCACTAAAAGGCTGCAATTTTTATTTGCCCATCAAGTGGGCTTTTGGTGGAATTGACACACCACCAGCAGCATGTTGTCCACCTGAGGGGGGGAGGGAGGGGGAGGGACGAGCGGAAGAGGACAAGTTGTTCTTCTATTGGTATGTACTCAGGATTCATAGTGTTTTAAAGAATGTTTGTTCAAGTTCATATAAGAACGTAGCGTTTTATTTCCAAAGTGTAGTTAATTTTTGTTTTCTCACAGCAGGGTGATCGCACTACAAGGCTGCAATTTTTATTTGCCCATCAAGTGGGCTTTTGGTGGAAATGACACACCACCAGCAGCATGTTGTCCACGAGAGGGGTGGGGGGTTGGGGGAGGGGCGAGTGGAAGGTGACAAGTTGTTGTTCTATTGGTATGTACTCCGGCTTTATGGTATTTTAAAGAATGTTCGTTCAAGTTCATATAATAACGTACCATTTTATTTCCAAAGTGTAGTAAATCTTTGTTTTCTCACAGCAGGGTGATTGCACTACAAGGCTGCAATTATTATTTGCCCATCAAGTAGGCTTTTGGTGGAAATGACACACCACCAGCAGCATGTAGTTTACGAGAGGGGGGGGGGGGGGGTGGGATGGGGGGGCGAGTGGAAGAGGACAAGTTGTTCTTCAATTGGTATGTAATCAGGCTTTACAGTGTTTTAAAGAATGTTCGTTGAAGTTCATATAAGAATGTAGCATTTTATTTCCAAAGTGTAGTAAATCGTTGTTTTTTCACAGCCGGGTGATCGCACTACAAGGCTGCAATTTTTATTTGCCCATCAAGTGGGCTTTTGGTGCAAATGACACACCACCACCAGCATTTTGTTTACGAGAGGGGGGGGGGGGGATGAAGGGGCGAGCGGAAGAGGACAAGTTGTTCTTCTATTGGTATGTACTCAGGCTTTACAGTGTTTTAAAGAATGTTCGTTGAAGTTCTTATAAGAATGTAACATTTTATTTCCAAAGTGTAGTAAGTCGTTGTTTTCTCACGGCAGGGTGATCGCACTACAAGGCTGCAATTTTTATTTGCCCATTAAGTGCGCTTTTGGTGGAAATGACACACCACCAGCAGCATGTTGTTTACGAGAGGGGGAGGTGGGATGGGGGGGTGAGTGGAAGAGGACAAGTTGTTCTTCAATTGGTATGTACTCAGGCTTTACAGTGTTTTAAAGAATGTTCGTTCAAGTTCGTATAAGAATGTAGCATTTTATTTCCAAAGTGTAGTAAATCGTTGTTTTCTCACGGCAGGGTGATCGCACTACAAGGCTGCAATTTTTATTTGCCCATCAAGTAGGCTTTTGGTGGAAATGACACACCGCCAGCAGCATGTTGTCCACGAGAGGAGGGGTGGGATGGGGGGGCGAGGAGGAGAGGACAAGTTGTTCTTCTATTGATATGTACTCAGGCTTAACTGTATTTTAAAGAATGTTTGTTCAAGTTCATATAAGAATGTAGCATTTTATTTCCAAAGTGTAGTAAATCGTTGTTTTTTCACAGCAGGGTGATCGCACTACAAGGCTGCAATTTTTATTTGCCCATCAAGTGGGCTTTTGGTGGAAATGACACACCACCAGCAGCATGTTGTCCACGAGTGGTGGGGGGGGGATGGGATGGCCAGCAGGAGAGGACAAGTTGTTCTTCAATTGGTATGTACTCAGATTTTACAGTGTTTTAAAGAATGTTCGTTGAAGTTCATATAAGAATGTAACATTTTAGTTCCAAAGTGTAGTAAATCGTTGTTTTCTCACAGCAGGGTGATTGCACTACAAGGCTGCAATATTTATTTGCCCATCAAGTGGGCTTTTGGTGGAAATGACACACCACCAGCAGCACGTTGTTTACGAGAGGGGGGGGGGGGGGTGGGATGGGGGGGCGAGAGGAAGAGGACAAGTTGTTCTTCTATTGGTATGTACTCAGGCTTTACAGTGTTTTAAAGAATGTTCGTTCAAGTTCATATAAGAATGTAGCATTTTATTTCCAAAGTGTAGTAAATCGTCGTTTTCTCACTGCAGGGTGATCGCACTACAAGGCTGCAATTTTTATTTGCCCATCAAGTGCGCTTTTGGTGGAAATGACACACCACCAGCAGCATGTTGTTTACGAGAGGGGTGGGGGGGTTGGGATGGGAGGGCGAGCGTAAGAGGACAAGTTGTTCTTCTATTGGTATGTACTCAGGCTTTACAGTGTTTTAAAGAATGTTTGTTGAAGTTCATATAAGAATGTAGCATTTTATTTCCAAAGTGTAGTAAATCGTTGTTTTCTCACAGCAGGGTGATCGCACTACAAGGCTGCAATTTTTATTTGCCCATCAAGTGGGCTTTTGTTGGAAATGACACACCACCAGCAGCATGTTGTCCACGAGAGGAGGGGTGGGATGGGGGGGCGAGCGGAAGGGGACAAGTTGTTCTTCTATTGGTATGTACTCAGGCTTTACAGTGTTTTAAAGAATGTTTGTTGAAGTTCATATAAGAATGTAGCATTTTATTTCCAAAGTGTAGTAAATCGTTGTTTTCTCACAGCAGGGTGATCGCACTACAAGGCTGCAAGTTTTATTTGCCCATCAAGTGCGATTTTGGTGGAAATGACACACCACCAGCAGCATGTTGTCCACGAGAGGGGGGGGGGGGGGGGAGGGGCGAGTGGAAGAGGACAAGTTGTTGTTCTATTGGTATGTACTCAGGCTTTATGGTATTTCAAAAAATGTGCGTTCAAGTTCATATAATAACGTACCATTTTATTTCCAAAGTGTAGTAAATCTTTGTTTTCTCACAGCAGGGTGATCGCACTACAAGGCTGCAATTTTTATTTGCCCATCAAGTGGGCTTTTGGTGGAAATGACACACCGCCCGCAGCATGTTGTCCAAGAGATAGGTTGGGGGGGGGGGGGGGGGGGGGGAAGGGAGCGGAAGAGTACTAGTTGTTCTTCTATTGGTATGTACTCAGGCTTTATTGTGTTTTAAAGAATGTTCATTCAAGTTCATATAAGAACGACGCATTTTATTTCCAAAGTGTAGTAAATCTTTGTTTTCTCACAGCAGGGTGATCGCACTACAATGCTGCAATTTTTATTTGCCCATCAAGTGGGCTTTTGGTGGAAACGAAACACCACCAGCAGCATGTTGTCGACGAGAGAGAGGGGCGGGGCGGAAGAGAACAAGTTGTTCTTCTATTGGTATGTGCTAGGCTTCATAGTGTTTTAAATAATGTTCGTTCAAGTTCATATAATAAGGTAGCATTTTATTTCCAAAGTGTATTAAATCTTTGATTTCTCACAGCAGGGTGATCGCACTACAAGGCTGCAATATTTATTTGCCCATCAACTGGGCATTTGGTGGAAATGACACACCACCAGCAGCATGTTATCCACGAGAGGGTGGTGGGGAGTGGGGAGTCGAACGGGAGAGGACAAGTTGTTGTTCTATTGGCATGTACTCCGGCTATATAGTGTTTTAATGAATGTTCGTTCAAGTTCATATAAGAACGTAACATTTTATTTCCAAAGTGTAGTAAATCGTTGTTTTCTCACAGCAGGGAGATTGCACCACAAGGCTGCAATTTTTATTTGCCCATCAAGTGCGCTTATGGTGGAAATGACACACCACCAGCAACATGTTGTTTACGAGAGGGGTGGGTGGGATGGGGGGGGGCGAGCGGAAGAGGACAAGTTGTTCTTCTATTGGTATGTACTCAGGCTTTACAGTGTTTTAGAGAATGTTCGTTGAAGTTCATATAAGAATGTAGCATTTTATTTCCAAAGTGTAGTAAATCGTTGTTTTCTCACAGCAAGGTGATCACACTACAAGGCTGCAATTTTTATTTGCCCATCAAGTGGGCTTTTGGTGGAAATGACACACCACCAGCAGCATGTTGTTTACGAGAGGGGGGGTTGGGTTGGTGGGGCGAGCGGAAGAGGACAAGTTGTTCTTCTATTGGTATGTACTCAGGCTTTACAGTGTTTTAAAGAATGTTCATTGATGTTCAGATAAGAATGTAGCATTTCATTTCCAAAGTGTAGTAAATTGTTGTTTTCTCACAGCAGGGTGATTGCACAACAAGGCTGCAATTTTTTTTGCCAATCAAGTGCGCTTTTGGTGGAAATGACACACCACCAGCAGCATGTTGTTTACGAGAGGGAGGGGTGGGATGGGGGGGGCGAGCGGAAGAGGATAAGTTGTTCTTCTATTGGTATGTACTCAGTCTGTACAGTGTTTTAAAGAATGTACGTTGAAGTTCATATAAGAATGTAGCATTTTATTTCCAAAGTGTAGTAAATAGTTGTTTTCTCACAGCAGGGTGATCGCACTACAATGCTGCAATTTTTATTTGCCCATCAAGTGGGCTTTTGGTGGAAACGAAACACCACCAGCAGCATGTTGTCGACGAGAGAGAGGGGCGGGGCGGAAGAGAACAAGTTGTTCTTCTATTGGTATGTGCTAGGCTTCATAGTGTTTTAAAGAATGTTCGTTCAAGTTCATATAATAAGGTAGCATTTTATTTCCAAAGTGTATTAAATCTTTGATTTCTCACAGCAGGGTGATCGCACTACAAGGCTGCAATATTTATTTGCCCATCAACTGGGCATTTGGTGGAAATGACACACCACCAGCAGCATGTTATCCACGAGAGGGTGGTGGGGAGTGGGGAGTCGAACGGGAGAGGACAAGTTGTTGTTCTATTGGCATGTACTCCGGCTATATAGTGTTTTAATTTATGTTCGTTCAAGTTCATATAAGAACGTAACATTTTATTTCCAAAGTGTAGTAAATCGTTGTTTTCTCACAGCAGGGAGATTGCACTACAAGGCTGCAATTTTTATTTGCCCATCAAGTGCGCTTATGGTGGAAATGACACACCACCAGCAACATGTTGTTTACGAGAGGGTGGGTGGGATGGGGGGGGCGAGCGGAAGAGGACAAGTTGTTCTTCTATTGGTATGTACTCAGGCTTTACAGTGTTTTAGAGAATGTTCGTTGAAGTTCAAATAAGAATGTAGCATTTTATTTCCAAAGTGTAGTAAATCGTTGTTTTCTCACAGCAGGGTGATCACACTACAAGGCTGCAATTTTTATTTGCCCATCAAGTGGGCTTTTGGTGGAAATGACACACCACCAGCAGCATGTTGTTTACGAGAGGAGGGGGTGGGTTGGGGGGGCGAGCGGAAGAGGACAAGTTGTTCTTCTATTGGTATGTACTCAGGCTTTACAGTGTTTTAAAGAATGTTCATTGATGTTCAGATAAGAATGTAGCATTTCATTTCCAAAGTGTAGTAAATCGTTGTTTTCCACAGCAGGGTGATTGCACAACAAGGCTGCAATTTTTTTTGCCAATCAAGTGCGCTTTTGGTGGAAATGACACACCACCAGCAGCATGTTGTTTACGAGAGGGAGGGGTGGGATGGGGGGGGCGAGCGGAAGAGGATAAGTTGTTCTTCTATTGGTATGTACTCAGTCTGTACAGTGTTTTAAAGAATGTACGTTGAAGTTCATATAAGAATGTAGCATTTTATTTCCAAAGTGTAGTAAATAGTTGTTTTCTCACAGCAGGGTGATTGCACTACAAGGCTACAATTCTTATTTGCCCATCAAGTGGGCTTTTGGTGGAAATGACACACCACCAGCAGCATGTAGTCCAAGAGAGGTGGGGTGGAATGGGGGGGGGGGGGGGGGGGGAGCGAGCAGGAGAGGACAAGTTGTTCTTCTATTGGTATGTACTCAGGCTTTACAGTGTTTTAAAGAATGTTCGTTCAAGTTCATATAAGAATGTATCATTTTATTTCCAAAGTGTACTAAATCGTTGTTTTCTCACAGCAGGGTGATCGCACTACAAGGCTGCAATTTTTATTTGCACATCAAGTGGGCTTTTGGTGGAAATGACACACCACCAGCAGCATGTTGTCCACGAGAGGAGGAGTGGGATGGGGGGATGAGCAGGAGAGGACAAGTTGTTCTTCAATTGGTATGTACTCAGGCTTTACAGTGTTTTAAAGAATGTTCGTTGAAGTTCATATAAGAATGTAGCATTTTATTTCCAAAGTGTAGTAAATCGTTGTTTTCTCACAGCAGGGTGATTGCATTACAAGGCTGCAATTTTTATTAGCCCATCAAGTGCGCTTTTGGTGGAAATGACACACCACCAGCAGCATGTTGGTTACGAGAGGGGGGGGTGAGATGGGGGGGGGCGAGCGGATGAGGACAAGTTGTTCTTCAATTGGTATGTACTCAGGCTTTACAGTGTTTTAAAGAATGTTCGTTGAATTTCATATAAGAATGTAGCATTTTGTTTCCAAAGTGTAGTAAATCATTGTTTTCTCACAGCAGGGTGATCACACTACAAGGCTGCAATTTTTATTTGCCCATCAAGTGCACTTTTGTTGGAAATGACACACCACCAGCAGCATGTTGTTTACGAGAGGAGGGGTGGGATGGGGGGGGGGGGGGGCGAGCGAAAGAGGACCATTTGTTCTTCTATTGGTATGTACTCAGGCTTTACAGTGTTTTAAAGAATGTTCGTTGATCTTCATATAAGAATGTAGCATTTTATTTCCAAAGTGTAGTAAATCGTTGTTTTCTCACAGCAGGGTGATCGCACTACAAGGCTGCATTTTTTATTTGCCCATCAAGTGCGCTTTTGGTGGAAATGACACACCACCAGCAGCAAGTTGTTTACGAGAGGGGGGGCGGGGTGGGATGGGGGGGCGAGAGGAAGAGGACAAGTTGTTCTTCTATTGGTATGTACTCAGGCTTTACAGTGTTTTAAAGAATGTTCGTTAAAGTTCATATAAGAATGTAGCATTTTATTTCCAAAGTGTAGTAAATCGTTGTTTTCTCACAGCAGGGTGATTGCACTGCAAGGCTGCAATTTTTATTTGCCCATCATGTGGGCTTTTGGTGGAAATGACACACCACCAGCGGCATTTTGTCCACGAGAGGAGGGGTGGGATGGGTGGGCGAGCAGAAGAGGGCAAGATGTTCTTCTATTGGTATGTACTCAGGCTTTACAGTGTTTTAAAGAATGTTCGTTGATGTTCATATAAGAATGTAGCATTTTATTTCCAAAGTGTAGTAAATCGTTGTTTTCTCACAGCAGGGTGATCGCACTACAAGGCTGCATTTTTTATTTGCCCATCAAGTGCGCTTTTGGTGGAAATGACACACCACCAGCAGCAAGTTGTTTACGAGAGGGGGGGCGGGGTGGGATGGGGGGGCGAGAGGAAGAGGACAAGTTGCTCTTCTATTGGTATGTACTCAGGCTTTACAGTGTTTTAAAGAATGTTCGTTAAAGTTCATATAAGAATGTAGCATTTTATTTCCAAAGTGTAGTAAATCGTTGTTTTCTCACAGCAGGGTGATTGCACTACAAGGCTGCAATATTTATTTGCCCATCAAGTGGGATTTTGGTGGAAATGACACACCACCAGCAGCATGATGTTTACGAGAGGGGGGGGAGGAATGGGGGGGCGAGCGGAAGAGGACAAGTTGTTCTTCAATTGGTATGTACTGAGGCTTTACAGTGTTTAAAGAATGTTCGTTGAAGTTCATATAAGAATGTAGCATTTTATTTCCAAAGTGTAGTAAATCGTTGTTTTCTCACAGCAGGGTGATTGCACTACAAGGCTGCAATTTTTATTTACCCTTCAAGTGGGCTTTTGGTGGAAATGACACACCACCAGCAGCATGTTGTCCACGAGACGCGGGGTGGGATGGGGGGGCGAGCAGGAGAGGACAAGTTGTTCTTCTATTGGTATGTACTCAGTCTTTACAGTGTTTTAAAGATTGTTCATACAAGATCATATAAGAATATTGCATTTTATATCCAAAGTGTAGTAAATCGTTGTTTTCTAACAGCAGGGAGATCACACTACAAGGCTGCAATTTTTATTTGCCCAACAAGTGCGCTTTTGGTGGAAATGTAACACCATCAGCAGCATGTTGTTTACAAGAGGGGTGGTGGGATGGGGGGCGAGCGGAAGAGGACAAGTTGTTCTTCTATTGGTATGTACTCAGGCTTTACAGTGTTTTAAAGAATGTTCATTGATGTTCATATAAGAATGTAGCATTTTATTTCCAAAGTGTAGTAAATCGTTGTTTTCTCACAGCAGGGTGATTGCACTACAAGGCTGCAATTTTTATTTGCCCATCAAGTGGGGTTTTGGTGGAAATGACACACCACCAGCAGCATGTTGTTTACGAGAGGAGGGGTGGGATGGGGGGGGCGAGTGGAAGAGCACAAGTTGTTCTTCTATTGGTATGTATTCAGGCTTTACAGTGTTTTAAAAAATGTTCGTTGAAGTTCATATAAGAATGTAGCATTTTGTATCCAATGTGTAGTAAATCATTGTTTTCTCACAGCAGGGTGATTGCACTACAAGGCTGCAATTTTTATTTGCCCATCAAGTGGGCTTTTGGTGGAAATGACACACCACCAGCAGCATGTTGTTTACAAGAGTGGGGGTGGGATGGGGGGGCGAGCGGAAGAGGACTAGTTGTTCTTCTATTGGTATGTACTCAGGCTTTACAGTGTTTTAAAGAATGTTTATTGAAGTTCATATAAGAATGTAGCATTTTATTTCCAAAGTGTAGTAAATCGTTGTTTTCTCACAGCAGGGTGATTGCACTACAAGGCTGCAATTCTTATTTGCCCATCAAGTGGGCTTTTGGTGGAAATGACACACCACCAGCAGCATGTTGTCCATGAGAGGAGGGGTGGGATGGGGGGGGCGAGCAGGAGAGGACCAGTTATTCTTCTATTGGTATGTACTCCGGCTTTTCAAAGTTTCAGAGAATGTTCGTTCAAGTTCATATAAGAATGTAGCATTTTATTTCCAATGTGTAGCAAATCATTGTTTTCTCACAGCAGGGTGATTGCACTACAAGGCTGCAATTTTTATTTGCCCATCAAGTGGGCTTTTGGTGGAAATGACACACCACCAGCAGCATGTTGTCCACGAGAGGAGTCGTGGGATGGGGGGGCGAGCAGGAGAGGACAAGTTGTTCCTCAATTGGTATGTACTCAGGCTTTACAGTGTTTTAAAGAATGTTCGTTGAAGTTCATATAAGAATGTAGCATTTTATTTCCAAAGTGTAGTAAATCGTTGTTTTGTCACAGCAGGGTGGTCATGCTACAAGGCTGCAATTTTTATTTGCCCATCAAGTGGGCTTTTGGTGGAAATGACACGCCACCAGCAGCATGTTGTTTATGAGGGGGGGGGGGGGTGGGAAGGGGGGCGAGCGGAAGAGGACAAGTTGTTCTTCTATTGGTATGTACTCAGGCGTTACAGCGTTTTAAAGAATGTTCGTTGAAGTTCATATAAGAATGTAGCATTTTATTTCCAAAGTGTAGTAAATCGTTGTTTTCTCACAGCAGGGTGATCGCACTACAAGGATGCAATTTTTATTTGCCCATCAAGTGCGCATTTGGTGGAAATGACACACCACCACCAGCATGTTGTTTACGAGAGGGGGGGGGGGGTGGGATGGGGGGGCGAGCTGGAGAGGACAAGTTGTTCTTCTATTGGTATGTACTCAGGATTTACAGTGTTTTAAAGAATGTTCGTTGAAGTTCATATAAGAATGTAGCATTTTATTTTCAAAGTGTAGCAACTCATTGTTTTCTCACAGCAGGGTGATTGCACTACAAGGCTGCAATTTTTATTTGCCCATCAAGTGGGCTTTTGGTGGAAATGACACACCACCAGCAGCATGTTGTCCACGAGAGGAGGGGTGGGATGGGGGGGCGAGCAGGAGAGGACAAGTTGTTCTTCTATTGGTATGTAATCAGGCTTTACAGTGTTTTAAAGAATGTTCGTTGAAGTTCATATAAGAATGTAGCATTTTATTTCCAAAGTGTAGTAAATCGTTGTTTTCTCACAGCAGGGTGATTGCACTACAAGGCTGCAATTTTTATTTGCCCATCAAGTGGGCTTTTGGTGGAAATGACACACCACCAGCAGCATGTTGTTTACGAGAGGGGGAGGTGGGTTGGTGGGGCGAGCGGAAGAGGACAAGTTGTTCTTCTATTGGTATGTACTCAGGCTTTACAGTGTTTTAAAGAATGTTCATTGATGTTCATATAAGAATGTAGCATTTTATTTCCAAAGTGTAGTAAATCGTTGTTTTCTCACAGCAGGTTGATTGCACTACAAGACTGCAATTTTTGTTTGCCCATCAAGTGGGCTTTTGGTGGAAATGACACACCACCAGCAGCATGTTGTCCATGAGAGGAGGGGTGGGATGTTGGGGGGGGGGGGGGGGGGGCGAGCAGGAGAGGACAAGTTGTTCTTCTATTGGTATGTACTCAGGCTTTACAGTGTTTTAAAGAATGTTCGTTCAAGTTCATATAAGAATGTAGCATTTTATTTCCAAAGTGTACTAAATCGTTGTTTTCTCACAGCAGGGTGATCGCACTACAAGGCTGCTATTTTTATTTGCCCATCAAGTGGGCTTTTGGTGGAAATGACACACCACCAGCAGCATGTTGTCCACGAGATGAGGAGTGGGATGGGGGGGCAAGCAGGAGAGGACAAGTTGTTCTTCAATTGGTTTGTACTCAGGCTTTACAGTGTTTTAAAGAATGTTCGTTGAATTTCATATAAGCATGTAGCATTTTGTTTCCAAAGTGTAGTAAATCATTGTTTTCTCACAGCAGGGTGATCGCACTACAAGGCTGCAATTTTTATTTGCCCATCAAGTGCGCTTTTGTTGGAAATGACACACCACCAGCAGCATGTTGTTTACGAGAGGAGGGGTGGGATGGGGGGGGTGAGCGGAAGAGGATAAGTTGTTCTTCTATTGGTATGTACTCAGGCTGTACAGTGTTTTAAAGAATGTACGTTGAAGTTCATATAAGAATGTAGCATTTTATTTCCAAAGTGTAGTAAATCGTTGTTTTCTCACAGCAGGGTGATTGCACTACAAGACTGCAATTTTTATTTGCCCATAAAGTGGGCTTTTGGTGGAAATGACACACCACCAGCAGCATGTTGTCCATGAGAGGAGGGTTGGGATGGGGGGGGGGGGGGCGAGCAGGAGAGGACAAGTTGTTCTTCTATTGGTATGTACTCAGGCTTTACAGTGTTTTAAAGAATGTTCGTTCTTGTTCATATAAGAATGTAGCATTTTATTTCCAAAGTGTACTAAATCGTTGTTTTCTCACAGCAGGGTGATCGCACTACAAGGCTGCAATTTTTATTTGCCCATCAAGTGCGCTTTTGGTGGAAATGACACACCACCAGCAGCATGTTGTTTAGGAGTGGGGGGGGGGGGGGGGGGTGGGATAGGGGGGCGAGCGGAAGAGGACAAGTTGTTCTTCTATTGGTATATACTCAGGATTTACAGTGTTTGAAGGAATGTTCGTTAAAGTTCATATAAGAATGTAGCATTTTATTTCCAAAGTGTAGTAAATCGTTGTTTTCTCACAGCAGGGTGATTGCACTGCAAGGCTGCAATTTTTATTTGCCCATCATGTGGGCTTTTGGTGGAAATGACACACCACCAGCGGCATGTTGTCCACGAGAGGAGGGGTGGGATGGGGGGGCGAGCAGAAGAGGGCAAGATGTTCTTCTATTGGTATGTACTCAGGCTTTACAGTGATTTAAAGAATGTTCGTTCAAGTTCATATAAGAATGTAGCATTTTATTTCCAAAGTGTAGTAAATCGTTGTTTTCTCACAGCAGGGTGATCGCACTACAAGGCTGCAATTTTTATTTGCCCATCAAGTGGGCTTTTGGTGGTAATGACAAACCACCAGCAGCATGTTGTTTACGAGTGAGGGGGGGGGGGTGGGATGGGGGGGCGAGCGGAAGAGGACAAGTTGTTCTTCTATTGGTATGTACTCAGGCTTTACAGTGTTTTAAAGAATGTTATTTCAAGTTCATATAAGAATGTAGCATTTTATTTCCAAAGTGTAGTAAATCGATGTTTTCTCACAGCAGGGTGATCGCACTACAAGGCTGCAATTTTTATTTGCCCATCAAGTGGGCTTTTGGTGGAAATGACACACCACCAGCAGCATGTTGTTTACGAGTGAGGGGGGGGGGGGGTGGGATGGGGGGGCGAGCGGAAGAGGACAAGTTGTTCTTTTATTAGTATGTACTCAGGCTTTACAGTGATTTAAAGAATGTTCGTTGAAGTTCATATAAGAATGTAGCATTTTATTTCCAAAGTGTAGTAAATCGTTGTTTTCTCACAGCAGGGTGATTGCACTACAAGGCTGCAATTTTTATTTGCCCATCAAGTGGGCTTTTGGTGGAAATGACACACCACCAGCAGCATGTTGTTTACGAGAGGAGGGGTGGGATGGGGGGGCGAGTGGAACAGGACAAGTTGTTCTTCTATTGGTATGTACTCAGGCTTTACAGTGTTTTAAAAAATGTTCGTTGAAGTTCATATAAGAATGTAGCATTCTGTATCCAAAGTGTAGTAAATCATTGTTTTCTCACAGCAGGATGAATGCACTACAAGGCTGCAATTTTTATTTGCCCATCAAGTGTGCTTTTGGTGGAAATGACACACCACCAGCAGCATGTTGTTTACGAGAGGGGGGGTGGGATGGGGGGGCGAGCGGAAGAGGACAAGTTGTTCTTCTATTGGTATGTACTCAGGTTTTACAGTGTTTTAAAGAATGTTTATTGAAGTTCATATAAGAATGTAGCATTTTATTTCCAAAGTGTAGTAAATTGTTGTTTTCTCACAGCAGGGTGATTGCACTACAAGGCTGCAATTCTTATTTGCCCATCAAGTGGGCTTTTGGTGGAAATGACACACCACCAGCAGCATGTTGTCCATGAGAGAAGGGGTGGGATAAGGGGGGGCGAGCAGGAGAGGACAAGTTATTCTTCTATTGGTATGTACTCCGGATTTACAAAGTTTTAGAGAATGTTCGTTCAAGTTCATATAAGAATGTAGCATTTTATTTCCAAAGTGTAGTAAATCATTGTTTTCTCACAGCAGGGTGATTGCACTACAAGGCTGCAATTTTTATTTGCCCATCAAGTGGGCTTTTGGTGGAAATGACACACCACCACCAGCATGTTGTCCATGAGAGGAGGGGTGGGATGAGGGGGCGAGCAGCAGAGTTCAAGTTGTTTTTCTACTGGTATGTACTCAGGCTTTACAGTGTTTTAAAGAATGTTCGTTTCAAGTTCATATAAGAATGTAGCATTTTATTTCCAAAGTGTAGTAAATCGTTGTTTTCTCACAGTAGCGTGATTGCACTACAAGGCTGCAATTTTTATTTGCCCATCTAGTGGGCTTTTGGTGGAAATGACACACCACCAGCAGCATGTTACCCATGAGAGGAGGGGTGGGATGGGGGGGCAAGCAGCAGATGACAAGTTGTTCTTCTATTGGTATGTACTCAGGCTTTACAGTGTTATAAAGAATGTTCGTCCAAGTTCATATAAGAATGTAGCATTTTATTTCCAAAGTGTAGTAAATCGTTGTTTTCTCACAGCAGGGTGATCGCACTACAAGGCTGCAATTTTTATTTGCCCATCAAGTGGGCTTTTGGTGGAAATGACACACCACCAGCAGCATGTTGTTCACGAGAGGAGGGGTGGGATGGGGGGGTGAGCAGGAGAGGACAAGTTGTTCTTCTATTGGTATGTACTCAGGCTCTACAGTGTTTAAAGAATGTTCGTTCAAGTTCATATAAGAATGTAGCATTTTATTTCCAAAGTGTAGTAAATCGTTGTTTTCTCACAGCAAAGAGATCGCACTACAAGGCTGCAATTTTTATTTGCCCATCAAGTGGGCTTTTGGTGGAAATGACACACCACCAGCAACATGTTGTCCACGAGATGAGGGGTGGGATGGGGGGGCGAGCAGGAGAGGACAAGTTGTTCTTCTATTGGTATGTACTCAGGCTTTACAGTGTTTTAAAGAATGTTCGTTGAAGTTCATATAAGAATATAGCATTTTATTTCCAAAGTGTTGTAAATCGTTGTTTTCTCACAGCAGGGTGATCGCACTACAAGGCTGCAATTTTTATTTGCCCATCAAGTGGTCTTTTGGTGGAAATGACACACCACCAGCAGCATGTTGTCCATGAGACGAGCGTTGGGATGGGGGGGCGAGCAGGAGAGGACAAGTTGTTCTTCTATCGGTATGTTCTGGCTTTACAGTGCTTTAAAGAATGTTCGTTGAAGTTCATATAAGAATGTAGCATTTTATTTCCATAGTGTAGTAAATTGTTGTTTTCTCACAGCAGGGTGATTGCACTACAAGGCTGCAATTTTTATTTGCCCATCAAGTGGGCTTTTAGTGGAAATGGCACACCACCAGCAGCATGTTGTCCACGAGACGAGGGTTGGGATGGGGGGGGGGGCGAGCAGGAGAGGACAAGTTGTTCTTCCATTGGTATGTACTCAGGCTTTACAGTGTTTTAAAGAACGTTCATTCAAGTTCATATAAAAATGTAGCATTTTATTTCCAAAGTGTAGTAAATCGTTGTTTTCTCACAGCAGGGTGATTGCACTACAAGGCTGCAATTTTTATTTGCCCATCAAGTGGGCTTTTGGTGGAAATGACACACCACCAGCAGCATGTTGTCCACGAGATGAGGGGTGGGATGGGGGGGCGAGCAGGAGAGGACAAGTTGTTCTTCTATTGGTATGTTCTGGCTTTACAGTGCTTTAAAGAATGTTCGTTGAAGTTCATATAAGAATGTAGCATTTTATTTCCAAAGTGTAGTAAATCGTTGTTTTCTCACAGCAGGGTGAAATTTTTATTTGCCCATCAAGTGGGCTTTTGGTGGAAATGACACACCACCAGCAGCATGTTGTCCACGTGACGAGGGGCGTGATGGGGGGGGGGGGGGGGGGGCGAGCAGGAGAGGACAAGTTGTTCTTCCATTGGTATGTCCTCAGGCTTTACAGTGTTTTAAAGAAAGTTCGTTGAGGTTCATATAAGAATGTAGCATTTTATTTCCAAAGTGTAGTTAATCGTTGTTTTCTCACAGCAGGGTGATTGCACTACAACGCTGCAATTTTTATTTGCCCATGAAGTAACTTTTGGTGGAAATGACACACCACCAGCAGCATGTTGTCCACGAGACGAGGTGTGGGATGGGGGGGCGAGCAGGAGAGGACAAGTTGATCTTCTATTGGTATGTTCTGGCTTTACAGTGTTTTAAAGAATGTTCGTTGAAGTTCATATAAGAATGTATCATTTTATTTCCAAAGTGTAGTAAATCATTGTTTTCTCAAAGCAGTGTAATTGCACTACAAAGCTGCAATTTTTATTTGCCCATCAAGTGGGCTTTTGGTGGAAATGACACACCACCAGCAGCATGTTGTCCACGAGACGAGGGGTGGGGTAGGGGGGCGAGCAGTAGAGGACAAGTTGTTCTTCTACTGGTATGTCCTTTTCTTGCTCTCTTTAATGACACGGCGTGCCCTGGCTCTCGCGATGCGAAAGGCGGTAAGATTGACTGCTGTTGGGCGGCATTTAAATCGGCGAAGAGCCGCACGCCTGTCCCGGATGGCTGAACGGCACTCCTCCGTCCACCAAGGCACAAGGCGCCGCTTAGGAGGGCCAGAAGACTGTGGCATGGACAGGTCAGCAGCATGATGGCAGGAGTTCCTGGACTCCATCAACCGTTCCACTTGTTCCACAAAAGTATGGGAAGCCATCCGGAGGATTTCCGGTAAACGCAGCCGTCTACCAATAGCTGCAGTCCTGAACCAGGGATGCCTCCAAACAACACCCAGAGCCATTGCTCAGACGCTGGCAGAGCATTTTGCACAAAGTACTGCCACTGCAACCCAGGATCCAGCATTTCGTCGCTACCGTGCGACTGTCGAACGAGCGAAGCTGGACTTTCGGTCGAACAATTCTGAGGCCTACAACTCCCCTTTCTCCATGTGGGAACTTGAATCGGCACTTACTGCGGCTTCTGACACCGCACCAGGTTACGACCGCATCCGGTACTCCATGCTTCGCCATCTGCCAGCGGCGTCAAAGGAAATCCTCCTCGAATGTTTTAATCTCATATGGCGGACGGGAGTTTTCCCCACCTCGTGGAGGGAGGCAATCCTCATCCCTCTCCTCAAACCAGGCAAGGACCGCACATGTCCCAGTAGTTATCGTAGTATCGCCTTGACAAGCTGTGTCGGAAAGACCCTGGAACGAATGGTTAACCGTCGTCTGGTCTGGCTGCTAGAGACCAGGCAGCTCCTTAGCCGCTTTCAGTGTGGATTCCGAAAATTTCGGTCCACAGTCGACAACCTGACACTCCTCGAGGCGGCTATTCAGCAGGCTTTCCTCCGTCAGCATCACTGTATCGGTATCTTCTTTGATATCAGCAAGGCATATGATACTACTTGGAGACACTGTATTCTTGCACAACTGCATCAATGGGGCTTTCGTGGCCGCCTCCCCATTTTCATTCGGTCTTTCCTGTCTCAGCGGTTTTTTCGGACCCGCGTTTGTAACACACTGTCTGATCGCTTTGAGCAGGAGAACGGTGTCCCCCAGGGCAGTGTTTTAAGCGTTACCCTCTTTGCCATAGCCATAAACAGTATAACGTCTACAGTGAGGAGTCCAGTACAGTGCTCCTTGTTTGTGGACGACTTTGCTGTTTTCTGTTCCTCCTCCAGTGTTGCAACCGTGAGCCGTCAGTTGCAGCTAACAGTGCGGCGGTTAGAGGAGTGGGCTGCAAAGACAGGTTTTCGGTTTTCTGCCGATAAGTGTGTTTGTGTTCCTTTTAATCGTTCTCGTCGTCTTTTTACTTTGCCTGCCTTGCATATGGGGGATGCTGTCCTACATTTTAGAGACGCAGTGCGGTTTCTGGGACTAATTTTTGACTCCAGGTTGTCATGGCTGCCACACCTACGTGACTTGAAAGCCAGATCCCTGAAGGCACTCAACATCCTCAAGTGCCTCAGCCACAGGTCTTGGGGCGCGGACAGGGCGCGTCTCCTTCAGTTTTATCGGGCTTTTGTGCGTTCGCGGCTGGACTATGGGTGCACAGTATATGGGTCAGCGAGGCCGTCTTATTTGCGGATCCTTGACACTGTCCACCATGCTGGGATTCGACTGGCCACGGGTGCTTATCGGACCAGTCCCATACCAAGTCTCTGTGCTGAGGCTGGCGAACCGCCACTTACCATCCGGCGGCAGCTCCTTCTGGTGCGCCAGGCTTGTAAGTTTCTTGCGGCTCCCAGCTCGCCTGCTCACCGCCTTGTTGCCCATCCACCTCTGGAACGCCTTTTTTCCCGCCGTCCCCGGGCTACGTTGCCGTTTGGGATCCGTGTGCAACGTGTTCTAGAGTCGCTTGGTGTGGAGTCTGTACAACCCCAAATCCAGGGTTTTAACCACCTGCCACCCTGGTTACTGAAGAGGCCCAGAGTGATTTTAGATTTATTGCAGTACAAGAGGGGTTGCACTCCTGCCACCGTTTTTCATGCAGCATTTTCTGCTGTTTTATCTGAGCACCACGACTATGTAGCGGTTTTTACGGATGGGTCGAAACAAGGGGATTCCGTTGGCTGCTCCGTTGTTTTTCCGGATCGTGTCCTTAAGGTCCGACTGCCTCCGCCTTTCACGGTCTTTGATGCAGAATTGTCTGCGATCTTGCGGGCGCTGGAGGAGATGAGACATTCTTCCTCTCCTAAATTTCTTGTCTGTTCCGATTCCCTCAGTGCCCTTCAATCATTGCACCATTTGTATCCGGCAGTTACAGTAGTCCAGACCATCCAGGATGCCCTCCTCCGACTACAGCGACTGGGGAAGGTTGTAGCTTTCTGCTGGGTTCCGGGGCATGTTGGCATTGCTGGGAATGAAGGGGCAGATCTCGCAGCCAAGGAAGCGTGTCTTGATCCACACGTATCTCAGTGTGCTATCCCCTTGCACGCACTCACCTTGCTGTTGAGCTCACGGGTCATGCGTCGGTGGGAGGATGAGTGGCTGGAAGTGACTGACAATAAGCTCCGTATAGTCAAGCCCACAACGCGTGTGTGGTGTACTTCCTTTCAGCCCCATCGACGGGACGAGGTTCTCCTCACTCGGCTTCGAATAGGCCACAGCCCTATGACGCATGGCTTCCTGCTCCGGCGGGAGGACCCTCCACTGTGTGGTGCTTGCGGCGTCCAGGTCACTGTGCGCCACGTTTTATTGGATTGCGTTTTATTTTCTGACCAGCGGGCCGCGGCTGCCTTGCCAGTGGACCTGCCAACTCTTTTAGGCAACACTCGGACGAATGTGGTTAAAGTTTTAAAGTTCTGTGCCATGTCGAATGTTTTTACAAAGATTTTAGGGAGGGGATTTTAACTTGTTTCCTGTGTGACAAGCTCGCCCATATTTTATGTAAGTGGCCAGACACTGACGGTTTCCTATGTCATTCTTGTCGCTATGTTATCCCTTACCTTAGGTTTTACCTTCTCAGGTCGTATTTTCCCTCTTTTCCTGCTTTGAGTGTGTTTTTCAGTTTTATTAGGTCTCTCCACATTCGTTCCTTTTACTGTGTGTCAGGGCGCTGATGACCTCGATGTTGAGCGCCCATAAACCCCAACACACACACACACTGGTATGTACTCAGGCTTTACAGTGTTTTAAAGAATGTTCGTTGAAGTTAATATAATAATGTAGCATTTTATTTCCAAAGTGTAGTAAATCGTTGTTTTCTCACAGCAGGGTGATTGCATTACAAGGCTGCAATTTTTAATTTGGCCATCAAGTGGGCTTTTGGTGGAAATGACACACCACCAGCAGCATGTTGTCCACGAGATGAGGGGTGGGATGGGGGGGAGAGCAGGAGAGGACAATTTGTTCTTCTATTGGTATATACTCAGGCTTTACATTGTTTTGAAGAATGTTCATTGAAGGTCATATAAGAATGTAGCATTTTATTTCCAAAGTGTAGTTATTCGTTGTTTTCTCACAGCAGGATGATTGCACTACAACGCTGAATTTTTATTTACCCATCAAGTGGTCTTTTGGTGGAAATGACGCACCACCAGCAGCATGTTGTCCACGAGAGGTGGGGTGGGATGGGGGGGTGAGCAGGAGAGGACAAGTTGTTCTTCTATTGGTATGTACTCAGGCTTTACAGTGTTTTAAAGAATGTTCGTTGAAGTTCATATAAGAATGTAGCATTTTATTTCCAAAGTGTAGTAAATCGTTGTTTTCTCACAGCAGGGTGATTGCACTACAAGGCTGCAATTTTTATTTGCCCATCAAGTGGGCTTTTGGTGGAAATGACACACCACCAGCAGCATGTTGTCCGCGAGACAAGGGGTGGGATGGGAGGCGAGCAGGAGAGGACAAGTTGTTCTTCTATTGGTATGTACTCAGGCTTTACAGTGTTTTAAAGAATGTTCGTTCAAGTTCATATAAGAATGTAGCATTTTATTTCCAAAGTGTTGTAAATCGTTGTTTTCTCACAGCAGGGTGATTGCACTACAAGGCTGCAATTTTTATTTGCCCATCAAGTGCGCTTTTGGTGGAAATGACACACCACCAGCAGCATGTTGTCCACGAGAGGAGGGGTGGGATGGGGGGAGGGAGCGGGAGAGGACAAGTTGTTCTTCCATTGGTATGTACTCAGGCTTTACAGTGTTTTAAAGAATGTTCGTTCAAGTTCATATAAGAATGTAGCATTTTATTTCCAAAGTGTAGTAAATCGTTGTTTTCTCACAGCAGGGTGATTGCACTACAAGGCTGCAATATTTATTTGCCCATCAAGTCGTCTTTTGGTGGAAATGACACACCACCAGCAGCATGTTGTCCACAAGACGAGCGGTGGGATGGGGGGGGGCGAGCAGGAGAAAACAAGTTGTCCTTCTATTGGTATGTTCTGGCTTTACAGTGCTTTAAAGAATGTTCGTTGTAGTTCATATAAGAATGTAGCATTTTATTTCCAAAGTGTAGTAAATCGTTGTTTTCTCACAGCAGGGTGATTGCACTACAAGGCTGCTATTTTTATTTGCCCATCAAGTGCGCTTTTGGTGGAAATGACATACCACCAGCAGCATGTTGTCAACGAGAGGAGGGGTGGGATGGGGGGGCGAGCAGGAGACGACAAGTTGTTCTTCTATTGGTATGTACTCAGGCTTTACAGTGTTTTAAAGAATGTTCGTTCAAGTTCATATAAGAATGTAGCATTTTATTTCCAAAGTGTTGTAAATCATTGTTTTCTCACAGCAGGGTGATTGCACTACATGGCTGCAATTTTTATTTGCCCATCAAGTGCGCTTTTGGTGGAAATGACACAACACCAGCAGCATGTTGTTTACGAGAGGGGGGGGTGTGGTGGGGGGGTGAGCGGAAGAGGACAAGTTGTTCTTCTATTGGTATGTTCTCAGGCTTTACAGTGTTTTAAAGAATGTTCGTTCAAGTTCATATAAGAATGTAGCATTTTATTTCCAAAGTGTAGTAAATTGTTGTTTTCTCACAGGAGGGTGATTGCACTGCAAGGCTGCAATTTTTATTTGCCCATCAAGTGGTCTTTTGGTGGAAATGACACACCACCAGCAGCATGTTGTTTACGAGAGGGGGGGGTGTGATGGGGGGGCGAGCGGAAGAGGACAAGTTGTTCTTCTATTGGTATGTACTCAGGCTTTACAGTGTTTTAAAGAATGTTCGTTCAAGTTCATATAAGAATGTAGCATTTTATTTGCAAAGTGTAGTAAATCGTTGTTTTCTCACAGCAGGGTGATTGCACTACAAGGCTGCAATTTTTATTTGCCCATCAAGTGCGCTTTTGGTGGAAATGACACACCACCAGCAGCATGTTGTTTACGAGAGGGGGGGGGTGTGATGGGGGGGCGAGCGGAAGAGGACAAGTTGTTCTTCTATTGGTATGAACTCAGGCTTTACAGTGTTTTAAAGAATGTTCGTTCAAGTTCATATAAGATTGTAGCATTTTATTTCCAAAGTGTAGTAAATCGTTTTCTCACAGCAGGGTGATTGCACTACAAGGCTGCAATTTTTATTTGCCCATCAAGTGCGCTTTTGGTGGAAATGACACACCACCAGCTGCATGTTGTCCACGAGAGGAGGGGTGGGATGGGGGGGCGAGCAGGAGAGGACAAGTTGTTCTTCTATCGGTATGTTCTTGCTTTACAGTGTTTTAAAGAATGTTCGTTGAAGTTCATATCAGAATGTAGCATTTTATTTCCAAAGTATAGTAAATCGTTGTTTTCTCACAGCAGGGTGATTGCACTACCAGGCTGCAATTTTTATTTGCCTATCAAGTGGTCTTTTGGTGGAAATGACACACCACCAGCAGCATGTTGTCCACGAGACGATGGGTGGGATGGGGGGGCGAGCAGGAGAGGACAAGTTGTTCTTCTATTGGAATGTCCTGGCTTTACAGTCTTTTAAAGAATGTTCGTTGAAGTTCATATAAGAATGTAGCATTTTATTTCCAAAGTGTAGTAAATCGTTGTTTTCTCACAGTAAGGTGATTGCACTACAAGGCTGCAATTTTTATTTGCCCATCAAGTGGTCTTTTAGTGGAAATGACACACCACCAGCAGCAGGTTGTCCACGAGACGAGGGGTGGGATGGGGGAGCGAGCAGGAGAGGACAAGTTTTTCTTCTATTGGTATGTTCTGGCTTTACAGTGTTTTAAAGAATGTTCGTTGAAGTTCATGTAAGAATGTAGCATTTTATTTCCAAAGTGTAGTAAATCGTTGTTTTCTCACAGCAGGGTGATTGCACAAGAAGGCTGCAATTTTTATTTGTCCATCAAGTGGGCTTTTGGTGGAAATAACACACCACCAGCAGCATGTTCTCCACGAGAGGAGGGGAGGGATGGGGGGGCGGGCAGGAGAGGACAAGTTGTTCATCTATTGGTATGTACTCAGGCTTTACAGTGTTTTAAAAAATGTACGTTCAAGTTCATATAAGAATGTAGCATTTTATTTCCAAAGTGTAGTAAATTGTTGTTTGCTCACAGCAGGGTGATTGCACTACAAGGCTGCAATTTTTATTAGCCCATCAAGTATTCTTTTCGTGGAAATGACACACCACCAGCAGCATGTTGTCCACGAGACGAGGGGTGGGATGGGGGGGGGGGTGGGGGGGCGAGCAGGAGAGGACAACTTGTTCTTCTATTGGTATGTTCTGACTTTACCGTGTTTTAAAGAATGTTCGTTGAAGTTCATATAAGAATGTAGCATTTTATTTCCAAAGTGTACTAAATCGTTGTTTTCTCACAGCAGGGTGATTGCACTACAAGGCTGCAATTTTTATTTGCCCATCAAGTGCGCTTTTGGTGGAAATGACACACCACCAGCAGCATGTTGTTTACGAGAGGGGTGGGTGTGATGGGGGGGCGAGCGGAAGAGGACAAGTTGTTCTTCTATTGGTATGAACTCAGGCTTTACAGTGTTTTAAAGAATGTTCGTTCAAGTTCATATAAGAATGTAGCATTTTATTTCCAAAGTGTAGTAAATCGTTTTCTCACAGCAGGGTGATTGCACTACAAGGCTGCAATTTTTATTTGCCCATCAAGTGCGCTTTTGGTGGAAATGACACACCACCAGCAGCATGTTGTCCACGAGACGATGGGTGGGATTCGGGGGGCGAGCAGGAGAGGACAAGTTGTTCTTCTATTGGTATGTCCTGGCTTTACAGTCTTTTAAAGAATGTTCGTTGAAGTTCATATAAGAATATAGCATTTTATTTCCAAAGTGTAGTAAATCGTTGTTTTCTCACAGTAAGGTGATTGCACTACAAGGCTGTAATTTTTATTAGCCCATCAAGTAGTCTTTTCGTGGAAATGACACACCACCAGCAGCATGTTGTCCACGAGACGAGGGGTGGGATGGGGAGGGGGGGGGGGGGGGGCGAGCAGGAGAGGACAACTTGTTCTTCTATTGGTATGTTCTGACTTTACCGTGTTTTAAAGAATATTCGTTGAAGTTCATATAAGAATGTAGCATTTTATTTCCAAAGTGTAGTAAATCGTTGTTTTCTCACAGCAGGGTGATTGCACTACAAGGCTGCAATTTTTATTTGCCCATCAGGTGTGCTTTTGGTGGAAATGACACACAACCAGCAGCATGTTGTCCACGAGAGGAGGGGTGGGATGGGGGGGGCGAGCAGGAGAGAACAAGTTGTTCTTCTATTTGTATGTACTCAGGCTTTACAGTGTTTAAAAGAATGTTCGTTGAAGTTCATATAAGAATGTAGCATTTTATTTCCAAAGAGTAGTAAATCGTTGTTTTCTCACAGCAGGGTGATTGCACTACAAGGCTGCAATTTTTATTTGCCCATCAAGTGCGCTTTTGGTGGAAATCACACACCACCAGCAGCATGTTGTTTACGAGAGGGGTGGGTGTGATGGGGGGCAAGTGGAAGAGGACAAGTTGTTCTTCTATTGGTTTGTACTCAGGCTTTACAGTGTTTTAAAGAATGTTCGTTCAAGTTCATATAAGAATGTAGCATTTTATTTCCAAAGTGTAGTAAATCGTTGTTTTCTCACAGCAGGGTGATTGCACTACATGGCTGCAATTTTTATTTGCCCATCAAGTGCGCTTTTGGTGGAAATGACACACCACCAGCAGCATGTTGTTTACGAGAGGGGGGGGTGTGGTGGGGGGGTGAGCGGAAGAGGACAAGTTGTTCTTCTATTGGTATGTTCTCAGGCTTTACAGTGTTTTAAAGAATGTTCGTTCAAGTTCATATAAGAATGTAGCATTTTATTTCCAAAGTGTAGTAAATTGTTGTTTTCTCACAGGAGGATGATTGCACTGCAAGGCTGCAATTTTTATTTGCCCATCAAGTGGTCTTTTGGTGGAAATGACACACCACCAGCAGCATGTTGTTTACGAGAGGGGGGGGGTGTGATGGGGGGGCGAGCGGAAGAGGACTAGTTGTTCTTCTATTGGTATGTACTCAGGCTTTACAGTGTTTTAAAGAATGTTCGTTCAAGTTCATATAAGAATGTAGCATTTTATTTGCAAAGTGTAGTAAATCGTTGTTTTCTCACAGCAGGGTGATTGCACTACAAGGCTGCAATTTTTATTTGCCCATCAAGTGCACTTTTGGTGGAAATGACACACCACCAGCAGCATGTTGTTTACGAGAGAGGGGGGGGGTGTGATGGGGGGGCGAGCGGAAGAGGACAAGTTGTTCTTCTATTGGTATGAACTCAGGCTTTACAGTGTTTTAAAGAATGTTCGTTCAAGTTCATATAAGAATGTAGCATTTTATTTCCAAAGTGTAGTAAATCGTTTTCTCACAGCAGGGTGATTGCACTACAAGGCTGCAATTTTTATTTGCCCATCAAGTGTTCTTTTGGTGGAAATGACACACCACCAGCAGCAGGTTGTCCACGAGACGATGGGTGGAATGGGGGGCCGAGCAGGAGAGGACAAGTTGTTCTTCTATTGGTATGCCCTGGCTTTACAGTCTTTTAAAGAATGTTCGTTGAAGTTCATATAAGAATGTAGCATTTTATTTCCAAAGTGTAGTAAATCGTTGTTTTCTCACAGCAGGGTGATTGCACTACCAGGCTGCAATTTATATTTGCCTATCAAGTGGTCTTTTGGTGGAAATGACACACCACCAGCAGCATGTTGTCCACGAGACGATGGGTGGGATGGGGGGGCGAGCAGGAGAGGACAAGTTGTTCTTCTATTGGAATGTCCTGGCTTTACAGTCTTTTAAAGAATGTTCGTTGAAGTTCATATAAGAATGTAGCATTTTATTTCCAAAGTGTAGTAAATCGTTGTTTTCTCACAGTAAGGTGATTGCACTACAAGGCTGCAATTTTTATTTGCCCATCAAGTGGTCTTTTAGTGGAAATGACACACCACCAGCAGCAGGTTGTCCACGAGACGAGGGGTGGGATGGGGAGCGAGCAGGAGAGGACAAGTTGTTCTTCTATTGGTATGTTCTGGCTTTACAGTGTTTTAAAGAATGTTCGTTGAAGTTCATATCAGAATGTAGCATTTTATTTCCAAAGTATAGTAAATCGTTGTTTTCTCACAGCAGGGTGATTGCACTACCAGGCTGCAATTTTTATTTGCCTATCAAGTGGTCTTTTGGTTGAAATGACACACCACCAGCAGCATGTTGTCCACGAGACGATGGGTGGGATGGGGGGGCGAGCAGGAGAGGACAAGTTGTTCTTCTATTGGAATGTCCTGGCTTTACAGTCTTTTAAAGAATGTTCGTTGAAGTTCATATAAGAATGTAGCATTTTATTTCCAAAGTGTAGTAAATCGTTGTTTTCTCACAGTAAGGTGATTGCACTACAAGGCTGCAATTTTTATTTGCCCATCAAGTGGTCTTTTAGTGGAAATGACACACCACCAGCAGCAGGTTGTCCACGAGACGAGGGGTGGGATGGGGAGCGAGCAGGAGAGGACAAGTTATTCTTCTATTGGTATGTTCTGGCTTTACAGTGTTTTAAAGAATGTTCGTTGAAGTTCATGTAAGAATGTAGCATTTTATTTCCAAAGTGTAGTAAATCGTTGTTTTCTCACAGCAGGGTGATTGCACAAGAAGGCTGCAATTTTTATTTGTCCATCAAGTGGGCTTTTGGTGGAAATAACACACCACCAGCAGCATGTTGTCCACGAGAGGAGGGGAGGGATGGGGGGGCGGGCAGGAGAGGACAAGTTGTTCATCTATTGGTATGTACTCAGGCTTTACAGTGTTTTAAAGAATGTTCGTTCAAGTTCATATAAGAATGTAGCATTTTATTTCCAAAGTGTAGTAAATTGTTGTTTGCTCACAGCAGGGTGATTGCACTACAAGGCTGCAATTTTTATTAGCCCATCAAGTAGTCTTTTCGTGGAAATGACACACCACCAGCAGCATGTTGTCCACGTGACGAGGGGTGGGATGGGGGGGGGGGCGAGCAGGAGAGGACAACTTGTTCTTCTATTGGTATGTTCTGACTTTACCGTGTTTTAAAGAATGTTCGTTGAAGTTCATATAAGAATGTAGCATTTTATTTCCAAAGTGTAGTAAATCGTTGTTTTCTCACAGCAGGGTGATTGCACTACAAGGCTGCAATTTTTATTTGCCCATCAGGTGGGCTTTTGGTGGAAATGACACACAACCCACAGCATGTTGTCCACGATAGGAGGCGTGGGATGGGGGGGCGAGCAGGAGAGAACAAGTTGTTCTTCTATTTGTATGTACTCAGGCTTTACAGTGTTTAAAAGAATGTTCGTTGAAGTTCATATAAGAATGTAGCATTTTATTTCCAAAGTGTAGAAAATCGTTGTTTTCTCACAGCAGGGTGATTGCACTACAAGGCTGCAATTTTTATTTGCCCATCAAGTGGGCTTTTGGTGGAAATGACACACCACCAGCAGCATGTTGTCCACGAGACGCGGGGTGGGATGGGGGGGCGAGCAGGAGAGGACAAGTTGTTCTTCTACTGGTATGTACTCAGGCTTTACAGTGTTTTAAAGAATGTTCGTTGAAGTTCATATAAGAACGTAGCATTTCATTTCCAAAGTGTAGTAAATCGTTGTTTTCTCACAGCAGGGTGATTGTACAACAAGGCTGCAATTTTTATTTGCCCATCAAGTGGGCTTTTGGTGGAAATGACACACCACCAGCAGCATGTTGTCCTTGAGATGAGGGGTGGGATGGGGGGGCGAGCAGGAGAGGACAAGTTGTTCATCTGTTGGTATGTACTCAGGTTTTACAGTGTTTTAAAGAATGTTCATTGAAGTTCATATTAGAATGTAGCATTTTATTTCCAAAGTGTAGTAAATCGTTGTTTTCTCACAGCAGGGTGATTGCACTACAAGGCTGCAATTTTTATTTGCCCATCAAGTGGGCTTTTGGTGGAAATGACACACCACCAGCAGCATGTTGTCCACGAGAGGAGGGGTGGGATGGGGGGGGGGGGGGGTGAGCAGGAGAGGACAAGTTGTTCTTCTATTGGTATGTACTCAGGCTTTACAGTGTTTTAAGGAATGTTCGTTGAAGTTCATAGCAGAATGTAGCATTTTATTTCCAAAGTGTAGTAATTCGTTGTTTTTTCACAGCAGGGTTGTTGCACTACAAGGCTGCAATTTTTATTTGCCCATCAAGTGGGCTTTTGGTGGAAATGAAACACCACCAGCAGCATGTTGTCCACGACAGCAGGGGTGGCCTGGGGGGGCGAGCAGGAGAGGACAAGTTATTCTTCTATTGGCATGTACTCAGGCTTTACAGTGTTTTAAAGAATGTTCGTTCAAGTTCACATAAGAATGTAACATTTTATTTCCAAAGTGTAGTAAATCGTTGTTTTCTCATAGCAGGGCGATTGCACTACAAGGCTGCAATTTTTATTTGCCCATCAAGTGGGCTTTTGGTGGAAATGACACACTACCAGCAGCATGTTGTCCACGAGACGAGAGGTGGGATGGGGGGGCGAGCAGGAGAGGAAAAGTTGTTCTTCTGTTGGTATGTACTCAGGTTTTACAGTGTTTTAAAGAATGTTCATTGAAGTTCATATCAGAATGTAGCATTTTATTTCCAAAGTGTAGTAAATCGTTGTTTTCTCACAGCAGGGTGGTTGCACTACAAGGCTGCAATTTTTATTTGCCCATCAAGTGGGCTTTTGGTGGAAATGACACACCACCAGCAGCATGTTGTCCATGAGAGGAGGGGTGGGATGGGGGGAGGGAGCGGGAGAGGACAAGTTGTTCTTCCATTGGTATGTACTCAGGCTTTACAGTGTTTTAAAGAATGTTCGTTCAAGTTCATATAAGAATGTAGCATTTTATTTCTAAAGTGTAGTAAATCGTTGTTTTCTCACAGCAGGGTGATTGCACTACAAGGCTGCAATATTTATTTGCCCATCAAGTGGTCTTTTGGTGGAAATGACACACCACCAGCAGCATGTTGTCCACAAGACGAGCGGTGGGATGGGGGGGGCGAGCAGGAGAAAACAAGTTGTTCATCTATTGGTATGTTCTGGCTTTACAGTGCTTTAAAGAATGTTCGTTGAAGTTCATGTAAGAATGTAGCATTTTATTTCCAAAGTGTTGTAAATCGTAGTTTTCTCACAGCAGGTGATTGCACAAGAAGGCTGCAATTTTTATTTGTCCATCAAGTGGGCTTTTGGTGGAAATAACACACCACCAGCAGCATGTTGTCCACGAGAGGAGGGGAGGGATGGGGGGGCGGGCAGGAGAGGACAAGTTGTTCATCTATTGGTATGTACTCAGGCTTTACAGTGTTTTAAAGAATGTTCGTTCAAGTTCATATAAGAATGTAGCATTTTATTTCCAAAGTGTAGTAAATTGTTGTTTGCTCACAGCAGGGTGATTGCACTACAAGGCTGCAATTTTTATTAGCCCATCAAGTAGTCTTTTCTTGGAAATGACACACCACCAGCAGCATGTTGTCCACGTGACGAGGGGTGGGATGGGGGGGGGGGGGGGCGAGCAGGAGAGGACAACTTGTTCTTCTATTGGTATGTTCTGACTTTACAGTGTTTTAAAGAATGTTCGTTGAAGTTCATATAAGAATGTAGCATTTTATTTCCAAAGTGTAGTAAATCGTTGTTTTCTCACAGCAGTGTGATTGCACTACAAGGCTGCAATTTTTATTTGCCCATCAAGTGCGCTTTTGGTGGAAATGACACACCACCAGCAGCATGTTGTTTACGAGAGGGGGGGTGTGATGGGGGGGGCGAGCGGAAGAGGACAAGTTGTTCTTCTATTTGTATGTACCCAGGCTTTACAGTGTTTAAAAGAATGTTCGTTGAAGTTCATATAAGAATGTAGCATTTTATTTCCAAAGTGTAGTAAATCGTTGTTTTCTCACAGCAGGGTGGTTGCACTACACGGCTACAATATTTATTTGCCCATCAAGTGGTCTTTTGGTGGAAATGACACACCACCAGCAGCATGTTGTTTACGAGAGGGGGGGGGTGTGATGTGGTGGCGAGCGGAAGAGGGCAAGTTGTTCTTCTATTGGTATGTACTCAGGCTTTACAGTGTTTTAAAGAATGTTCGTTCAAGTTCATATAAGAAATTAGCATTTTATTTCCAAAGTGTAGTAAATCGTTGTTTTCTCACAGCAGGGTGATTGCACTACAAGGCTGCAATTTTTATTTGCCCATCAAGTGCGCTTTTGGTGGAAATCACACACCACCAGCAGCATGTTGTTTACGAGAGGGGGGGGTGTGATGGGGGGCAAGTGGAAGAGGACAAGTTGTTCTTCTATTGGTTTGTACTCAGGCTTTACAGTGTTTTAAAGTATGTTCATTCAAGTTCATATAAGAATGTAGCATTTTATTTCCAAAGTGTAGTAAATCGTTGTTTTCTCACAGCAAGGTGATTGCACTACAAGGCTGCAATTTTTATTTTCCCATCAAGTGGGCTTTTGGTGGAAATGACACACCACCAGCAGCATGTTGTCCACGAGACACGGGGTGGGATGGAGGGGCGAGCAGGAGAGGACAAGTTGTTCTTCTACTGGTATGTACTCAGGCTTTACAGTGTTTTAAAGAATGTTAGTTGAAGTTCATATAAGAACGTAGCATTTCATTTCCAAAGTGTAGTAAATCGTTGTTTTCTCACAGCAGAGTGATTGTACTACAAGGCTGCAATTTTTATTTGCCCATCAAGTGGGCTTTTGGTGGAAATGAAACACCACCAGCAGCATGTTGTCCTTGAGATGAGGGGTGGGATGGGGGGGCGAGCAGGAGAGGACAAGTTGTTCTTCTGTGGGTATGTACTCAGGTTTTACAGTGTTTTAAAGAATGTTCATTGAAGTTCATATTAGAATGTAGCATTTTATTTCCAAAGTGTAGTAAGTCGTTGTTTTCTCACAGCAGGGTGATTGCACTACAAGGCTGCAATTTTTATTAGCCCATCAAGTGGGCTTTTGGTGGAAATGACACACCACCAGCAGCATGTTGTTTACGAGAGGGGGGGGTGTGATGGGGGGGCGAGCGGAAGAGGACAAGTTGTTCTTCTATTGGTATGTACTCAGGCTTTACAGTGTTTTAAAGAATGTTCGTTCAAGTTCATATAAGAATGTAGCATTTTATTTGCAAAGTGTAGTAAATCGTTGTTTTTTCACAGCAGGGTGATTGCACTACAAGGCTGCAATTTTTATTTGCCCATCAAGTGCGCTTTTGGTGGAAATGACACACCACCAGCAGCATGTTGTTTACGAGAGGGGGGGGTGTGATGGGGGGCGCGAGCGGAAGAGAACAAGTTGTTCTTCTATTGGTATGAACTCAGGCTTTACAGTGTTTTAAAGAATGTTCGTTCAAGTTCATATAAGAATGTAGCATTTTATTTCCAAAGTGTAGTAAATCGTTTTCTCACAGCAGGGTGATTGCACTACAAGGCTGCAATTTTTATTTGCCCATCAAGTGGTCTTTTGGTGGAAATGACACACCACCAGCAGCATGTTGTCCACGAGACGAGGGGTGGGATGTGCGGGCGAGCAGGAGACGACAAGTTGTTCTTCTATTGGCATGTTCTGGCTTTACAGTGTTTTAAAGAATGTTCGTTGAAGTTCATATCAGAATGTAGCATTTTATTTCCAAAGTATAGTAAATCGTTGTTTTCTCACAGCAGGGTGATTGCACTACCAGGCTGCAATTTTTATTTGCCTATCAAGTGGTCTTTTGGTGGAAATGACACACCACCAGCAGCATGTTGTCCACGAGACGAGGGGTGGGATGGGGGAGCGAGCAGGAGAGGACATGTTATTTTTCTATTGGTATGTTCTGGCTTTACAGTGTTTTAAAGAATGTTCGTTGAAGTTCATGTAAGAATGTAGCATTTTATTTCCAAAGTGTAGTAAATCGTTGTTTTCTCACAGCAGGGTGATTGCACAAGAAGGCTGCAATTTTTATTTGTCCATCAAGTGGGCTTTTGGTGGAAATAACACACCACCAGCAGCATGTTGTCCACGAGAGGAGGGGAGGGATGGGGGGGCGGGCAGGAGAGGACAAGTTGTTCATCTATTGGTATGTACTCAGGCTTTACAGTGTTTTAAAGAATGTTCATACAAGTTCATATAAGAATGTAGCATTTTATTTCCAAAGTGTAGTAAATTGTTGTTTGCTCACAGCAGGGTGATTGCACTACAAGGCTGCAATTTTTATTAGCCCATCAAGTAGTCTTTTCATGGCAATGACACACCACCAGCAGCATGTTGTCCACGAGACGATGGGTGGGATAGGGGGGGGGGGGGGGGGCGAGCAGGAGAGGACAACTTGTTCTTCTATTGGTATGTTCTGACTTTACAGTGTTTTAAAGAATGTTCGTTGAAGTTCATATAAGAATGTAGCATTTTATTTCCAAAGTGTAGTAAATCGTTGTTTTCTCACAGCAGGGTGATTGCACTACAAGGCTGCAATTTTTATTTGCCCATCAGGTGGGCTTTTGGAGGAAATGACACACAACCAGCAGCATGTTGTCTGCGAGAGGAGGGGTGGGATGGCGGGGGCGAGCAGGAGAGAACAAGTTGTTCTTCTATTTGTATGTACCCAGGCTTTACAGTGTTTAAAAGAATGTTCGTTGAAGTTCATATAAGAATGTAGCATTTTATTTCCAAAGTGTAGTAAATCGTTGTTTTCTCACAGCAGGGTGGTTGCACTACACGGCTGCAATTTTTATTTGCCCATCAAGTGGTCTTTTGTTGGAAATGACACACCACCAGCAGCATGTTGTTTACGAGAGGGGGGGGGTGTGATGTGGTGGCGAGCGGAAGAGGACATGTTGTTCTTCTATTGGTATGTACTCAGGCTTTACAGTGTTTTAAAGAATGTTCGTTCAAGTTCATATAAGAAATTAGCATTTTATTTCCAAAGTGTAGTAAATCGTTGTTTTCTCACAGCAGGGTGATTGCACTACAAGGCTGCAATTTTTATTTGCCCATCAAGTGCGCTTTTGGTGGAAATCACACACCACCAGCAGCATGTTGTTTACGAGAGGGGGGGGTGTGATGGGCGGCAAGTGGAAGAGGACAAGTTGTTCTTCTATTGGTTTGTACTCAGGCTTTACAGTGTTTTAAAGTATGTTCGTTCAAGTTCATATAAGAATGTAGCATTTTATTTCCAAAGTGTAGTAAATCGTTGTTTTCTCACAGCAAGGTGATTGCACTACAAGACTGCAATTTTTATTTGCCCATCAAGTGGGCTTTTGGTGGAAATGAGACACCACCAGCAGCATGTTGTCCACGAGACGCGGGGTGGGATGGGGGGGCGAGCAGGAGAGGACAAGTTGTTCTTCTACTGGTATGTACTCAGGCTTTACAGTGTTTTAAAGAATGTTAGTTGAAGTTCATATAAGAACGTAGCATTTCATTTCCAAAGTGTAGTAAATCGTTGTTTTCTCACAGCAGGGTGATTGTACTACAAGGCTGCAATTTTTATTTGCCCATCAAGTGGGCTTTTGGTGGAAATGACACACCACCAGCAGCATGTTGTCCTTGAGATGAGGGGTGGGATGGGGGGGCGGGCAGGAGAGGACAAGTTGTTCTTCTGTGGGTATGTACTCAGGTTTTACAGTGTTTTAAAGAATGTTCATTGAAGTTCATATTAGAATGTAGCATTTTATTTCCAAAGTGTAGTAAATCGTTGTTTTCTCATAGCAGGGTGATTGCACTACACGGCTGCAATTTTTATTTGCCCATCAAGTGGGCTTTTGGTGGAAATGACACACCACCAGCAGCATGTTGCCCACGAGACGAGAGGTGGGATGGGGGGGCGAGCAGGAGAGGACAAGTTGTTCTTCTGTTGGTATGTACTCAGGTTTTACAGTGTTTTAAAGAATGTTCATTGAAGTTCATATCAGAATGTAGCATTTTATTTCCAAAGTGTAGTAAATCGTTTTCTCACAGCAGGGTGATTGCACTACAAGGCTGCAATTTTTATTTGCCCATCAAGTGGTCTTTTGGTGGAAATGACACACCACCAGCAGCATGTTGTCCACGAGACGAGGGGTGGGATGTGCGGGCGAGCAGGAGAGGACAAGTTGTTCTTCTATTGGTATGTTCTGGCTTTACAGTGTTTTAAAGAATGTTCGTTGAAGTTCATATCAGAATGTAGCATTTTATTTCCAAAGTATAGTAAATCGTTGTTTTCTCACAGGAGGGTGATTGCACTACCAGGCTGCAATTTTTATTTGCCTATCAAGTGGTCTTTTGGTGGAAATGACACACCACCAGCAGCATGTTGTCCACGAGACGATGGGTGAGATGGGGGGGCGAGCAGGGGAGGACAAGTTGTTCTTCTATTGGTATGCCCTGGCTTTACAGTCTTTTAAAGGATGTTCGTTGAATTTCATATAAGAATGTAGCATTTTATTTCCAAAGTGTAGTAAATCGTTGTTTTCTCACAGCAAGGTGATTGCACTACAAGGCTGCAATTTTTATTTGCCCATCAAGTGGTCTTTTGGTGGAAATGACACACCACCAGCAGCAGGTTGTCCACAAGACGAGGGGTGGGATGGGGGAGCGAGCAGGAGAGGACAAGTTATTCTTCTATTGGTATGTTCTGGCTTTACAGTGTTTTAAAGAATGTTCGTTGAAGTTCATGTAAGAATGTAGCATTTTATTTCCAAAGTGTAGTAAATCGTTGTTTTCTCACAGCAGGGTGATTGCACAAGAAGGCTGCAATTTTTATTTGTCCATCAAGTGGGCTTTTGGTGGAAATAACACACCACCAGCAGCATGTTGTCCACGAGACGAGGGGTGGGATAGGGGGGGGGGGCGAGCAGGAGAGGACAACTTGTTCTTCTATTGGTATGTTCTGACTTTACAGTGTTTTAAAGAATGTTCGTTGAAGTTCATATAAGAATGTAGCATTTTATTTCTAAAGTGTAGTAAATCGTTGTTTTCTCACAGCAGAGTGATTGCACTACAAGGCTGCAATTTTTATTTGCCCATCAGGTGGGCTTTTGGTGGAAATGACACACAACCAGCAGCATGTTGTCCACGAGAGGAGGGGTGGGATGGCGGGGGCGAGCAGGAGAGAACAAGTTGTTCTTCTATTTGTATGTACCCAGGCTTTACAGTGTTTAAAAGAATGTTCGTTGAAGTTCATATAAGAATGTAGCATTTTATTTCCAAATTGTAGTAAATCGTTGTTTTCTCACAGCAGGGTGGTTGCACTACACGGCTGCAATTTTTATTTGCCCATCAAGTGGTCTTTTGGTGGAAATGACACACCACCAGCAGCATGTTGTTTACGAGAGGGGGGGGGTGTGATGTGGTGGGGAGCGGAAGAGGACATGTTGTTCTTCTATTGGTATGTACTCAGGCTTTACAGTGTTTTAAAGAATGTTCGTTCAAGTTCATATAAGAAATTAGCATTTTATTTCCAAAGTGTAGTAAATCGTTGTTTTCTCACAGCAGGGTGATTGCACTACAAGGCTGCAATTTTTATTTGCCCATCAAGTGCGCTTTTGGTGGAAATGACACACCACCAGCAGCATGTTGTTTACGAGAGGGGGGGGTGTGATGGGCGGCAAGTGGAAGAGGACAAGTTGTTCTTCTATTGGTTTGTACTCAGGCTTTACAGTGTTTTAAAGTATGTTCGTTCAAGTTCATATAAGAATGTAGCATTTTATTTCCAAAGTGTAGTAAATCGTTGTTTTCTCACAGCAAGGTGATTGCACTACAAGGCTGCAATTTTTATTTGCCCATCAAGTGGGCTTTTGGTGGAAATGACACACCACCAGCAGCATGTTGTCCACGAGACGCGGGGTGGGATGGGGGGGCGAGCAGGAGAGGACAAGTTGTTCTTCTACTGGTATGTACTCAGGCTTTACAGTGTTTTAAAGAATGTTAGTTGAAGTTCATATAAGAACGTAGCATTTCATTTCCAAAGTGTAGTAAATCGTTGTTTTCTCACAGCAGGGTGATTGTACTACAAGGCTGCAATTTTTATTTGCCCATCAAGTGGGCTTTTGGTGGAAATGACACACCACCAGCAGCATGTTGTCCTTGTGATGAGGGGTGGGATGGGGGGGCGAGCAGGAGAGGACAAGTTGTTCTTCTGTGGGTATGTACTCAGGTTTTACAGTGTTTTAAAGAATGTTCATTGAAGTTCATATTAGAATGTAGCATTTTATTTCCAAAGTGTAGTAAATCGTTGTTTTCTCACAGCAGGGTGATTGCACTACAAGGCTGCAATTTTTATTAGCCCATCAAGTGGGCTTTTGGTGGAAATGACACACCACCAGCAGCATGTTGTCCACGAGACGAGGGGTGGGATGGGGGGGCGAGCAGGAGAGGACAAGTTGTTCTTCTATTGGTATGTCCTGGCTTTACAGTCTTTTTAGAGAATGTTTGTTGAAGTTCATATAAGAATGTAGTATTTTATTTCCAAAGTGTAGTAAATCGTTGTTTTCTCACCGCAAGGTGATTGCACTACAAGGCTGCAATTTTTATTTGCCCATCAAGTGGTCTTTTGGTGGAAATGACACACCACCAGCAGCAGGTTGTCCACGAGACGAGGGGTGGGATGGGGGAGCGAGCAGGAGAGGACAAGTTATTCTTCTATTGGTATGTTCTGGCTTTACAGTGTTTTAAAGAATGTTCGTTGAAGTTCATGTAAGAATGTAGCATTTTATTTCCAAAGTGTAGTAAATCGTTGTTTTCTCACAGCAGGGTGGTTGCACAAGAAGGCTGCAATTTTTATTTGTCCATCAAGTGGGCTTTTGGTGGAAATAACACACCACCAGCAGCATGTTGTCCACGAGAGGAGGGGAGGGATGGGGGGGCGGGCAGGAGAGGACAAGTTGTTCATCTATTGGTATGTACTCAGGCTTTACAGAGTTTTAAAGAATGTTCGTTCAAGTTCATATAAGAATGTAGCATTTTATTTCCAAAGTGTAGTAAATTGTTGTTTTTTCACAGCAGGGTGGTTGCACTACAAGGCTGCAATTTTTATTTGCCCATCAAGTGGGCTTTTGGTGGAAATGAAACACCACCAGCAGCATGTTGTCCACGAGAGCAGGGGTGGCCTGGAGGGGCGAGCAGGAGAGGACAAGTTATTCTTCTATTAACATGTACTCAGGCTTTACAGTGTTTTAAAGAATGTTCCTTCAAGTTCACATAAGAATGTAACATTTTATTTCCAAAGTGTAGTAAATCGTTGTTTTCTCATAGCAGGGTGATTGCACTACAAGGCTGCAATTTTTATTTGCCCATCAAGTGGGCTTTTGGTGGAAATGACACACCACCAGCAGCATGTTGTCCACGAGACGAGAGGTGGGATGGGGGGGCGAGCAGGAGAGGACAAGTTGTTCTTCTGTTGGTATGTACTCAGGTTTTACAGTGTTTTAAAGAATGTTCATTGAAGTTCATATCAGAATGTAGCATTTTATTTCCAAAGTGTTGTAGATCGTTGTTTTCTCACAGCAGGGTGGTTGCACTACAAGGCTGCAATTTTTATTTGCCCATCAAGTGGGCTTTTGGTGGAAATGACACACCACCAGCAGCATGTTGTCCACGAGAGCAGGGGTGGCCTGGGGGGACGAGCAGGAGAGGACAAGTTATTCTTCTATTGGCATGTACTCAGGCTTTACAGTGTTTTAATGAATGTTCGTTCAGGTTCATATAATACTATAGCATTTTATTTCCGAAGTGTAGTAAATCGTTGTTTTCTCACAGCAGGGTGATTGCGCTACAAGGCTGCAATATTTATTTGCCTAGCAAGTGGGCTTTTGGTGGAAATGACATACCACCAGCAGGATGTTGTCCACGAGACGAGGGGTGGGATGGGGGGGCGAGCAGGAGAGGACATGCTGTTCTTCTGTAGGTATGTACTCAGGCTTTACAGTGTTTTAATGAATGTTCGTTGAAGTTCATATAAGAATGTAGCATTTTATTTCCAAAGTGTAGTAAATCGTTGTTTTCTCACAGCAGGGTGATTGCACTACACGGCTGCAATTTTTATTTGCCCACCAAGTGGGCTTTTGGTGGAAATGACACACCACCAGCAGCATGTTGTTCACGAGACGAGGGGTGGGATGGGGGGGGCGAGCAGGAGAGGACAAGTTGTTCTACTATTGGTATGTACTCAGGCTTCACAGTGTTTTAAAGAATGTTCGTTCAAGTTCATATAAGAATGTAACATTTTATTTCCAAAGTGTAGTATCGTTGTTTTCTCATAGCAGGGTGATTGCACTACAAGGCTGCAATTTTTATTTGCCCATCAAGTGGGCTTTTGGTGGAAATGACACACCAGCAGCAGCGTGTTGTCCACGAGAGGAGGGGTGGGATGGGGGAGGCGAGCAGGGGAGGAGAAGTTGTTCTTCTAATGGTATGTACTCAGGCTTTACAGTGTTTTAAAGAATGTTCGTTCAAGTTCACATAAGAATGTAGCATTTTATTTCCAAAGTGTTGTAAATCGTTGTTTTCTCACAGCATGGTGATCGCACTACAAGGCTGCAATTTTTATTTGCCCATCAAGTGGGCTTTTGGTGGAAATGACACAACACCAGCAGCATGTTGTCCACGAGAGGTGGGGTGGGATGGGGGAGGGCGAGCAGAAGAGGACAAGTTGTTCCTCTATTGGTATGTTCTGGCTTTACAGTGTTTTAAAGAATATTCGTTGAAGTTCATATAAGAATATAGCATTTTATTTCCAAAGTGTAGTAAATCGTTGTTTTCTCACAGCAGGTTGATTGCACTACAAGGCTGCAATTTTTATTTGCCCATCAAGTGGGCTCTTGGTGGAAATGACACACCATCAGCAGCATTTTGTCCACGAGACGAGGGGTGGGATGGGGGGGGGCGAGCAGGAGAGGACAAGTTGTTCTTCTACTGGTATGTACACAGTGTTTACAGTGTTTTAAAGAATGTTCGTTCAAGTTCATATAAGAATGTAGCATTTTATTTCCAAAGTGTAGTAAATCGTTGTTTTCTCACAGCAGGGTGATTGCTCTACAAGGCTGCAATTTTTATTTGCCCATCAAGTGGGCTCTTGGTGGAAATGACACACCACCAGCAGCATGTTGTCCACGAGAGGAGGGGTGGGATGGGGGAGGGCGAGCAGGAGAGGACAAGTTGTTCTTCTATTGGTGTGCACTCAGGCTTTACAGTGATTTAAAGATTGTTCGTTCAAGTTCATATAAGAATGTAGCATTTTATTTCCAAAGTGTAGTAAATCGTTGCTTTCTCACAGCAGGGTGATTGCACTACAAGGCTGCAATTTTTATTTGCCCATCAAGTGGGCTTTTGGTGGAAATGACACACCACCAGCAGCGTGTTGACCAAGAGACTAGGGGTGGGATGGGGGGGGGCGAGCAGGAGAGGACAAGTTGTTCTTCTATTGGTATGTACTCAGGCTTTACAGTGTTTTAAACAATGTTCGTTCAAGTTCATATAAGAATGTAGCACTTTATTTCCAAAGTGTAGTAAATCGTTGTTTTCTCACAGCAGGGTGATTGCACTACAAGGCTGCAATATTTATTTGCCCATCAAGTGGGCTTTTGGTGGAAATGATACACCACCAGCAGCATGTTGTCCACGAGAGGAGGGGTGGTACGGGGGGGCCAGTGGGAGAGGACAAGTTGTTCTTCTATTGGTATGTACTCAGGCTTTACAGTATTTTAAAGAATGTTCGTTGAAGTTCATATAAGAATGTAGCATTTTATTTCCAAAGTGTAGTAAATGGTTGTTTTCTCACAGCATGGTGATTGCACTACACGGCTGCAATTTTTGGTTGCCCATCAAGTGGGCTTTTGGTGGAAATAACACCACCAGCAGCATGTTGTCCACGAGACGAGGGGTGGGATGGGGGGGGGGGGGGCGAGCAGGAGAGGACAAGTTGTTCTTCTATTGGTATGTACCCAGGCTTTACAGTGTTTTAAAGAATGTTCGTTCAAGTTCATATAAGAATGTAGCATTTTATTTCCAATGTGTAGTAAATCGTTGTTTTCTCACAGCAGGGTGATTGCACTACTAGGCTGCATTTTTATTTGCCCATCAAGTGGGCTTTTCGTGGAAATTACACACCACCAGCAGCATCTTGTCCACGAGACAAGGGGTGGGATGGGGGGGCGAGCTGGAGAGGACAAGTTGTTCTTCTATTGGTAAGTACTCAGGCTTTACAGTGTTTTAAAGAATGTTCATTCAAGTTCATATAAGAATGTAGCATTTTATTTCCAAAGTGTAGTAAATCGTTGTTTTCTCACAGCAGGCTAATTGCAGTACAAGGCTGCAATTTTTATTTGCCCATCAAGTGCGCTTTTGTTGGAAATGACAAACCACCAGCAGCATGTTGTTTACGAGAGGGGGGGGTGTGATGGGGGGGCGAGCAGAAGAGGACAAGTTGTTCTTCTATTGGTATGTACTCAGGCTTTACAGTATTTTAAAGAATGTTCATTCAAGTTCATATAAGAATGCAGCATTTTATTTCCAAAGTGTAGTAAATCGTTGTTTTCTCACAGCAGGGTGATTGCACTATAAGGCTGCAATTTTTATTTGCCCATCAAGTGCGCTTTTGGTGGAAATGACACACCACCAGCAGCATGTTGTCCACGAGACGAGGGGTGGGATGGGGAGGCGAGATGGAGAGGACAAGTTGTTCTTCTATTGGTATGTACTCAGGCTTTACAGTGTTTTAAAGAATGTTCATTCAAGTTCATATAAGAATGTAGCATTTTATTTCCAAAGTGTAGTAAATCGTTGTTTTCTCACAGCAGGGTGATTGCACTACAAGGCTGCAATTTTTATTTGCCCTACAAGTGGGCTTTTGGTGGAAATGACACACCACCAGCAGCAAGTTGTCCACGAGAGGAGGGGTGGGATGGGGGGGCGAGCTGGAGAGGACAAGTTGTTCTTCTATTGGTATGTACTCAGGCTTTACAGTGTTTTAAAGAATGTTCGTTCAAGTTCATATAAGAATGTGGCATTTTATTTGCAAAGTGTAGTAAATCATTGTTTTCTCACAGCAGGGTGATTGCACTACAAGGCTGCAATTTTTATTTGCCCATCAAGTGCGCTTTTGGTGGAAATGACATACCACCAGCAGCATGTTGTTTACGAGAGGGGGGGGGTGAGATGGGGGGGCGAGCAGAAGAGAACAAGTTGTTCTTCTATTGGTATGTACTCAGGCTTTACAGTGTTTTAAACAATGTTCATTGAAGTTCATATAAGAATGTAGCATTTTATTTCCAAAGTGTAGTAAATCGTTGTTTTCTCACAGCAGGGTGATTGCACTACAAGGCTGCAATTTTTATTTGCCCATCAAGTGGGCTTTTGGTGGAAATGACACACCACCAGCAGCATATTGTCCACGAGAGGAGGGGTGGTATGGCGGGGCGAGCAGGAGAGGACAAGTTGTTCTTCTATTGGTATGTACTCAGGCTTTACAGTGTTTTAAAGAATGTTCGTTCAATTTCATATAAGAATGTAGCATTTTATTTCCAAAGTGTTGTAAATCGTTGTTTTCTCACAGCAGGGTGATTGCACTACAAGGCTGCAATTTTTATTTGCCCTTCAAGTGGGCTTTTGGTGCAAATGACACACCACCAGCAGCATGTTGTCCACGAGACAAGAGGTGGGATGGGGGGGGCGAGCAGGACAGGACAAGTTGTTCTTCTAATGGTATGTACTCAGGCTTTACAGTGTTTTAAAGAATGTTCGTTCAAGTTCATATAAGAATGTAGCATTTAATTTCCAAAGTGTAGTAAATCGTTGTTTTCTCATAGCAGGGTGATCGCACTACAAGGCTGCAATTTTTATTTGCCCATCAAGTGCGCTTGTGGTGGAAATGACACACCACCAGCAGCATGTTGTTTACGAGAGGACGGGTTGTGATGGGGGGGCAAGCGGAAGAGGACAAGTTGTTCTTCTATTGGTATCTACTGAGGCTTTACAGTGTTTTAAAGAATGTTCGTTCAAGTTCATATACGAATGTAGCATTTTATTTCCAAAGTGTAGTAAATTGTTGTTTTCTCACAGCAGGGTGATTGCACTACAAGTTTGCAATTTTTATTTGCCCATCAAGTGCGCTTTTGGTGGAAATCACACACCACCAGCAGCATGTTGTTTACGAGAATGGGGGCTGTGATGGGGGGGCGAGTGGAAGAGGACAAGTTGTTCTTCTATTGGTATGTACTCAGGCTTTACAGTGTTTTAAAGAATGTTCATTCAAGTTCATATAAGAATGTAGCATTTTATTTCCAAAGTGTAGTAAATCGTTGTTTTCACACAGCAGGGTGATTGCACAACAAGGCTGCAATTTTTATTTGCCCATCAAGTGGGCTTTTGGTGGAAATGACACACCACCAGCTGCATGTTGTCCACGAGAGGAGGGGTGGGAATGGGGGACGAGCTGGAGAGGACAAGTTATTCTTCTATTGGTATGTAATCCGGCTTTACAGTGTTTTAAAGAATGTTCGTTGAAGTTCATATAAGAATGTTGCATTTTATTTGCAAAGTGTAGTAAATCGTTGTTTTCTCACTGCAGGGTGTTTGCACTACAAGGCTGCAATTTCTATGTGCCTATCAAGTGCGCTTTTGGTGGAAATGACACACCACCAGCAGCATGTTGTTTACGAGAGGGGGGGGGGGGGGCGTGATGGGGGGGCGAGCGGAAGAGGACAAGTTGTTCTTCTATTGGTATGTACTCAGGCTTTACAGTGTTTTAAAGGATGTTGATTCAAGTTCATATAAGAATGTAGCATTTTATTTCCAAAGTGTAGTAAATCATTGTTTTCTCACAGCAGGGTGATTGCACTACAAGGCTGCAATTTTTATTTGCCCATCAAGTGGGCTTTTGGTGGAAATGACACACCACCAGCAGCATATTGTCCACGAGAGGAGGGGTGGTATGGCGGGGCGAGCAGGAGAGGACAAGTTGTTCTTCTATTGGTATGTACTCAGGCTTTACAGTGTTTTAAAGAATGTTCGTTCAATTTCATATAAGAATGTAGCATTTTATTTCCAAAGTGTTGTAAATCGTTGTTTTCTCACAGCAGGGTGATTGCTCTACAAGGCTGCAATTTTTATTTGCCCTTCAAGTGGGCTTTTGGTGCAAATGACACACCACCAGCAGCATGTTGTCCACGAGACGAGAGGTGGGATGGGGGGGCGATCAGGAGAGGACAAGTTGTTCTTCTAGTGGTATGTACTCAGGCTTGACAGTGTTTTAAAGAATGTTCGTTCAAGTTCACATAAGAATGTAGCATTTTATTTCCAAAGTGTAGTAAATCGTTGTTTTCTCACAGCAGGGTGATTGCACTACAAGGCTGCAGTATTTATTTGCCCATCAAGTGCGCTTTTGGTGGAAATGACACACCACCAGCAGCATGTTGTTTACGAGAGGGCGGGGTGTGATGGGGGGGCGAGTGGAAGAGGACAAGTTGTCCTTCTATTGGTATGTACTCAGGCTTTACAGTGTTTTAAAGAATGTTCGTTCAAGTTCATTTAAGAATGTAGAATTTTATGTCCAAAGTGTAGTAAATTGTTGTTTTCTCACAGCAGGGTGATTGCACTACAAGGCTGCAATATTTATTTGCCCATCAAGTGCGCTTTTGGTGGAAATGACACACCAACAGCAGCATGTTGTTTACGAGAGGGGAGGGTGTGATGGGGGGGCGAGCGGAAGAGGATAAGTTGTTCTTCTATTGGTATGTACTCAGGCTTTACAGTGGTTTAAAGAATGTTCATTCAAGTTCATATAAGAATGTAGCATTTTATTTCCAAAGTGTAGTAAATCGTTGTTTTCTCACAGCAGGGTGATTGCACTACAAGTCTGCAATTTTTATTTGCCCATCAAGTGGGCTTTTGGTGGAAATGACACACCACCAGCAGCATGTGGTCCACGAGAGGAGGGGTGGGATGGGGGGGGGCGAGCTGGAGAGGACAAGTTGTTCTTCTATTGGTATGTACTCAGGCTCTACAGTGTTTTAAAGAATGTTCGATGAAGTTCATATAAGAATGTAGCATTTTATTTGCAAAGCGTAGTAAATCGTTGTTTTCTCACAGCAGGGTGATTGCACTACAAGTCTGCAATTTTTATTTGCCCATCAAGTGCGCTTTTGGTGGAAATGACACACCACCAGCAGCATGTTGTTTACGAGAGGGGGGGGGTGTGATGGGGGGGCGAGCGGAAGAGGACAAGTTGTTCTTCTATTGGTATGTACTCAGTCTTTACAGTGTTTTAAAGAATGTTCATTCAAGTTCATATAAGAATGTAGCATTTTATTTGCAAAGTGTAGTAAATCGTTGTTTTCTCACAGCAGGGTGATTGCACTACAAGGCTGCATTTTTTATTTGCCCATCAAGTGCGCTTTTGGTGGAAATGACACACCACCACCAGCATGTTGTTTACGAGAGGGGGGGGTGTGATGGGGGGGCGAGCGGAAGAGGACAAGTTGTTCTTCTATTGGTATGTACTCAGGCTTTACAGTGTTTTAAAGAATGTTCGTTCAAGTTCATTTAAGAATGTAGAATTTTATTTCCATTGTGTAGTAAATTGTTGTTTTCTCACAGCAGGGTGATTGCACTACAAGGCTGCAATAATTATTTGCCCATCAAGTGCGCTTTTGGTGGAAATGACACACCACCAGCAGCATGTTGTTTACGAGAGGGGTGGGGGGGTGTGATGGGGGGGCGAGCGGAAGAGGACAAGTTGTTCTTCTATTGGTATGTACTCAGGCTTTACATTGTTTTAAAGAATGTTCGTTCAAGTTCATATAAGAATGTAGCATTTTATTTCCAAAGTGTAGTAAATCGTTGTTTTCTCACAGCAGGGTGATTGCACTACAAGGCTGCAATTTTTATTTGCCCATCAAGTGGGCTTTTGGTGGAAATGACACACTACCAGCAGCATGTTGTTTACGAGAGGGCGGGGTGTGATGGGGGTGCGAGCGGAAGAGGACAAGTTGTTCTTCTGTTGGCATGTACTCAGGCTTTACAGTGTTTTAAAGAATGCTCGTTCAAGTTCATTTAAGAATGTAGCATTTTATTTCCAAAGTGTAGTAAATTGTTGTTTTCTCACAGCAGGGTGATTGCACTACAAGGCTGCAATATTTATTTGCCCATCAGGTGCACTTTTGGTCGAAATGACACACCACCACCAGCATGTTGTTTACGAAAGGGGGGGGTGTGATGGGGGGGGCGAGCGGAAGAGGACAAGTTGTTCTTCTATTGGTATGTACTCAGGCATTACAGTGTTTTAAAGAATGTTCATTCAAGTTCATATAAGAATGTAGCATTTTATTTCCAAAGTGTAGTAAATCGTTGTTTTCTCACATGAGGGTGATTGCACTACAAGGCTTCAATTTTTATTTGCCCATCAAGTGGGCTTTTGGTGGAAATGACACACCACCAGCAGCATATTGTCCACGAGAGGAGGGGTGGGATGGGGGGGCAAGCTGGAGAGGAGAAGTTGTTCTTCTATTGGTATGTTCTCAGGCTCCACAGTGTTTTAAAGAATGTTCGTTGAAGTTCATATAAGAATGTAGCATTTTATTTGCAAAATGTAGTAAATCGTTGTTTTCTCACAGCAGGGTGATTGCACTACAAGGCTGCAATTTTTATGTGCCTATCAAGTGCGCTTTTGGTAGAAATGACACACCACCAGCAGCATGTTGTTTACGAGAGGTGGGGGGGGGGGTGTGATGGGGGGGGCGAGCGGAAGAGGACAAGTTGTTGTTCTATTGGTTTGTACTCAGGATTTACAGTGTTTTAAAGAATGTTCATTCAAGTTCATATAAGAATGTAGCATTTTATTTCCAAAGTGTAGCATATCGTTGTTTTCACACAGCAGGGTGAATGCACTACAAGGCTGCAATTTTTATTTGCCCATCAAGTGCGCTTTTGGTGGAAATGACACACCACCAGCAGCATGTTGTCCACGAGAGGAGGGGTGGGAAGGGGGGGCGAGCTGGAGAGGACTTGTTGTTCTTCTATTGGTATGTACTCAGGCTTTACAGTGTTTTAAAGAATGTTCGTTGAAGTTCATATTAGAATGTAGCACTTCATTTGCAAAGTGTAGTAAATCGTTGTTCTCTCACAGCGGGGTGATTGCACTACAAGGCTGCAATTTTTATTTGCCCATCAAGTGGGCTTTTGGTGGAAATGACACACCACCAGCAGCATGTTGTTTACGAGAGGGGGGGGTGTGATGGGGGAGCGAGCGGAAGAGGACAAGTTAGTCTTCTATTGGTATGTACTCAGGCTTTACAGTGTTTTAAATAATGTTCCTTCAAGTTCATATAAGAATGTAGCATTTTATCTCCAAAGTGTAGTAAATCGTTGTTTTCTCACAGCAGGGTGATTGCACTACAAGGCTGCAATTTTTATTTGCCCATCAAGTGGGCTTTTGGTGGAAATGACACACCACCAGCAGCATGTTGTCCACGAGAGGAGGGGTGGGATGGGGGGGCGAGCTGGAGAGGACAAGTTGTTCTTTTATTGGTATGTACTCAGGCTTTACAGTGTTTTAAAGAATGTTCGTTGAAGTTCATATTAGAATGTAGCACTTCATTTGCAAAGTGTAGTAAATAGTTGTTTTCTCACAGCAGGGTGATTGCACTACAAGGCTGCAATTTTTATTTGCCCATCAAGTGGGCTTTTGGTGGAAATGACACACCACCAGCAGCATGTCGTTTACGAGAGGGAGGGGTGCGATGGGGGGGCGAGCGGAAGAGGACAACTTGTTCTTCTATTGGTATGTACTCAGGCTTTACAGTGTTTTAAAGAATGTTCATTCAAGTTCATATAAGAATGTAGCATTTTATTTCCAAAGTGTAGTAAATAGTTGTTTTCTTACAGCAGGGTGATTGCACTACAAGGCTGCAATTTTTATTTGCCCATCAAGTGGGCTTTTGGTGGAAATGACACACCACAAGCAGCATGTTGTCCACGAGAGGAGGGGTGGGATGGGGGGGCGAGCTGGAGAGGACAAGTTGTTCTTCTATTGGTTTTTACTCAGGCTTTACAGTGTTTTAAAGAATGTTCGTTGAAGTTCATATAAAAATGTAGCATTTTATTTGCAAAGTGTAGTAAATCGTTGTTTTCTCACAGCAGGGTGATTGCACTACAAGGCTGCAATTTTTATTTGCCCATCAAGTGCGCTTTTGGTGGAAATGACACACCACCAGCAGCATGTTGTTTACGAGAGGGGGGGCTCTGATGGGGGGGCGAGCGGAAGAGGACAATTTGCTCTTCTATTGGTATGTACTCAGGCTTTACAGTGTTTTAAAGAATGTTCATTTAAGTTTATATAGGAATGTAGCATTTTATCTCCAAAGTGTAGTAAATCGTTGTTTTCTCACAGCAGGGTGATTGCACTAAACGGCTGCAATTTTTATTTGATCATCAAGTGGGCTTTTGGTGGAAATGACACACCACCAGCAGCATGTTGTTTACGAGAGGGGGGGGCAAGCGGAAGAGGACAAGTTGTTCTTCTATTGGTATCTACTGAGGCTTTACAGTGTTTTAAAGAATGTTCGTTCAAGTTCATATACGAATGTAGCATTTTATTTCCAAAGTGTAGTAAATTGTTGTTTTCTCACAGCAGGGTGATTGCACTACAAGTTTGCAATTTTTATTTGCCCATCAAGTGCGCTTTTGGTGGAAATCACACACCACCAGCAGCATGTTGTTTACGAGAATGGGGGCTGTGATGGGGGGGCGAGTGGAAGAGGACAAGTTGTTCTTCTATTGGTATGTACTCAGGCTTTACAGTGTTTTAAAGAATGTTTATTCAAGTTCATATAAGAATGTAGCATTTTATTTCCAAAGTGTAGTAAATCGTTGTTTTCACACAGCAGGGTGATTGCACAACAAGGCTGCAATTTTTATTTGCCCATCAAGTGGGCTTTTGGTGGAAATGACACACCACCAGCTGCATGTTGTCCACGAGAGGAGGGGTGGGAATGGGGGACGAGCTGGAGAGGACAAGTTATTCTTCTATTGGTATGTAATCCGGCTTTACAGTGTTTTAAAGAATGTTCGTTGAAGTTCATATAAGAATGTTGCATTTTATTTGCAAAGTGTAGTAAATCGTTGTTTTCTCACTGCAGGGTGTTTGCACTACAAGGCTGCAATTTCTATGTGCCTATCAAGTGCGCTTTTGGTGGAAATGACACACCACCAGCAGCATGTTGTTTACGAGAGGGGGGGGGGGGGCGTGATGGGGGGGCGAGCGGAAGAGGACAAGTTGTTCTTCTATTGGTATGTACTCAGGCTTTACAGTGTTTTAAAGGATGTTGATTCAAGTTCATATAAGAATGTAGCATTTTATTTCCAAAGTGTAGTAAATCATTGTTTTCTCACAGCAGGGTGATTGCACTACAAGGCTGCAATTTTTATTTGCCCATCAAGTGGGCTTTTGGTGGAAATGACACACCACCAGCAGCATATTGTCCACGAGAGGAGGGGTGGTATGGCGGGGCGAGCAGGAGAGGACAAGTTGTTCTTCTATTGGTATGTACTCAGGCTTTACAGTGTTTTAAAGAATGTTCGTTCAATTTCATATAAGAATGTAGCATTTTATTTCCAAAGTGTTGTAAATCGTTGTTTTCTCACAGCAGGGTGATTGCTCTACAAGGCTGCAATTTTTATTTGCCCTTCAAGTGGGCTTTTGGTGCAAATGACACACCACCAGCAGCATGTTGTCCACGAGACGAGAGGTGGGATGGGGGGGCGATCAGGAGAGGACAAGTTGTTCTTCTAGTGGTATGTACTCAGGCTTGACAGTGTTTTAAAGAATGTTCGTTCAAGTTCACATAAGAATGTAGCATTTTATTTCCAAAGTGTAGTAAATCGTTGTTTTCTCACAGCAGGGTGATTGCACTACAAGGCTGCAGTATTTATTTGCCCATCAAGTGCGCTTTTGGTGGAAATGACACACCACCAGCAGCATGTTGTTTACGAGAGGGCGGGGTGTGATGGGGGGGCGAGTGGAAGAGGACAAGTTGTCCTTCTATTGGTATGTACTCAGGCTTTACAGTGTTTTAAAGAATGTTCGTTCAAGTTCATTTAAGAATGTAGAATTTTATGTCCAAAGTGTAGTAAATTGTTGTTTTCTCACAGCAGGGTGATTGCACTACAAGGCTGCAATATTTATTTGCCCATCAAGTGCGCTTTTGGTGGAAATGACACACCAACAGCAGCATGTTGTTTACGAGAGGGGAGGGTGTGATGGGGGGGCGAGCGGAAGAGGATAAGTTGTTCTTCTATTGGTATGTACTCAGGCTTTACAGTGGTTTAAAGAATGTTCATTCAAGTTCATATAAGAATGTAGCATTTTATTTCCAAAGTGTAGTAAATCGTTGTTTTCTCACAGCAGGGTGATTGCACTACAAGTCTGCAATTTTTATTTGCCCATCAAGTGGGCTTTTGGTGGAAATGACACACCACCAGCAGCATGTGGTCCACGAGAGGAGGGGTGGGATGGGGGGGGGCGAGCTGGAGAGGACAAGTTGTTCTTCTATTGGTATGTACTCAGGCTCTACAGTGTTTTAAAGAATGTTCGATGAAGTTCATATAAGAATGTAGCATTTTATTTGCAAAGTGTAGTAAATCGTTGTTTTCTCACAGCAGGGTGATTGCACTACAAGTCTGCAATTTTTATTTGCCCATCAAGTGCGCTTTTGGTGGAAATGACACACCACCAGCAGCATGTTGTTTACGAGAGGGGGGGGGTGTGATGGGGGGGCGAGCGGAAGAGGACAAGTTGTTCTTCTATTGGTATGTACTCAGTCTTTACAGTGTTTTAAAGAATGTTCATTCAAGTTCATATAAGAATGTAGCATTTTATTTGCAAAGTGTAGTAAATCGTTGTTTTCTCACAGCAGGGTGATTGCACTACAAGGCTGCATTTTTTATTTGCCCATCAAGTGCGCTTTTGGTGGAAATGACACACCACCACCAGCATGTTGTTTACGAGAGGGGGGGGTGTGATGGGGGGGCGAGCGGAAGAGGACAAGTTGTTCTTCTATTGGTATGTACTCAGGCTTTACAGTGTTTTAAAGAATGTTCGTTCAAGTTCATTTAAGAATGTAGAATTTTATTTCCATTGTGTAGTAAATTGTTGTTTTCTCACAGCAGGGTGATTGCACTACAAGGCTGCAATAATTATTTGCCCATCAAGTGCGCTTTTGGTGGAAATGACACACCACCAGCAGCATGTTGTTTACGAGAGGGGTGGGGGGGTGTGATGGGGGGGCGAGCGGAAGAGGACAAGTTGTTCTTCTATTGGTATGTACTCAGGCTTTACATTGTTTTAAAGAATGTTCGTTCAAGTTCATATAAGAATGTAGCATTTTATTTCCAAAGTGTAGTAAATCGTTGTTTTCTCACAGCAGGGTGATTGCACTACAAGGCTGCAATTTTTATTTGCCCATCAAGTGGGCTTTTGGTGGAAATGACACACTACCAGCAGCATGTTGTTTACGAGAGGGCGGGGTGTGATGGGGGTGCGAGCGGAAGAGGACAAGTTGTTCTTCTGTTGGCATGTACTCAGGCTTTACAGTGTTTTAAAGAATGCTCGTTCAAGTTCATTTAAGAATGTAGCATTTTATTTCCAAAGTGTAGTAAATTGTTGTTTTCTCACAGCAGGGTGATTGCACTACAAGGCTGCAATATTTATTTGCCCATCAGGTGCACTTTTGGTGGAAATGACACACCACCACCAGCATGTTGTTTACGAAAGGGGGGGGTGTGATGGGGGGGCGAGCGGAAGAGGACAAGTTGTTCTTCTATTGGTATGTACTCAGGCATTACAGTGTTTTAAAGAATGTTCATTCAAGTTCATATAAGAATGTAGCATTTTATTTCCAAAGTGTAGTAAATCGTTGTTTTCTCACATGAGGGTGATTGCACTACAAGGCTTCAATTTTTATTTGCCCATCAAGTGGGCTTTTGGTGGAAATGACACACCACCAGCAGCATATTGTCCACGAGAGGAGGGGTGGGATGGGGGGGCAAGCTGGAGAGGAGAAGTTGTTCTTCTATTGGTATGTTCTCAGGCTCCACAGTGTTTTAAAGAATGTTCGTTGAAGTTCATATAAGAATGTAGCATTTTATTTGCAAAATGTAGTAAATCGTTGTTTTCTCACAGCAGGGTGATTGCACTACAAGGCTGCAATTTTTATGTGCCTATCAAGTGCGCTTTTGGTAGAAATGACACACCACCAGCAGCATGTTGTTTACGAGAGGTGGGGGGGGGGGTGTGATGGGGGGGCGAGCGGAAGAGGACAAGTTGTTGTTCTATTGGTTTGTACTCAGGATTTACAGTGTTTTAAAGAATGTTCATTCAAGTTCATATAAGAATGTAGCATTTTATTTCCAAAGTGTAGCATATCGTTGTTTTCACACAGCAGGGTGAATGCACTACAAGGCTGCAATTTTTATTTGCCCATCAAGTGCGCTTTTGGTGGAAATGACACACCACCAGCAGCATGTTGTCCACGAGAGGAGGGGTGGGAAGGGGGGGCGAGCTGGAGAGGACTTGTTGTTCTTCTATTGGTATGTACTCAGGCTTTACAGTGTTTTAAAGAATGTTCGTTGAAGTTCATATTAGAATGTAGCACTTCATTTGCAAAGTGTAGTAAATCGTTGTTCTCTCACAGCGGGGTGATTGCACTACAAGGCTGCAATTTTTATTTGCCCATCAAGTGGGCTTTTGGTGGAAATGACACACCACCAGCAGCATGTTGTTTACGAGAGGGGGGGGTGTGATGGGGGAGCGAGCGGAAGAGGACAAGTTAGTCTTCTATTGGTATGTACTCAGGCTTTACAGTGTTTTAAAGAATGTTCATTCAAGTTCATATAAGAATGTAGCATTTTATTTCCAAAGTGTAGTAAATAGTTGTTTTCTTACAGCAGGGTGATTGCACTACAAGGCTGCAATTTTTATTTGCCCATCAAGTGGGCTTTTGGTGGAAATGACACACCACAAGCAGCATGTTGTCCACGAGAGGAGGGGTGGGATGGGGGGGCGAGCTGGAGAGGACAAGTTGTTCTTCTATTGGTTTTTACTCAGGCTTTACAGTGTTTTAAAGAATGTTCGTTGAAGTTCATATAAAAATGTAGCATTTTATTTGCAAAGTGTAGTAAATCGTTGTTTTCTCACAGCAGGGTGATTGCACTACAAGGCTGCAATTTTTATTTGCCCATCAAGTGCGCTTTTGGTGGAAATGACACACCACCAGCAGCATGTTGTTTACGAGAGGGGGGGCTCTGATGGGGGGGCGAGCGGAAGAGGACAATTTGCTCTTCTATTGGTATGTACTCAGGCTTTACAGTGTTTTAAAGAATGTTCATTTAAGTTTATATAGGAATGTAGCATTTTATCTCCAAAGTGTAGTAAATCGTTGTTTTCTCACAGCAGGGTGATTGCACTAAACGGCTGCAATTTTTATTTGATCATCAAGTGGGCTTTTGGTGGAAATGACACACCACCAGCAGCATGTTGTTTACGAGAGGGGGGGGGGGGGGGGGTTGGGATGGGGGGGCGAGCGGAAGAGGACAAGTTGTTCTTCTATTGGTATGTACTCAGGCTTTCCAGTGTTTTAAAGAATGTTCGTTGAAGTTCATATAAGAATGTAGCATTTTATTTCCAAAGTGTAGTAAATCGCTGTTTTCTCACAGCAGGGTGATTGCACTACAAGGCTGCAATATTTGTTTGCTCATCAAGTGGGCTTTTGGTGGAAATGACACACCACCACCAGCATGTTGTTTACGAGAGGGGGGGGGGGGATGGGGGGGCGAGCAGGAGAGGACAAGTTGCTCTTCTATTGGTATGTACTCAGGCTGTACAATGATTTAAAGAATGTTCGTTCAAGTTCATATAAGAATGTAGCATTTTATTTCCAAAGTGTGGTAAATCGTTGTTTTCTCACAGCAGGGTGATTGCACTACAAGGCTGCAATTTTTATTTGCCCATCAAGTGGGCTTTTGGTGGAAATGACACACCACCAGCAGCATGTTGTCCACGGGACGAGGGGTGGAATGGGGAGGGCGAGCAGGAGAGGACAAGTTGTTCTTCTATTGGTATGTACTCAGGCTTTAAAGTGTTTTAAAGAATGTTTGTTCAAGTTCATATAAGAATGTAGCATTTTATTTCCAAAGTGCAGTAAATCGTTGTTTTCTCACAGCAGGGTGATTGCACTACAAGGCTGCAATTTTTGTTTGCCCATCAAGTGGGCTTTTGGTGGAAATGACACACCACCACCAGCATGTTGTTTACGAGAGGGGGGGGGGGATGGGGGGGCGAGCAGGAGAGGACAAGTTGTTCTTCTAATGGTATGTACTCAGGCTGTACAATGATTTAAAGAATGTTCGTTCAAGTTCATATAAGAATGTAGCATTTTATTTCCAAAGTGTAGTAAATCGTTGTTTTCTCATAGCAGGGTGATTGCACTACAGGGCTGCATTTTTTATTTGCCCATCAAGTGGGCTTTTGGTGGAAAAGACACACCACCAGCAGCATGTTGTCCACGAGACGACGGGTGGGATGGGGAGGGCGAGCAGGAGAGGACAAGTTGTTCTTCTATTGGTATGTACTCAGGCTTTACAGTGTTTTAAAGAATGTTCATTCAAGTTCATATAAGAATGTAGCATTTTATTTCCAAAGTGTAGTAAATCGTTGTTTTCTCACAGCAGGGTGATTGCACTACAAGGCTGCATTTTTTATTTGTCCATCAAGTGGGCTTTTGGTGGAAATGACACACCACCAGCAGCATGTTGTCCACGAGACGAGGGGTGGGATGGGGAGGGCGAGCAGGAGAGGACAAGTTGTTCTTCTATTGGTATGTACTCAGGCTTTACAGTGTTTTAAAGAATGTTTGTTCAAGTTCATATAAGAATGTAGCATTTTATTTCCAAAGTGTAGTAAATCGTTGTTTTCTCACAGCAGGGTGATTGCACTACAAGGCTGCAATTTTTGTTTGCCCATCAAGTGGGCTTTTGGTGGAAATGACACACCACCACCAGCATGTTGTTTACGAGAGGGGGGGGGGGGGGGATGGGGGGGCGAGCAGGAGAGGACAAGTTGTTCTTCTATTGGTATGTACTCAGGCTGTACAATGATTTAAAGAATGTTCGTTCAAGTTCATATAAGAATGTAGCATTTTATTTCCAAAGTGTAGTAAATCGTTGTTTTCTCACAGCAGGGTGATTGCACTACAAGGCTGCAATTTTTATTTGCCCATCAAGTGGGCTTTTGGTGGAAATGACACACCACCAGCAGCATGTTGTCCACGAGACGAGGGGTGGGATGGGGAGGGCGAGCAGGAGAGGACAAGTTGTTCTTCTATTGGTATGTACTCAGGCTTTACAGTGTTTTAAAGAATGTTTGTTCAAGTTCATATAAGAATGTAGCATTTTATTTCCAAAGTGTAGTAAATCGTTGTTTTCTCACAGCAGGGTGATTGCACTACAAGGCTGCAATTTTTGTTTGCCCATCAAGTGGGCTTTTGGTGGAAATGACACACCACCAGCAGCATGTTGTCCACGAGAGGAGGGGTGGTATGGCGGGGCGAGCAGGAGAGGACAAGTTGTTCTTCTATTGGTATGTACTCAGGCTTTACAGTGTTTTAAAGAATGTTCGTTCAATTTCATATAAGAATGTAGCATTTTATTTCCAAAGTGTAGTAAATCGTTGTTTTCTCACAGCAGGGTGATTGCACTACAAGGCTGCAATTTTTATTTGCCCATCAAGTGGGCTTTTGGTGGAAATGACACACCACCAGCAGCATGTTGTCCACGAGACGAGGGGTGGAATGGGGATTGCGAGCAGGAGAGGACAAGTTGTTCTTCTATTGGTATGTACTCAGGCTTTACAGTGTTTTAAAGAATGTTTGTTCAAGTTCATATAAGAATGTAGCATTTTATTTCCAAAGTGTAGTAAATCGTTGTTTTCTCACAGCAGGGTGATTGCACTACAAGGCTGCAATATTTGTTTGCCCATCAAGTGGGCTTTTGGTGGAAATGACACACCACCACCAGCATGTTGTTTACGAGAGGGGGGGGGGGGATGGGGGGGCGAGCAGGAGAGGACAAGTTGTTCTTCTATTGGTATGTACTCAGGCTGTACAATGATTTAAAGAATGTTCGTTCAAGTTCATATAAGAATGTAGCATTTTATTTCCAAAGTGTAGTAAATCGTTGTTTTCTCACAGCAGGGTGATTGCACTACAAGGTTGCATTTTTTATTTGTCCATCAAGTGGGCTTTTGGTGGAAATGACACACCACCAGCAGCATGTTGTCCACGAGACGAGGGGTGGGATGGGGAGGGCGAGCAGGAGAGGACAAGTTGTTCTTCTATTGGTATGTACTCAGGCTTTACAGTGTTTTAAAGAATGTTTGTTCAAGTTCATATAAGAATGTAGCATTTTATTTCCAAAGTGTAGTAAATCGTTGTTTTCTCACAGCAGGGTCATTGCACTACAAGGCTGCAATTTTTGTTTGCCCATCAAGTGGGCTTTTGGTGGAAATGACACACCACCACCAGCATGTTGTTTACGAGAGGGGGGGGGGGGGGATGGGGGGGCGAGCAGGAGAGGACAAGTTGTTCTTCTATTGGTATGTACTCAGGCTGTACAATGATTTAAAGAATGTTCGTTCAAGTTCATATAAGAATGTAGCATTTTATTTCCAAAGTGTAGTAAATCGTTGTTTTCTCACAGCAGGGTGATTGCACTACAAGGCTGCAATTTTTATTTGCCCATCAAGTGGGCTTTTGGTGGAAATGACACACCACCAGCAGCATGTTGTCCACGAGACGAGTGGTGGGATGGGGAGGGCGAGCAGGAGAGGACAAGTTGTTCTTCTATTGGTATGTACTCAGGCTTTACAGTGTTTTGAAGAATGTTTGTTCAAGTTCATATAAGAATGTAGCATTTTATTTCCAAAGTGTAGTAAATCGTTGTTTTCTCACAGCAGGGTGATTGCACTACAAGGCTGCAATTTTTGTTTGCCCATCAAGTGGGCTTTTGGTGGAAATGACACACCACCAGCAGCATGTTGTCCACGAGAGGAGGGGTGGTATGGCGGGGCGAGCAGGAGAGGACAAGTTGTTCTTCTATTGGTATGTACTCAGGCTTTACAGTGTTTTAAAGAATGTTCGTTCAATTTCATATAAGAATGTAGCATTTTATTTCCAAAGTGTAGTAAATCGTTGTTTTCTCACAGCAGGGTGATTGCACTACAAGGCTGCAATTTTTATTTGCCCATCAAGTGGGCTTTTGGTGGAAATGACACACCACCAGCAGCATGTTGTCCACGAGACGAGGGGTGGAATGGGGATTGCGAGCAGGAGAGGACAAGTTGTTCTTCTATTGGTATGTACTCAGGCTTTACAGTGTTTTAAAGAATGTTTGTTCAAGTTCATATAAGAATGTAGCATTTTATTTCCAAAGTGTAGTAAATCGTTGTTTTCTCACAGCAGGGTGATTGCACTACAAGGCTGCAATATTTGTTTGCCCATCAAGTGGGCTTTTGGTGGAAATGACACACCACCACCAGCATGTTGTTTACGAGAGGGGGGGGGGATGATGGGGCCAGCAGGAGAGGACAAGTTGTTCTTCTATTGGTATGTACTCAGGCTGTACAATGATTTAAAGAATGTTCGTTCAAGTTCAATTAAGAATGTAGCATTTTATTTCCAAAGTGTAGTAAATCGTTGTTTTCTCACAGCAGGGTGATTGCACTACAAGGCTGCAATTTTTATTTGCCCATCAAGTGGGCTTTTGGTGGAAATGACACACCACCAGCAGCATGTTGTCCACGAGACGAGGGGTGGAATGGGGAGGGCGAGCAGGAGAAGACAAGTTGTTCTTCTATTGGTATGTACTCAGGCTTTACAGTGTTTTAAAGAATGTTTGTTCAAGTTCATATAAGAATGTAGCATTTTATTTCCAAAGTGTAGTAAATCGTTGTTTTCTCACAGCAGGGTGATTGCACTACAAGGCTGCAATTTTTGTTTGCCCATCAAGTGGGCTTTTGGTGGAAATGACACACCACCACCAGCATGTTGTTTACGAGAGGGGGGGGGGGGATGGGGGGGCGAGCAGGAGAGGACAAGTTGTTCTTCTAATGGTATGTACTCAGGCTGTACAATGATTTAAAGAATGTTCGTTCAAGTTCATATAAGAATGTAGCATTTTATTTCCAAAGTGTAGTAAATCATTGTTTTCTCACAGCAGGGTGATTGCACTACAGGGCTGCATTTTTTATTTGCCCATCAAGTGGGCTATTGGTGGAAATGACACACCACCACCAGCATGTTGTTTACGAGAGGGGGGGGGGGGGGGATGGGGGGGCGAGCAGGAGAGGACAAGTTGTTCTTCTATTGGTATGTACTCAGGCTGTACAATGACTTAAAGAATGTTCGTTCAAGTTCATATAAGAATGTAGCATTTTATTTCCAAAGTGTAGTAAATCGTTGTTTTCTCACAGCAGGGTGATTGCACTACAAGGCTGCAATTTTTATTTGCCCATCAAGTGGGCTTTTGGTCGAAATGACACACCACCAGCAGCATGTTGTCCACGAGACGAGGGGTGGAATGGGGAGGGCGAGCAGGAGAGGACAAGTTGTTCTTCTATTGGTATGTACTCAGGCTTTACAGTGTTTTAAAGAATGTTTGTTCAAGTTCATATAAGAATGTAGCATTTTATTTCCAAAGTGTAGTAAATCGTTGTTTTCTCACAGCAGGGTGATTGCACTACAAGGCTGCAATATTTGTTTGCCCATCAAATGGGCTTTTGGTGGAAATGACACACCACCACCAGCATGTTGTTTACGAGAGGGGGGGGGGGGGGGGATGGGGGGGCGAGCAGGAGAGGACAAGTTGTTCTTCTATTGGTATGTACTCAGGCTGTACAATGATTTAAAGAATGTTCGTTCAAGTTCATATAAGAATGTAGCATTTTATTTCCAAAGTGTAGTAAATCGTTGTTTTCTCACAGCAGGGTGATTGCACTACAAGGCTGCAATTTATATTTGCCCATCAAGTGGGCTTTTGGTGGAAATGACACACCACCAGCAGCATGTTGTCCATGAGACGAGGGGTGGAATGGGGAGGGCGAGCAGGAGAAGACAAGTTGTTCTTCTATTGGTATGTACTCAGGCTTTACAGTGTTTTAAAGAATGTTTGTTCAAGTTCATATAAGAATGTAGCATTTTATTTCCAAAGTGTAGTAAATCGTTGTTTTCTCACAGCAGGGTGATTGCACTACAAGGCTGCAATTTTTGTTTGCCCATCAAGTGGGCTTTTGGTGGAAATGACACACCACCACCAGCATGTTGTTTACGAGAGGGGGGGTGGGGGATGGGGGGGCGAGCAGGAGAGGACAAGTTGTTCTTCTAATGGTATGTACTCAGGCGGTACAATGATTTAAAGAATGTTCGTTCAAGTTCATATAAGAATGTAGCATTTTATTTCCAAAGTGTAGTAAATCGTTGTTTTCTCACAGCAGGGTGATTGCACTACAGGGCTGCATTTTTTATTTGCCCATCAAGTGGGCTTTTGGTGGAAATGACACACCACCAGCAGCATGTTGTCCACGAGACGAGGGGTGGGATGGGGAGGGAGAGCAGGAGAGGACAAGTTGTTCTTCTATTGGTATGTACTCAGGCTTTACGGTGTTTTAAAGAATGTTCGTTCAAGTTCATATAAGAATGTAGCATTTTATTTCCAAAGTGTAGTAAATCGTTGTTTTCTCACAGCAGGGTGATTGCACTACAAGGCTGCATTTTTTATTTGTCCATCAAGTGGGCTTTTGGTGGAAATGACACACCACCAGCAGCATGTTGTCCACGAGACGAGGGGTGGGATGGGGAGGGCGAGCAGGAGAGGACAAGTTGTTCTTCTATTGGTATGTACTCAGGCTTTACAGTGTTTTAAACAATGTTCAGTGAAGTTCATATAAGAATGTAGCATTTTATTTCCAAAGTGTAGTAAATCGTTGTTTTCTCACAGCAGGGTGATTGCACTACAAGGCTGCAATTTTTATTTGCCCATCAAGTGGGCTTTTGGTGGAAATGACACACCACCAGCAGCATGTTGTCCACGAGAGGAGGGGTGGGATGACGGGGCGAGCAGGAGAGAACAAGTTGTTCTTCAATTGGTATGTACTCAGGCTTTACAGTGTTTTAAAGAATGTTCGTTCAAGTTCATATAAGAATGTAGCATTTTATTTCTAATGTGTAGTAAATCGTTGTTTTCTCACAGCAGGGTGATTGCACTACAAGGCTGCAATTTTTGTTTACCCATCAAGTGGGCTTTTGGTGGAAATGACACACCACCAGCAGCATGTTGTCCAAGAGACGAGGGTTGGATGGGGGGGGGGGGGGGGGGCGAACAGGAGAGGACAAGTTGTTCTTCTATTGGTATGTACTCAGGCTTTACAGTGTTTTAAAGAATGTTCGTTCAAGTTCATATAAGAATGTAGCATTTTATTTCCAAAGTGTAGTAAATCGTTGTTTTCTCACAGCAGGGTGATTGCTCTACAAGGCTGCATTTCTTATTTGCCCATCAAGTGGGCTTTTGGTGGAAATGACTCACCACCAGCAGTATGTTGTCCAAGAGACGAGGGGTGGGATGGGGGGGGGGGGGGGGGCGAGCAGGAGAGGACAACTTGTTCTTCTATTGGTGTGTACTCAGGCTTTACAGTGTTTTAAAGAATGTTCGTTCAAGTTCATATAAGAATGGAGCATTTTATTTCTAATGTGTAGTAAATCGTTGTTTTCTCACAGCAGGGTGATTGCACTACAAGGCTGCAATTTTTGTTTGCCCATCAAGTGGCCTTTTGGTGGAAATGACACACCACCAGCAGCATGTTGTCCAAGAGACGAGGGGTGGGATGGGGGGGGGGGGGGGGGGGGGGCGAGCAGGAGAGGACAAGTTGTTCTTCTATTGGTATGTACTCAGGCTTTACAGTGTTTTAAAGAATGTTCGTTCAAGTTCGTATAAGAATGTAGCATTTTATTTCTAATGTGTAGTAAATCGTTGTTTTCTCACAGCAGGGTGATTGCACTACAAGGCTGCAATTTTTATTTGCCCATCAAGTGGGCTTTTGGTGGAAATGACACACCACCAGCAGCATGTTGTCCACGAGACGAGGGGTGGGATGGGGGGGGGGGGGGGGGCGAGCAGGAGAGGACAACTTGTTCTTCTATTGGTATGTACTCAGGCTTTACAGTGTTTTAAAGAATGTTCGTTCAAGTTCATGTAAGAATGTAGCATTTTATTTCTAATGTGTAGTAAATCGTTGTTTTCTCACAGCAGGGTGATTGCACTACAAGGCTGCATTTTTTATTTGCCCATCAAGTGGGCTTTTGGTGGAAATGACACACCACCAGCAGCATGTTGTCCAACAGACGAGGGGTGGGATGGGGGGGGGGGGGGGGCGAGCAGGAGAGGACAACTTGTTCTTCTATTGGTATGTACTCTGGCTTTACAGTGTTTTAAAGAATGTTCGTTCAAGTTCATATAAGAATGTAGCACTTTATTTCTAATGTGTAGTAAATCGTTGTTTTCTCACAGCAGGGTGATTGCACTACAAGGCTGCAATTTTTATTTGCCCATCAAGTGGGCTTTTGGTGGAAATGACACACCACCAGCAGCATGTTGTCCAAGAGACGAGGGGTGGGATGGGGGGGGGGGCGAGCAGGAGAGGACAACTTGTTCTTCTATTGGTATGTACTCTGGCTTTACAGTGTTTTAAAGAATGTTCGTTCAAGTTCATATAAGAATGTAGCATTTTATTTCTAATGTGTAGTAAATCGTTGTTTTCTCACAGCAGGGTGATTGCACTACAAGGCTGCAATTTTTATTTGCCCATCAAGTGGGCTTTTGGTGGAAATGACACAACACCAGCAGCATGTTGTCCAAGAGACGAGGGGAGGGATGGGGGGGGGGGGGGGCGAGCAGGAGAGGACAACTTGTTCTTCTATTGGTATGTACTCAGGCTTTACAGTGTTTTAAAGAATGTTCGTTCAAGTTCATATAAGAATGTAGCATTTTATTTCTAATGTGTAGTAAATCGTTGTTTTCTCACAGCAGGGTGATTGCACTACAAGGCTGCATTTTTTATTTGCCCATCAAGTGGGCTTTTGGTGGAAATGACACACCACCAGCAGCATGTTGTCCAAGAGACGAGGGGTGTGATGGGGGGGGGGGGGGGCGAGCAGGAGAGGACAACTTGTTCTTCTATAGGTATGTACTCAGGCTTTACAGTGTTTTAAAGAATGTTCGTTCAAGTTCATATAAGAATGTAGCATTTTATTTCTAATGTGTAGTAAATCGTTGTTTTCTCACAGCAGGGTGATTGCACTACAAGGCTGCAATTTTTATTTGCCCATCAAGTTGGCTTTTGGTGGAAATGACACACCACCAGCAGCATGTTGTCCAAGAGACGAGGGATGGGATGGGGGGGGGGGGGGGGGCGAGCAGGAGAGGACAAGTTGTTCTTCTATTGGTATGTACTCAGGCTTTACAGTGTTTTAAAGAATGTTCGTTCAAGTTCATATAAGAATGTAGCACTTTATTTCTAATGTGTAGTAAATCGTTGTTTTCTCACAGCAGGGTGATTGCACTACAAGGCTGCAATTTTTATTTGCCCATCAAGTGGGCTTTTGGTGGAAATGACACACCACCAGCAGCATGTTGTCCAAGAGACGAGGGGTGGGATGGGGGGGGGGCGAGCAGGAGAGGACAACTTGTTCTTCTATTGGTATGTACTCTGGCTTTACAGTGTTTTAAAGAATGTTCGTTCAAGTTCATATAAGAATGTAGCATTTTATTTCTAATGTGTAGTAAATCGTTGTTTTCTCACAGCAGGGTGATTGCACTACAAGGCTGCAATTTTTATTTGCCCATCAAGTGGGCTTTTGGTGGAAATGACACAACACCAGCAGCATGTTGTCCAAGAGACGAGGGGAGGGATGGGGGGGGGGGGGGGGGGCGAGCAGGAGAGGACAACTTGTTCTTCTATTGGTATGTACTCAGGCTTTACAGTGTTTTAAAGAATGTTCGTTCAAGTTCATATAAGAATGTAGCATTTTATTTCTAATGTGTAGTAAATCGTTGTTTTCTCACAGCAGGGTGATTGCACTACAAGGCTGCATTTTTTATTTGCCCATCAAGTGGGCTTTTGGTGGAAATGACACACCACCAGCAGCATGTTGTCCAAGAGACGAGGGGTGTGATGGGGGGGGGGGGGGGCGAGCAGGAGAGGACAACTTGTTCTTCTATAGGTATGTACTCAGGCTTTACAGTGTTTTAAAGAATGTTCGTTCAAGTTCATATAAGAATGTAGCATTTTATTTCTAATGTGTAGTAAATCGTTGTTTTCTCACAGCAGGGTGATTGCACTACAAGGCTGCAATTTTTATTTGCCCATCAAGTTGGCTTTTGGTGGAAATGACACACCACCAGCAGCATGTTGTCCAAGAGACGAGGGATGGGATGGGGGGGGGGGGGGGGGCGAGCAGGAGAGGACAAGTTGTTCTTCTATTGGTATTTACTCAGGTTTTACAGTGTTTTAAAGAATGTTCGTTCAAGTTCATATAAGAATGTACCATTTTATTTCTAATGTGTAGTAAATCGTTGTTTTCTCACAGCAGGGTGATTGCACTACAAGGCTGCAATTTTTATTTGCCCATCAAGTGGGCTTTTGGTGGAAATGACACACCACCAGCTGCATGTTGTCCAAGAGACGAGGGGTGGGATGGGGGGGGGTCGAGCAGGAGAGGACAAGTTGTTCTTCTATTGGTATGTACTCAGGCTTTACAGTGTTTTAAAGAATGTTCGTTCAAGTTCATATAAGAATGTAGCATTTTATTTCTAATGTGTAGCAAATCGTTGTTTTCTCACAGCAGGGTGATTGCACTACAAGGCTGCATTTTTTATTTGCCCATGAAGTGGGCTTTTGGTGGAAATGACACACCACCAGCAGCATGTTGTCCAAGAGACGAGGGGTGGGATGGGGGGGGGGGGGGGCGGCGAGCAGGAGAGGACAACTTGTTCTTCTATTGGTATGTACTCAGGTTTTACAGTGTTTTAAAGAATGTTCGTTCAAGTTCATATAAGAATGTAGCATTTTATTTCTAATGTGTAGTTAATCGTTGTTTTCTCACAGCAGGGTGATTGCACTACAAGGCTGCATTTTTTATTCGCCCATCAATTGGGCTTTTCGTGGAAATGACACACCACCAGCAGTATGTTGTCCAAGAGACGAGTGGTGGGATGGGGGGGGGGTCGAGCAGGAGAGGACAAGTTGTTCTTCTATTGGTATGTACTCAGGCTTTACAGTGTTTTAAAGAATGTTCGTTCAAGTTCATATAAGAATGTACCATTTTATTTCTAATGTGTAGCAAATCGTTGTTTTCTCACAGCAGGGTGATTGCACTACAAGGCTGCATTTTTTATTTGCCCATCAAGTGGGCTTTTGGTGGAAATGACACACCACCAGCAGCATGTTGTCCAAGAGACGAGGGGTGGGATGGGGGGGGGGGGGGGGGCGAGCCGGAGAGGACAACTTGTTCTTCTATTGGTATGTACTCAGGCTTTACAGTGTTTTAAAGAATGTTCGTTCAAGTTCATATAAGAATGTACCATTTTATTTCTAATGTGTAGCAAATCGTTGTTTTCTCACAGCAGGGTGATTGCACTACAAGGCTGCAATTTTTATTTGCCATCAAGTGGGCTTTTGGTGGAAATGACACACCACCAGCAGCATGTTGTCCACGAGACGAGGGGTGGAATGGGGGGGGGGGGGGGGGGGCGAGCAGGAGAGGACAAGTTGTTCTTCTATTGGTATGTACTCAGGCTTTACAGTGTTTTAAAGAATGTTTGTTCAAGTTCATATAAGAATGTAGCATTTTATTTCCAAAGTGTAGTAAATTGTTGTTTTCTCACAGCAGGGTGATCGCACTACAAGGCTGCAATTTTTATTTGCCCATCAAGTGGGCTTTTGGTGGAAATGACACACCACCACCAGCATGTTGTTTACGAGAAAGGGCCGGGGGGGGGGGGGGGGGGGGTGGGATGGGGGGGCGAGCAGGAGAGGACAAGTTGTTCTTCTATTGGTATGTACTCAGGCTGTCCAATGATTTAAAGAATGTTCGTTCAAGTTCATATAAGAATGTAGCATTTTATTTCCAAAGTGTAGTAAATCGTTGTTTTCTCACAGCAGGGTGATTGCACTACAAGGCTGCATTTTTTATTTGCCCATGAAGTGGGCTTTTGGTGGAAATGACACACCACCAGCAGCATGTTGTCCAAGAGACGATGTGTGGGATGGGGGGGGGGGGGGGCGAGCAGGAGAGGACAACTTGTTCTTCTATTGGTATGTACTCAGGCTTTACAGTGTTTTAAAGAATATTCGTTCAAGTTCATAAAAGAATGTAGCATTTTATTTCTAATGTGTAGTAAATCGTTGTTTTCTCACAGCAGGGTGATTGCACTAGAAGCCTGCAACTTTTGTTTGCCCATCAAGTGGGCTTTTGGTGGAAATGACACACCACCAGCAGCATGTTGTCCAAGAGACGAGGGGTGGGATGGGGGGGGGGGGGGGGGGGGGCGAGCAGGAGAGGACAAGTTGTTCTTCTATTGGTATGTACTCAGGCTTTACAGTGATTTAAAGAATGTTCGTTCAAGTTCATATAAGAATGTAGCATTTTATTTCTAATGTGTAGTAAATCGTTGTTTTCTCACAGCAGGGTGATTGCACTACAAGGCTGCAATTTTTATTTGCCCATCAAGTGGGCTTTTCGGGGAAATGACACACCACCAGCAGCATGTTGTCCAAGAGAAGAGGGGTTGGATGGGTGGCGGGGGGGGGGGGGGGGGGGGTGGCGAGCAGGAGAGGACAACTTGTTCTTCTATTGGTATGTACTCTGGCTTTACAGTGTTTTAAAGAATGTTCGTTCAAGTTCATATAAGAATGTAGCATTTTATTTCTAATGTGTAGTAAATCGTTGTTTTCTCACAGCAGGGTGATTGCACTACAAGGCTGCAATTTTTATTTGCCCATCAAGTGGGCTTTTGGTGGAAATGACACACCACCAGCAGCATGTTGTCCAAGAGACGAGGGGTGGGATGGGGGGGGGGGGGGGGGCGAGCAGGAGAGGACAAGTTGTTCTTCTATTGGTATGTACTCAGGTTTTACAGTGTTTTAAAGAATGTTCGTTCATGTTCATATAAGAATGTAGCATTTTATTTCTAATGTGTAGTAAATCGTTGTTTTCTCACAGCAGGGTGATTGCACTAAAAGGCTGCAATTTTTATTTGCCCATCAAGTGGGCTTTTGGTGGAAATGACACACCACCAGCAGCATGTTGTCCAAGAGACGAGGGGTGGGATGGGGGGGGGGGGCGAGCAGGAGAGGACAACTTGTTCTTCTATTGGTATGTACTCAGGCTTTACAGTGTTTTAAAGAATGTTCGTTCAAGTTCATATAAGAATGTAGCATTTTATTTCTAATGTGCAGTAAATCGTTGTTTTCTCACAGCAGGGTGATTGCACTACAAGGCTGCATTTTTTATTTGCCCATCAAGTGGGCTTTTCGTGGAAATGACACACCACCAGCAGTATGTTGTCCAAGAGACGAGGGGTGGGATGGGGGGGGGTCGAGCAGGAGAGGACAAGTTGTTCTTCTATTGGTATGTACTCAGGCTTTACAGTGTTTTAAAGGATGTTCGTTCAAGTTCATATAAGAATGTACCATTTTATTTCTAATGTGTAGCAAATCGTTGTTTTCTCACAGCAGGGTGATTGCACTACAAGGCTGCATTTTTTATTTGCCCATCAAGTGGGCTTTTGGTGGAAATGACACACCACCAGCAGCATGTTGTCCAAGAGACGAGGGGTGCGATTGGGGGGGGGGGGGGGGGGGGGCGAGCCGGAGAGGACAACTTGTTCTTCTATTGGTATGTACTCAGGCTTTACAGTGTTTTAAAGAATGTTCGTTCAAGTTCATATAAGAATGTAGCATTTTATTTCTAATGTGTAGTAAATCGTTGTTTTCTCACAGCAGGGTGATTGCACTACAAGGCTGCATTTTTTATTTGCCCATCAAGTGGGCTTTTGGTGGAAATGACACACCACCAGCAGCATGTTGTCCAAGAGACGAGGGGTGGGATGGGGGGGGGGGGCCAGCAGGAGAGGACAAGTTGTTCTTCTATTGGTATGTACTCAGGCTTTACAGTGTTTTAAAGAATGTTCGTTCAAGTTCATATAAGAATGTAGCATTTTATTTCTAATGTGTAGTAAATCATTGTTTTCTCACAGCAGGGTGATTGCACTACAAGGCTGCAATTTTTATTTGCCCATCAAGTGGGCTTTTGGTGGAAATGACACACCACCAGCAGCATGTTGTCCAAGAGACGAGGGGTGGGATGGGGGGGGGGGGGGGGCGAGCAGGAGAGGACAAGTTGTTCTTCTATTGGTATGTACTCAGGCTTTACAAAGTTTTAAAGAATGTTCGTTCAAGTTCATATAAGAATGTAGCATTTTATTTCTAATGTGTAGTAAATCGTTGTTTTCTCACAGCAGGGTGATTGCACTACAAGGCTGCATTTTTTATATGCCCATCAAGTGGGCTTTTGGTGGAAATGACACACCACCAGCAGCGTGTTGTCCAAGAGACGAGGGGTGGGATGGGGGGGGGGGGGGGGCGAGCAGGAGAGGACAACTTGTTCTTCTATTGGTATCTACTCAGGCTTTACAGTGTTTTAAAGAATGTTCGTTCAAGTTCATATAAGAATGTAGCATTTTATTTCTAATGTGTAGTAAATCGTTGTTTTCTCACAGCAGGGTGATTGCAATACAAGGCTGCAATTTTTATTTGCCCATCAAGTGGGCTTTTGGTGGAAATGACACACCACCAGCAGCATGTTGTCCAAGAAACGAGGGTTGGGATGGGGGGGGGGGGGGGGGGGGGCGAGCAGGAGAGGACAACTTGTTCTTCTATTGGTATGTACTCAGGCTTTACAGTGATTTAAAGAATGTTCGTTCAAGTTCATATAAGAATGTAGCATTTTATTTCTAATGTGTAGTAAATCGTTGTTTTCTCACAGCAGGGTGATTGCACTGCAAGGCTGCATTTTTTATTTGCCCATCAAGTGGGCTTTTGGTGGAAATGACACACCACCAGCAGCGTGTTGTCCAAGAGACGAGGGGACGGATGGGGGGGGGGGGGGGGGCAGCAGGAGAGGACAACTTGTTCTTCTATTGGTATGTACTCAGGCTTTACAGTGTTTTAAAGAATGTTCGTTCAAGTTCATATAACAATGTAGCATTTTATTTCTAATGTGTAGTAAATCGTTGTTTTCTCACACCAGGGTGATTGCACTACAAGGCTGCATTTTTTATTTGCCCATCAAGTGGGCTTTTTGTGGAAATGACACACCACCAGCAGCATGTTGTCCAAGAGACGAGGGGCGGGATGGGGGGGGGGGGGTGGGGGGCGAGCAGGAGAGGACAAGTTTTTTCTTCTATTGGTATGTACTAAGGCTTTACAGTGTTTTAAAGAATGTTCGTACAAGTTCATATAAGAATGTAGCATTTTATTTCTAATGTGTAGTAAATCGTTGTTTTCTCACACCAGGGTGATTGCACTACAAGGCTGCAATTTTTATTTGCCCATCAAGTGGGCTTTTGGTGGAAATGACACACCACCAGCAGCATGTTGTCCAAGAGACGAGGGGTGGGATGGGGGGGGGGGGGGGGCGAGCATGAGAGGACAACTTGTTCTTCTATTGGTATGTACACAGGCTTTACAGTGTTTTAAAGAATGTTCGTTCAAGTTCATATAAGAATGTAGCATTTTATTTCTAATGTGTAGTAAATCGTTGTTTTCTCACAGCAGGGTGATTGCACTACAAGGCTGCAATTTTTATTTGCCCATCAAGTGGGCTTTTGGTGGAAATGACACACCACCAGCAGCATGTTGTCCAAGTGACGAGGGGTGGGATGGGGGGGGGGTGGGGCGAGCATGAGAGGACAACTTGTTCTTCTATTGGTATGTACTCAGGCTTTACAGTGTTTTAAAGAATGTTCGTTCAAGTTCATATAAGAATGTAGCATTTTATTTCTAATGTGTAGTAAATCGTTGTTTTCTCACAGCAGGGTGATTGCACTACCAGGCTGCAATTTTTATTTGCCCATCAAGTGGGCTTTTGGTGGAAATGACACACCACCAGCAGCATGTTGTCCAAGAGACGATGGGTGGGATGGGGGGGGATGGGGGGCGAGCAGGAGAGGACAAGTTGTTCTTCTATTGGTATGTACTCAGGCTTTACAGTGTTTTAAAGAATGTTCGTACAAGTTCATATAAGAATGTAGCATTTTATTTCTAATGTGTAGTAAATCGTTGTTTTCTCACAGCAGGGTGATTGCACTACAAGGCTGCAATTTTTATTTGCCCATCAAGTGGGCTTTTGGTGGAAATGACACACCACCAGCAGCATGTTGTCCAAGAGACGAGAGGTGGGATGGGGGGGGGGGGTGGGGGGCGAGCAGGAGAGGACAAGTTGTTCTTCTATTGGTATGTACTCAGGCTTTACAGTGTTTTAAAGAATGTTCGTACAAGTTCATATAAGAATGTATCATTTTATTTCTAATGTGTAGAAAATCGTTGTTTTCTCACAGCAGGGTGATTGCACTACAAGGCTGCAATTTTTATTTGCCCATCAAGTGGGCTTTTGGTGGAAATGACACACCACCAGCAGCATGTTGTCCAAGAGACGAGGGGTGGGATGGGGGGGGGGGGGGGCGAGCATGAGAGGACAACTTGTTCTTCTATTGGTATGTACTCAGGCTTTACAGTGTTTTAAAGAATGTTCGTTCAAGTTCATATAAGAATGTAGCATTTTATTTCTAATGTGTAGTAAATCGTTGTTTTCTCACAGCAGGGTGATTGCACTACAAGGCTGCAATTTTTATTTGCCCATCAAGTGGGCTTTTGGTGGAAATGACACACCACCAGCAGCATGTTGTCCAGGAGACGAGGGGTGGGATGGGGGGGGGGGGGGCGAGCAGGAGAGGACAAGTTGTTCTTCTATTGGTATGTACTCAGGTTTTACAGTGTTTTAAAGAATGTTCTTTCAAGTTCATATAAGAATGTAGCATTTTATTTCTAATGTGTAGTAAATCGTTGTTTTCTCACAGCAGGGTGATTGCACTACAAGGCTGCATTTTTTATTTGCCCATCAAGTGGGCTTTTGGTGGAAATGACACACCACCAGCAGCATGTTGTCCAAGAGACGAGGGGCGGGATGGGGGGGGGGGGGGGGGGGCGAGCAGGAGAGGACAACTTGTTCTTCTATTGGTATGTACTCAGGCTTTACAGTGTTTTAAAGAATGTTCGTTCAAGTTCATATAAGAATGTAGCATTTTATTTCTAATGTGTAGTAAATCGTTGATTTCTCACAGCAGGGTGATTGCACTACAAGGCTGCATTTTTTATTTGCCCATCAAGTGGGCTTTTCGTGGAAATGACACACCACCAGCAGCATGTTGTCCAAGAGACGAGGGGTGGGATGGGGGGGTTCGAGCAGGAGAGGACAAGTTGTTCTTCTATTGGTATGTACTCAGGCTTTACAGTGTTTTAAAGAATGTTCGTTCAAGTTCATATAAGAATGTACCATTTTATTCCTAATGTGTAGCAAATCGTTGTTTTCTCACAGCAGGGTGATTGCACTACAAGGCTGCATTTTTTATTTGCCCATCAAGTGGGCTTTTGGTGGAAATGACACACCACCAGCAGCATGTTGTCCAAGAGACGAGGGGTGGGATGGGGGGGGGGGGGGGGGCGAGCCGGAGAGGACAACTTGTTCTTCTATTGGTATGTAATCAGGCTTTACAGTGTTTTAAAGAATGTTCGTTCAAGTTCATATAAGAATATACCATTTTATTTCTAATGTGTAGCAAATCGTTGTTTTCTCACAGCAGGGTGATTGCACTACAAGGCTGCAATTTTTATTTGCCCATCAAGTGGGCTTTTGGTGGAAATGACACACCACCAGCAGCATGCTGTCCAAGAGACGAGGGGTGGGATGGGGGGGGGGGGGCGAGCAGGAGAGGACAACTTGTTCTTCTATTGGTATGTACTCAGGCTTTACAGTGTTTTAAAGAATGTTCGTTCAAGTTCATATAAGAATGTAGCATTTTATTTCTAATGTGTAGTAAATCGTTGTTTTCTCACAGCAGGGTGATTGCACTACAAGGCTGCAATTTTTATTTGCCCATCAAGTGGGCTTTTGGTGGAAATGACACACCACCAGCAGCATGTTGTCCAAGAAACGAGGGGTGTGATGGGGGGGGGGGGGGGGCGAGCAGGAGAGGACAACTTGTTCTTCTATTGGTATGTACTCAGGCTTTACAGTGTTTTAAAGAATGTTCGTTCAAGTTCATATAACAATGTAGCATTTTATTTCTAATGTGTAGTAAATCGTTGTTTTCTCACACCAGGGTGATTGCACTACAAGGCTGCATTTTTTATTTGCCCATCAAGTGGGCTTTTGGTGGAAATGACACACCACCAGCAGCATGTTGTCCAAGAGACGAGGGGTGGGATTGGGGGGGGGGGGCGAGCAGGAGAGGACAAGTTGTTCTTCTATTGGTATGTACTCAGGCTTTACAGTGTTTTAAAGAATGTTCATTCAAGTTCATATAAGAATGTAGCATTTTATTTCTAATGTGTAGTAAATCGTTGCTTTCTCACAGCAGGGTGATTGCACTACAAGGCTGCATTTTTTATTTGCCCATCAAGTGGGCTTTTTGTGGAAATGACACACCACCAGCAACGTGTTGTCCAAGAGACGAGGGGTGGGATTGGGGGGGGGGGGGGGGGGCGAGCAGGAGAGGACAACTTGTTCTTCTATTGGTATGTACTCAGGCTTTACAGTGTTTTAAAGAATGTTCGTTCAAGTTCATATAAGAATGTAGCATTTTATTTCTAATGTGTAGTAAATCGTTGTTTTCTCACAGCAGGGTGATTGCACTACAAGGCTGCATTTTTTATTTGCCCATCAAGTGAGCTTTTGGTGGAAATGACACACCACCAGCAGCATGTTGTCCAAGAGACGAGGGGTGGGATGGGGGGGGGTGGGGGGCGAGCAGGAGAGGACAACTTGTTCTTCTATTGGTATGTACTCAGGCTTTACAGTGTTTTAAAGAATGTTCGTACAAGTTCATATAAGAATGTATCATTTTATTTCTAATGTGTAGTAAATCGTTGTTTTCTCACAGCAGGGTGATTGCACTACAAGGCTGTAATTTTTATTTGCCCATCAAGTGGGCTTTTGGTGGAAATGACACACCACCAGCATCATGTTGTCCAAGAGACGAGGGGTGGGATTGGGGGGGGGGGGGGGCGAGCAGGAGAGGACAACTTGTTCTTCTATTGGTATGTACTCAGGCTTTACAGTGTTTTAAAGAATGTTCGTTCAAGTTCATATAAGAATGTAGCATTTTATTTCTAATGTGTAGTAAATCGTTGTTTTCTCACAGCAGGGTGATTGCACTACAAGGCTGCATTTTTTATTTGCCCATCAAGTGGGCTTTTGGTGGAAATGACACACCACCAGCAGCATGTTGTCCAAGAGACGAGGGGTGGGATGGGGGGGGGGGGTGGGGCGAGCAGGAGAGGACATCTTGTTCTTCTATTGGTATGTACTCAGGCTTTACAGTGTTTTAAAGAATGTTCCTTCAAGTTCATATAAGAATGTAGCATTTAATTTCTAATGTGTAGTAAATCGTTGTTTTCTCACAGCAGGGTGATTGCACTACAAGGCTGCAATTTTTATTTGCCCATCAAGTGGGCTTTTGGTGGAAATGACACACCACCAGCAGCATGTTGTCCAAGAGACGAGGGGCGGGATGGGGGGGGGGGCGAGCAGGAGAGGACAACTTGTTCTTCTATTGGTATGTACTCAGGCTTTACAGTGTTTTAAAGAATGTTCGTTCAAGTTCATATAAGAATGTACCATTTTATTCCTAATGTGTAGCAAATCGTTGTTTTCTCACAGCAGGGTGATTGCACTACAAGGCTGCATTTTTTATTTGCCCATCAAGTGGGCTTTTGGTGGAAATGACACACCACCAGCAGCATGTTGTCCAAGAGACGAGGGGTGGGATGGGGGGGGGGGGGGGGGGGCGAGCCGGAGAGGACAACTTGTTCTTCTATTGGTATGTAATCAGGCTTTACAGTGTTTTAAAGAATGTTCGTTCAAGTTCATATAAGAATATACCATTTTATTTCTAATGTGTAGCAAATCGTTGTTTTCTCACAGCAGGGTGATTGCACTACAAGGCTGCAATTTTTATTTGCCCATCAAGTGGGCTTTTGGTGGAAATGACACACCACCAGCAGCATGCTGTCCAAGAGACGAGGGGTGGGATGGGGGGGGGGGGGGCGAGCAGGAGAGGACAACTTGTTCTTCTATTGGTATGTACTCAGGCTTTACAGTGTTTTAAAGAATGTTCGTTCAAGTTCATATAAGAATGTAGCATTTTATTTCTAATGTGTAGTAAATCGTTGTTTTCTCACAGCAGGGTGATTGCACTACAAGGCTGCAATTTTTATTTGCCCATCAAGTGGGCTTTTGGTGGAAATGACACACCACCAGCAGCATGTTGTCCAAGAAACGAGGGGTGTGATGGGGGGGGGGGGGGGGGGGCGAGCAGGAGAGGACAACTTGTTCTTCTATTGGTATGTACTCAGGCTTTACAGTGTTTTAAAGAATGTTCGTTCAAGTTCATATAACAATGTAGCATTTTATTTCTAATGTGTAGTAAATCGTTGTTTTCTCACACCAGGGTGATTGCACTACAAGGCTGCATTTTTTATTTGCCCATCAAGTGGGCTTTTGGTGGAAATGACACACCACCAGCAGCATGTTGTCCAAGAGACGAGGGGTGGGATTGGGGGGGGGGGGGGGCGAGCAGGAGAGGACAAGTTGTTCTTCTATTGGTATGTACTCAGGCTTTACAGTGTTTTAAAGAATGTTCATTCAAGTTCATATAAGAATGTAGCATTTTATTTCTAATGTGTAGTAAATCGTTGCTTTCTCACAGCAGGGTGATTGCACTACAAGGCTGCATTTTTTATTTGCCCATCAAGTGGGCTTTTTGTGGAAATGACACACCACCAGCAGCGTGTTGTCCAAGAGACGAGGGGTGGGATGGGGGGGGGGGGTGGGGCGAGCAGGAGAGGACATCTTGTTCTTCTATTGGTATGTACTCAGGCTTTACAGTGTTTTAAAGAATGTTCCTTCAAGTTCATATAAGAATGTAGCATTTAATTTCTAATGTGTAGTAAATCGTTGTTTTCTCACAGCAGGGTGATTGCACTACAAGGCTGCAATTTTTATTTGCCCATCAAGTGGGCTTTTGGTGGAAATGACACACCACCAGCAGCATGTTGTCCAAGAGACGAGGGGCGGGATGGGGGGGGGGGGCGAGCAGGAGAGGACAACTTGTTCTTCTATTGGTATGTACTCAGGCTTTACAGTGTTTTAAAGAATGTTCGTTCAAGTTCATATAAGAATGTAGCATTTTATTTCTAATGTGTAGTAAATCGTTGTTTTCTCACAGCAGGGTGATTGCACTACAAGGCTGCAATTTTTATTTACCCATCAAGTGGGCTTTTGGTGGAAATGACACACCACCAGCAGCATGTTGTCCAAGAGACGAGGGGTGGGATGGGGGGGGGGCGAGCCGGAGAGGACAAGTTGTTCTTCTATTGGTATGTACTCAGGCTTTACAGTGTTTTAAAGAATGTTCGTTCAAGTTCATATAAGAATGTAGCATTTTATTTCTAATGTGTAGTAAATCGTAGTTTTCTTACAGCAGGGTGATTCCACTACAAGGCTGCAATTTTTATTTGCCCATCAAGTGAGCTTTTGGTGGAAATGACACACCACCAGCAGCATGTTGTCCAAGAGACGAGAGGTGGGATGGGGGGGGGGGGGGCGAGCAGGAGAGGACAACTTGTTCTTCTATTGGTATGTACTCAGGCTTTACAGTGTTTTAAAGAATGTTCGTTCAAGTTCATATAACAATGTAGCATTTTATTTCTAATGTGTAGTAAATCGTTGTTTTCTCACACCAGGGTGATTGCACTACAAGGCTGCATTTTTTATTTGCCCATCAAGTGGGCTTTTGGTGGAAATGACACACCACCAGCAGCATGTTGTCCAAGAGACGAGGGGTGGGATTGGGGGGGGGGGGGGGGGGCGAGCAGGAGAGGACAAGTTGTTCTTCTATTGGTATGTACTCAGGCTTTACAGTGTTTTAAAGAATGTTCGTTCAAGTTCATATAAGAATGTAGCATTTTATTTCTAATGTGTAGTAAATCGTTGCTTTCTCACAGCAGGGTGATTGCACTACAAGGCTGCATTTTTTATTTGCCCATCAAGTGGGCTTTTTGTGGAAATGACACACCACCAGCAGCGTGTTGTCCAAGAGACGAGGGGTGGGATGGGGGGGGGGGGGGGGGGGCGAGCAGGAGAGGACAACTTGTTCTTCTATTGGTATGTACTCAGGCTTTACAGTGTTTTAAAGAATGTTCGTTCAAGTTCATATAAGAATGTAGCATTTTATTTCTAATGTGTAGTAAATCGTTGTTTTCTCACACCAGGGTGATTGCACTACAAGGCTGCATTTTTTATTTGCCCATCAAGTGAGCTTTTGGTGGAAATGACACACCACCAGCAGCATGTTGTCCAAGAGACGAGGGGTGGGATGGGGGGGGGTGGGGGGCGAGCAGGAGAGGACAACTTGTTCTTCTATTGGTATGTACTCAGGCTTTACAGTGTTTTAAAGAATGTTCGTACAAGTTCATATAAGAATGTATCATTTTATTTCTAATGTGTAGTAAATCGTTGTTTTCTCACAGCAGGGTGATTGCACTACAAGGCTGTAATTTTTATTTGCCCATCAAGTGGGCTTTTTGTGGAAATGACACACCACCAGCAGCATGTTGTCCAAGAGACGAGGGGTGGGATTGGGGGGGGGGGGGGGGGGCGAGCAGGAGAGGACAACTTGTTCTTCTATTGGTATGTACTCAGGCTTTACAGTGTTTTAAAGAATGTTCGTTCAAGTTCATATAAGAATGTAGCATTTTATTTCTAATGTGTAGTAAATCGTTGTTTTCTCACAGCAGGGTGATTGCACTACAAGGCTGCATTTTTTATTTGCCCATCAAGTGGGCTTTTGGTGGAAATGACACACCACCAGCAGCATGTTGTCCAAGAGACGAGGGGTGGGATGGGGGGGGGTGGGGCGAGCAGGAGAGGACATCTTGTTCTTCTATTGGTATGTACTCAGGCTTTACAGTGTTTTAAAGAATGTTCCTTCAAGTTCATATAAGAATGTAGCATTTTATTTCTAATGTGTAGTAAATCGTTGTTTTCTCACAGCAGGGTGATTGCACTACAAGGCTGCAATTTTTATTTGCCCATCAAGTGGGCTTTTGGTGGAAATGACACACCACCAGCAGCATGTTGTCCAAGAGACGAGGGGCGGGATGGGGGGGGGGGGCGAGCAGGAGAGGACAACTTGTTCTTCTATTGGTATGTACTCAGGCTTTACAGTGTTTTAAAGAATGTTCGTTCAAGTTCATATAAGAATGTAGCATTTTATTTCTAATGTGTAGTAAATCGTTGTTTTCTCACAGCAGGGTGATTGCACTACAAGGCTGCAATTTTTATTTACCCATCAAGTGGGCTTTTGGTGGAAATGACACACCACCAGCAGCATGTTGTCCAAGAGACGAGGGGTGGGATGGGGGGGGGGCGAGCCGGAGAGGACAAGTTGTTCTTCTATTGGTATGTACTCAGGCTTTACAGTGTTTTAAAGAATGTTCGTTCAAGTTCATATAAGAATGTAGCATTTTATTTCTAATGTGTAGTAAATCGTAGTTTTCTTACAGCAGGGTGATTCCACTACAAGGCTGCAATTTTTATTTGCCCATCAAGTGAGCTTTTGGTGGAAATGACACACCACCAGCAGCATGTTGTCCAAGAGACGAGGGGTGGGATGGGGGGGGGGGGGGGGCGAGCAGGAGAGCACAACTTGTTCTTCTATTGGTATGTACTCAGGCTTTACAGTGTTTTAAAGAATGTTCGTTCAAGTTCATATAAGAATGTAACATTTTATTTCTAATGTGTAGTAAATCGTTGTTTTCTCACAGCAGGGTGATTGCACTACAAGGCTGCATATTTTATTTGCCCATCAAGTGGGCTTTTGGTGGAAATGACACACCACCAGCAGCATGTTGTCCAAGAGACGAGGAGTGGGCTGGGGGGGGGGGGGGGGGCGAGCAGGAGAGGACAAGTTGCTCTTCTATTGGTATGTACTCAGGCTTTACAGTGTTTTAAAGAATGTTCGTTCAAGTTCATATAAGAATGTAGCATTTTATTTCTAATGTGTAGTAAATCGTTGTTTTCTCACAGCAGGGTGATTGCACTACAAGGCTGCAATTTTTATTTGTCCATCAAGTGGGCTTTTGGTGGAAATGACACACCACCAGCAGCATGTTGTCCAAGAGACGAGGGGTGGGATGGGGGGGGGGCGAGCAGGAGAGGACAACTTGTTCTTCTATTGGTATGTACTCAGGCTTTACAGTGTTTTAAAGAATGTTCGTTCAAGTTCATATAAGAATGTAGCATTTTATTTCTAATGTGTAGTAAATCGTTGTTTTCTCACAGCAGGGTGATTGCACTACAAGGCTGCATTTTTTATTTGCCCATCAAGTGGGCTTTTGGTGGAAATGACACACCACCAGCAGCATGTTGTCCAAGAGACGAGGGGTGGGATGGGGGGGGGGTGGGGCGAGCAGGAGAGGACATCTTGTTCTTCTATTGGTATGTACTCAGGCTTTACAGTGTTTTAAAGAATGTTCGTTCAAGTTCATATAAGAATGTAGCATTTTATTTCTAATGTGTAGTAAATCGTTGTTTTCTCACAGCAGGGTGATTGCACTACAAGGCTGCAATTTTTATTTGCCCATCAAGTGGGCTTTTGGTGGAAATGACACACCACCAGCAGCATGTTGTCCAAGAGACGAGGGGCGGGATGGGGGGGGGGGGGCGAGCAGGAGAGGACAACTTGTTCTTCTATTGGTATGTACTCAGGCTTTACAGTGTTTTAAAGAATGTTCGTTCAAGTTCATATAAGAATGTAGCATTTTATTTCTAATGTGTAGTAAATCGTTGTTTTCTCACAGCAGGGTGATTGCACTACAAGGCTGCAATTTTTATTTACCCATCAAGTGGGCTTTTGGTGGAAATGACACACCACCAGCAGCATGTTGTCCAAGAGACGAGGGGTGGGATGGGGGGGGGGGGGGCGAGCCGGAGAGGACAAGTTGTTCTTCTATTGGTATGTACTCAGGCTTTACAGTGTTTTAAAGAATGTTCGTTCAAGTTCATATAAGAATGTAGCATTTTATTTCTAATGTGTAGTAAATCGTAGTTTTCTTACAGCAGGGTGATTCCACTACACGGCTGCAATTTTTATTTGCCCATCAAGTGGGCTTTTGGTGGAAATGACACACCACCAGCAGCATGTTGTCCAAGAGACGAGGGGTGGGATGGGGGGGGGGGGGGGCGAGCAGGAGAGCACAACTTGTTCTTCTATTGGTATGTACTCAGGCTTTACAGTGTTTTAAAGAATGTTCGTTCAAGTTCATATAAGAATGTATCATTTTATTTCTAATGTGTAGTAAATCGTTGTTTTCTCACAGCAGGGTGATTGCACTACAAGGCTGTAATTTTTATTTGCCCATCAAGTGGGCTTTTGGTGGAAATGACACACCACCAGCAGCATGTTGTCCAAGAGACGAGGGGTGGGATTGGGGGGGGGGGGGGGGGGCGAGCAGGAGAGGACAACTTGTTCTACTATTGGTATGTACTCAGGCTTTACAGTGTTTTAAAGAATGTTCGTTCAAGTTCATATAAGAATGTAGCATTTTATTTCTAACGTGTAGTAAATCGTTGTTTTCTCACAGCAGGGTGATTGCACTACAAGGCTGCATTTTTTATTTGCCCATCAAGTGGGCTTTTGGTGGAAATGACACACCACCAGCAGCATGTTGTCCAAGAGACGAGGGGTGGGATGGGGGGGGGGGGGTGGGGCGAGCAGGAGAGGACATCTTGTTCTTCTATTGGTATGTACTCAGGCTTTACAGTGTTTTAAAGAATGTTCGTTCAAGTTCATATAAGAATGTAGCATTTTATTTCTAATGTGTAGTAAATCGTTGTTTTCTCACAGCAGGGTGATTGCACTACAAGGCTGCAATTTTTATTTGCCCATCAAGTGGGCTTTTGGTGGAAATGACACACCACCAGCAGCATGTTGTCCAAGAGACGAGGGGCGGGATGGGGGGGGGGGCGAGCAGGAGAGGACAACTTGTTCTTCTATTGGTATGTACTCAGGCTTTACAGTGTTTTAAGGAATGTTCGTTCAAGTTCATATAAGAATGTAGCATTTTATTTCTAATGTGTAGTAAATCGTTGTTTTCTCACAGCAGGGTGATTGCAATACAAGGCTGCAATTTTTATTTACCCATCAAATGGGCTTTTGGTGGAAATGACACACCACCAGCAGCATGTTGTCCAAGAGACGAGGGGTGGGATGGGGGGGGGGCGAGCCGGAGAGGACAAGTTGTTCTTCTATTGGTATGTACTCAGGCTTTACAGTGTTTTAAAGAATGTTCGTTCAAGTTCATATAAGAATGTAGCATTTTATTTCTAATGTGTAGTAAATCGTTGTTTTCTCACAGCAGGGTGATTGCACTACAAGGCTGCAATTTTTATTTACCCATCAAGTGGGCTTTTGGTGGAAATGACACACCACCAGCAGCATGTTGTCCAAGAGACGAGGGGTGGGATGGGGGGGGGGGCGAGCCGGAGAGGACAACTTGTTCTTCTATTGGTATGTACTCAGGCTTTACAGTGTTTTAAAGAATGTTCGTTCAAGTTCATATAAGAATGTAGCATTTTATTTCTAATGTGTAGTAAATCGTTGTTTTCTCACAGCAGGGTGATTGCACTACAAGGCTGCATTTTTTATTTGCCCATCAAGTGAGCTTTTGGTGGAAATGACACACCACCAGCAGCATGTTGTCCAAGAGACGAGGGGTGGGATGGGGGGGGGTGGGGGGCGAGCAGGAGAGGACAACTTGTTCTTCTATTGGTATGTACTCAGGCTTTACAGTGTTTTAAAGAATGTTCGTACAAGTTCATATAAGAATGTATCATTTTATTTCTAATGTGTAGTAAATCGTTGTTTTCTCACAGCAGGGTGATTGCACTACAAGGCTGTAATTTTTATTTGCCCATCAAGTGGGCTTTTGGTGGAAATGACACACCACCAGCAGCATGTTGTCCAAGAGACGAGGGGTGGGATTGGGGGGGGGGGGGGGGGGCGAGCAGGAGAGGACAACTTGTTCTTCAATTGGTATGTACTCTGGCTTTACAGTGTTTTAAAGAATGTTCGTTCAAGTTCATATAAGAATGTAGCATTTTATTTCTAATGTGTAGTAAATCGTTGTTTTCTCACAGCAGGGTGATTGCACTACAAGGCTGCATTTTTTATTTGCCCATCAAGTGGGCTTTTGGTGGAAATGACACACCACCAGCAGCATGTTGTCCAAGAGACGAGGGGTGGGATGGGGGGGGGGGGTGGGGCGAGCAGGAGAGGACATCTTGTTGTTCTATTGGTATGTACTCAGGCTTTACAGTGTTTTAAAGAATGTTCGTTCAAGTTCATATAAGAATGTAGCATTTTATTTCTAATGTGTAGTAAATCGTTGTTTTCTCACAGCAGGGTGATTGCACTACAAGGCTGCAATTTTTATTTGCCCATCAAGTGGGCTTTTGGTGGAAATGACACACCACCAGCAGCATGTTGTCCAAGAGACGAGGGGCGGGATGGGGGGGGGGGGCGAGCAGGAGAGGACAACTTGTTCTTCTATTGGTATGTACTCAGGCTTTACAGTGTTTTAAAGAATGTTCGTTCAAGTTCATATAAGAATGTAGCATTTTATTTCTAATGTGTAGTAAATCGTTGTTTTCTCACAGCAGGGTGATTGCACTACAAGGCTGCAATTTTTATTTACCCATCAAGTGGGCTTTTGGTGGAAATGACACACCACCAGCAGCATGTTGTCCAAGAGACGAGGGGTGGGATGGGGGGGGGGGGCGAGCCGGAGAGGACAAGTTGTTCTTCTATTGGTATGTACTCAGGCTTTACAGTGTTTTAAAGAATGTTCGTTCAAGTTCATATAAGAATGTAGCATTTTATTTCTAATGTGTAGTAAATCGTAGTTTTCTTACAGCAGGGTGATTCCACTACAAGGCTGCAATTTTTATTTGCCCATCAAGTGGGCTTTTGGTGGAAATGACACACCACCAGCAGCATGTTGTCCAAGAGACGAGGGGTGGGATGGGGGGGGGGGGGGGGGCGAGCAGGAGAGCACAACATGTTCTTCTATTGGTATGTACTCAGGCTTTACAGTGTTTTAAAGAATGTTCGTTCAAGTTCATATAAGAATGTAACATTTTATTTCTAATGTGTAGTAAATCGTTGTTTTCTCACAGCAGGGTGATTGCACTACAAGGCTGCATTTTTTATTTGCCCATCAAGTGGGCTTTTGGTGGAAATGACACACCACCAGCAGCATGTTGTCCAAGAGACGAGGAGTGGGCTGGGGGGGGGGGGGGCGAGCAGGAGAGGACAAGTTGCTCTTCTATTGGTATGTACTCAGGCTTTACAGTGTTTTAAAGAATGTTCGTTCAAGTTCATATAAGAATGTAGCATTTTATTTCTAATGTGTAGTAAATCGTTGTTTTCTCACAGCAGGGTGATTGCACTACAAGGCTGCAATTTTTATTTGTCCATCAAGTGGGCTTTTGGTGGAAATGACACACCACCAGCAGCATGTTGTCCAAGAGACGAGGGGAGGGATGGGGGGGGGGGGGCAAGCAGGAGAGGACAACTTGTTCTTCTATTGGTATGTACTCAGGCTTTACAGTGTTTTAAAGAATGTTCGTTCAAGTTCATATAAGAATGTAGCATTTTATTTCTAATGTGTAGTAAATCGTTGTTTTCTCACAGCAGGGTGATTGCACTACAAGGCTGCATTTTTTATTTGCCCATCAAGTGGGCTTTTGGTGGAAATGACACACCACCAGCAGCACGTTGTCCAAGAGACGAGGGGTGGGATGGGGGGGGGGGGGGGGCGAGCAGGAGAGGACAAGTTGTTCTTCTATTGGTATGTACACAGGCTTTACAGTGTTTTAAAGAATGTTCATTCAAGTTCATATAAGAATGTAGCATTTTATTTCTAATGTGTAGTAAATCGTTGTTTTCTCACAGCAGGGTGCTTGCACTACAAGGCTGCAATTTTTGTTTGCCCATCAAGTGGGCTTTTGTTGGAAATGACACCACCAGCAGCATGTTGTCCAAGAGACGAGGGGTGGGATGGGGGGGGGGGGCGAGCAGGAGAGGACAAGTTGTTCTTCTATTGGTATGTACTCAGGCTTTACAGTGTTTTAAAGAATGTTCGTTCAAGTTCATATAAGAATGTAGCATTTCATTTCTAATGTGTAGTAAATCGTTGTTTTCTCACAGCAGGATGATTGCACTACAAGGCTGCAATTTTTATTTACAAATCAAGTGGGCTTTTGGTGGAAATGACACACCACCAGCAGCATGTTATCCACGAGACAAGGGGTGGGATGGGGGGGCGAGCTGGAGAGGACAAGTTGTTCTTCTATTGGTAAGTACTCAGGCTTTTCAGTGTTTTCAAGAATGTTCGTTCAAGTTTATATAAGAATGTAGCATTTTATTTGCAAAGTGTAGTAAATCGTTGTTTTCTGACTGCAGGGTGATTGCAATACAAGGCTGCTATTTTTATTTGCCCATCAAGTGGGCTTTTGGTGGAAATGACGCACCACCAGCAGCATGTTGTCCACGAGACGAGGGGTGGGATGGGGAGGCGAGCAGGAGAGGACAAGTTGTTCTTCTATTGGTATGTACTCAGGCTTTACAGTGTTTTAAAGAATGTTCGTTCAAGTTCATATAAGGATGTAGCATTTTATTTCCAAAGTGTAGTAAATCGTTGTTTTCTCACAGCAGGGTGATTGCACTACATGGCTGCAATTTTTATTTGCCCATGAAGTGGGCCTTTGGTGGAAATGACACACCACCAGCAGCATGTTGTCCACGAGAGGAGGGGTGGGATGGGGGGGCAAGCTGGAGAGGACAAGTTGTTCTTCTATTGGTATGTACTCAGGCATTACAGTGTTTTAAAGAATGTTCGTTGAAGTTCATATAAGAATGTAGCATATTATTTGCAAAGTGTAGTAAATCGTTGTTTTCTCACAGCAGGGTGATTGCACTACAAGGCTGCAATTTTATTTGCCCATCAAGTGCGCTTTTGTGGAAATGACACACCACCAGTAGCATGTTGTTTACGAGAGGGGGTGGTGTGATGGGGGGGCGAGCAGAAGAGGACAAGTTGTTCTTCTATAGGTATGTACTCAGGCTTTACAGTGTTTTAAAGAATGTTCATTCAAGTTCATACAAGAATGTAGCATTTTATTTCCAAAGTGTAGTAAATCGTTGTTTTCTCACAGCAGGGTGATTGCACTACAAGGCTGCAATTTTTATTTGCCCATCAAGTGGGCTTTTGGTGAAAAAGACACACCACCAGCAGCATGTTGTCCACGAGAGGAGGTGTGGGATGGGGGGGCGAGCAGGAGAGAACAAGTTGATCTTCTATTGGTATGTACTCAGGCTTTACAGTGTTTTTAAAGAATGTTCATTGCAGTTCATATAAGAATGTAGCATTTTATTTCCAAAGTGTAATAAATCGTTGTTTTCTCACAGCAGGGTGATTGCACCACACGGCTGCAATTTTTATTTGCCCATCAAGTGGGCTTTTGGTGGAAATGACACACCACCAGCAGCATGTTGTCAACGAGAGGAGGGGTGGGATGGGGGGGCGAGCAGGAGACGACAAGTTGTTCTTCTATTGGTATGTACTCAGGCTTTACAGTGTTTTAAAGAATGTTCGTTCAAGTTCATATAAGAATGTCGCATTTTATTTCCAAAGTGTAGTAAATCGTTGTTTTCTCACAGCAGTGTGATTGCACTACAAGGCTGCAATTTTTTTTGCCCATCAAGTGCGCTTTTGGTGAAATGACACACCACCAGCAGCATGTTGTTTACGAGAGGGGGGGGTGTGATGGGGGGCGAGCGGAAGAGGACAAGTTGTTCTTCTATTGGTATGTACTCAGGCTTTACAGTGTTTTAAAGAATGTTCATTCAAGTTCATATAAGAATGTAGCATTTTATTTCCAAAGTGTAGTAAATTGTTGTTTTCTCACAGCAGGGTGATTGCACTGCAAGGCTGCAAACTTTATTTGCCCATCAAGTGGGCTTTTGATGGAAATGACACACCACCAGCAGCATGTTGTCCACGAGACGAGGGGTGGGATGGGGGGGCGAGCAGGAGAGGACGCTTTGTTCTTCTATTGGTATGTACTTAGGCTTTACAGTGTTTTAAAGAATGTTCGTTCAAGTTCATATAAGAATGTAGAATTTTATTTCCAAAGTGTAGTAAATCGTTGTTTTCTCACAGCAGGGTGATTGCACTACAAGGCTGCAATTTTTATTTGCCCATCAAGTGGGCTTTCGTTGGAAATGACACACCACCATCAGCATGTTGTTTACGAGAGGGGGGGGGGGGGGGTTGGGATGGGGGGCGAGCGGAAGTGGGCAAGTTGTTCTTCTATTCGTATGTACTCAGACTTTACAGTGTTTTAAACAATGTTCATTGAAGTTCATATAAGAATGTAGCATTTTATTTCCAAAGTGTAGTAAATCGTTGTTTTCTCACAGCAGGGTGATTGCACTACAAGGCTACAATTTTTATTTGCCCATCAAGTGGGCTTTCGTTGGAAATGACACACCACCATCAGCATGTTGTTCACGAGAGGGGGGGGGGGGGGGGGGTGGTTGGGATGGGGGGGCGAGCGGAAGTGGGCAAGTTGTTCTTCTATTCGTATGTACTCAGACTTTACAGTGTTTTAAACAATGTTCATTGAAGTTCATATAAGAATGTAGCATTTTATTTCCAAAGTGTAGTAAATCGTTGTTTTCTCACAGCAGGGTGATTGCACTACAAGGCTGCAATTTTTATTTACCCATCAAGTGGGCTTTTGGTGGAAATGACACACCACCAGCAGGAAGTTGTCCACGAGAGGAGGGGTGGGATGGCGGGGCGAGCAGGAGAGGACAAGTTGTTCTTCTATTGGTATGTACTCAGGCTTTAGAGTGTTTTAAAGAATGTTCGTTAAATTTCATACAAGAATGTAGCATTTTATTTCCAAAGTGTAGTAAATCGTTGTTTTCTCACAGCAGGGTGATTGCACTACAAGGCTGCAATTTTTATTTGCCCATCAAGTGGGCTTTTGGTGGAAATGACACACCACCAGCAGCATGTTGTCCAAGAGACGAGGGGCGGGATGGGGGGGGGGGGGGGGGCGAGCAGGAGAGGACAACTTGTTCTTCTATTGGTATGTACTCAGGCTTTACAGTGTTTTAAAGAATGTTCGTTCAAGTTCATATAAGAATGTAGCATTTTATTTCTAATGTGTAGTAAATCGTTGTTTTCTCACAGCAGGGTGATTGCACTACAAGGCTGCAATTTTTATTTACCCATCAAGTGGGCTTTTGGTGGAAATGACACACCACCAGCAGCATGTTGTCCAAGAGACGAGGGGTGGGATGGGGGGGGGGGGCGAGCCGGAGAGGACAAGTTGTTCTTCTATTGGTATGTACTCAGGCTTTACAGTGTTTTAAAGAATGTTCGTTCAAGTTCATATAAGAATGTAGCATTTTATTTCTAATGTGTAGTAAATCGTAGTTTTCTTACAGCAGGGTGATTCCACTACAAGGCTGCAATTTTTATTTGCCCATCAAGTGGGCTTTTGGTGGAAATGACACACCACCAGCAGCATGTTGTCCACGAGACGAGGGGTGGGATGGGGGGGGCGGGGGGGCGAGCAGGAGAGGACAAATTGTTCTTCTATTGGTATGTACTCAGGCTTTACAGTGTTTTAAAGAATGTTCGTTGAAGTTCATATAAGAATGTAGCATTTTATTTCCAATGTGTAGTAAATCGTTGTTTTCTCATAACAGGGTGATTTCACTACAAGTCTGCAATTTTTATTTGCCCATCTAGTGGGCTTTTGGTGGAAATGACACACCACCAGCAGCATGTTGTCCACGAGACAAGGGGTGGGATGTGGGGGGGGGGGAGCTGGAGAGGACAAGTTGTGCTCCTATTGATAAGTACTCAGGCTTTACAGTGTTTTAAAGAATGTTCATTCAAGTTCATATAAGAATGTAGCATTTTATTTCCAAAGTGTAGTAAATCGTTGTTTTCTCACAGCACTTTGATTGCTCTACAGGGCTGCAATTTTTATTTGCCGATCAAGTGCGCTTTTGGTGGAAATGACACACCACCTGCAGCATGTTGTTTACGAGAGAGGGTGGTGTGATGGGGGGGGCGAGCGGAAGAGGACAAGTTGTTCTTCTATTGGTATGTACTCAGGCTTTACAGTGTTTTAAGGAATGTTCATTCAAGTACATATAAGAATGTAGCATTTTATTTCCAAAGTGTAGTAAATCGTTGTTTTCTCACAGCAGGGTGATTGCACTACAAGGCTGCAATTTTTATTTGCCCATCAAGTGGGCTTTTGGTGAAAAAGACACACCACCAGCAGCATGTTGTCCACGAGAGGAGGGGTGGGATGGTGGGGCCAGCAGGAGAGAACAAGTTGATCTTCTATTGGTATGTACTCAGGCTTTACAGTGTTTTAAAGAATGTTCGTTGCAGTACATATAAGAATGTAGCATTTTATTTCCAAAGTGTAATAAATCGTTGTTTTCTCACAGCAGTGTGATTGCACCACACGGCTGCAATTTTTATTTGCCCATCAAGTGGGCTTTTGGTGGAAATGACACACCACCAGCAGCATGTTGTCAACGAGAGGAGGGGTGGGATTGGGGGGGCGAGCAGGAGACGACAAGTTGTTCTTCTATTGGTATGTAGTCAGGCTTTACAGTGTTTTAAAGAATGTTCGTTCAAGTTCATATAAGAATGTAGCATTTTATTTCCAAAGTGTAGTAAATCGTTGTTTTCTCACAGCAGTGTGATTGCACTACAAGGCTGCAATTTTTATTTGCCCATCAAGTGCGCTTTTGGTGGAAATGACACACCACCAGCAGCATGTTGTTTACAAGAGGGGGGGTGTGATGGGGGGGGGGGCGAGCGGAAGAGGACAAGTTGTTCTTCTATTGGTAAGTACTCAGGCTTTACAGTGTTTTAAAGAATGTTCATTCAAGTTCATATAAGAATGTAGCATTTTATTTCCAAAGTGTAGTAAATTGTTGTTTTCTCACAGCAGGGTGATTGCACTGCAAGGCTGCAATTTTTATTTGCCCATCAAGTGGGCTTTTGGTGGAAATGACACACCACCAGCAGCATGTTGTTCACGAGACGAGGGGTGGGTAGGGGGGGCGAGCAGGAGAGGACGCTTTGTTCTTCTATTGGTATGTACTCAGGCTATACAGTGTTTTAAAGAATGTTCGTACAAGTTCATATAAGAATGTAGAATTTTATTTCCAAAGTATAGTAAATCGTTGTTTTCTCACAGCAGGGTGATTGCACTACCAGGCTGCAATTTTTATTTGCCCATCAAGTGGGCTTTCGTTGGAAATGACACACCACAAGTAGCATGTTGATTACGAGAGGGGGGGGGGGGATGGGGGGGCGAGCGGAAGTGGGCAAGTTGTTCTTCTATTCGTATGTACTCAGACTTTACAGTGTTTTAAACAATGTTCATTGAAGTTCATATAAGAATGTAGCATTTTATTTCCAAAGTGTAGTAATTCGTTGTTTTCTCACAGCAGGGTGATTGCACTACAAGGCTGCAATTTTTATTTGCCCATCAAGTGGGCTTTTGGTGGAAATGACACACCACCAGCAGCATGTTGTCCACGAGAGGAGGGGTGGGATGGCGGGGCGAGGAGGAGAGGACAAGTTGTTCTTCTATTGGTATGTACTCATGCTTTACAGTGTTTTAAAGAATGTTCGTTCAATTTCATACGAGAATGTAGCATTTTATTTCCAAAGTGTAGTAAATCGTTGTTTTCTCACAGCAGGGTGATTGCACTACAAGGCTGCAATTTTTATTTGCCCATCAAGTGGGCTTTTGGTGGAAATGACACACCACCAGCAGCATGTTGTCCACGAGACGAGGGGTGGGATGGGGGGGCGAGCAGGAGAGGACAAGTTGTTCTTCTATTGGTATGTACTCAGGCTTTACATTGTTTTAAAGAATGTTCGTTCAAGTTCATATAAGAATGTAGCATTTTATTTCCAAAGTGTAGTAAATCGTTGTTTTCTCACAGCAATGTGATTGCACTACAAGGCTGCGATTTTTATTTGCCCATCAAGTGGGCTTTTGGTGGAAATGACACACCACCAGCAGCATGTTGTCCAAGAGACGAGGGGTGGGATGGGGTGGGGCGAGCAGGAGCGGACAAGTTGTTCTTCTATTGGTATGTACTCAGGCTTTACAGTGTTTTAAAGAATATTCGTTCAAGTTCATATGAGAATGTAGCATTTTATTTCCAAAGTGTAGTTAATCGTTTTTTCTCACAGCAGGGTGATTGCACTACAAGGCTGCAATATTTATTTGCCCATCAAGTGGTCTTTTGGTGGAAATGACACACCACCAACAGCATGTTGTCCACGAGAGGAGGGGTGGGATGGGGGGGCGAGCAGGAGAGGGCAAGTTGTTCTTCTATTGGTACGTACTCAGGCTTTACAGTGTTTTAAAGTATGTTCGTTCAAGTTCATATAAGAATGTAGCATTTTATTTCCAAAGTGTAGTAAATCGTTGTTTTCTCACAGCAGGGTGATTGCACTACAAAGCTGCAATTTTTATTTGCCCATCAAGTGGGCTTTTGGTGGAAATGACACACCACCAGCAGCATGTTGTCCACGAGACGAGGGGTGGGATGGGGGGGGGGGGGGGGGGCGAGCAGGAGAGGACAAGTTGTTCTTCTATTTGTATGTACTCAGGCTTTACAGTGTTTTAAAGAATGTTCGTTCAAGTTCATATAAGAATGTAGCATTTTATTTCCAATGTGTAGTAAATCGTTGTTTTCTCACAGCAGGGTGATTTCACTACAAGTCTGCAATTTTTATTTGCCCATCAAGTGGGCTTTTGGTGGAAATGACACACCACCAGCAGCATGTTGTCCAAGAGACGAGGGGTGGGATGGGGGGGGGCGAGCAGGAGAGGACAAGTTGTTCTTCTATTGGTATGTACTCAGGCTTTACAGTGTTTTAAAGAATATTCGTTCAAGATCATATGAGAATGTAGCATTTTATTTCCAAAGTGTAGTTAATCGTTTTTTCTCACAGCAGGGTGATTGCACTACAAGGCTGCAATATTTATTTGCCCATCAAGTGGTCTTTTGGTGGAAATGACACACCACCAACAGCATGTTGTCCACGAGAGGAGGGGTGGGATGGGGGGGCGAGCAGGAGAGGACAAGTTGTTCTTCGATTGGTACGTACTCAGGCTTTACAGTGTTTTAAAGTATGTTCGTACAAGTTCATATAAGAATGTAGCATTTTATTTCCAAAGTGTAGTAAATCGTTGTTTTCTCACAGCAGGGTGATTGCACTACAAAGCTGCAATTTTTATTTGCCCATCAAGTGGGCTTTTGGTGGAAATGACACACCACCAGCAGCATGTTGTCCACGAGACGAGGGGTGAGATGGGGGGGCGAGCAGGAGAGGACAAGTTGTTCTTCTATTGGTATGTACTCAGGCTTTACATTGTTTTAAAGAATGTTCGTTCAAGTTCATATAAGAATGTAGCATTTTATTTCCAAAGTGTAGTAAATCGTTGTTTTCTCACAGCAGGGTGATTGCACTACAAGGCTGCGATTTTTATTTGCCCATCAAGTGGGCTTTTGGTGGAAATGACACACCACCAGCAGCATGTTGTCCAAGAGACGAGGGGTGGGATGGGGGGGGGCGAGCAGGAGAGGACAAGTTGTTCTTCTATTGGTATGTACTCAGGCTTTACAGTGTTTTAAAGAATATTCGTTCAAGTTCATATGAGAATGTAGCATTTTATTTCCAAAGTGTAGTTAATCGTTTTTTCTCACAGCAGGGTGATTGCACTACAAGGCTGCAATATTTATTTGCCCATCAAGTGGTCTTTTGGTGGAAATGACACACCACCAACAGCATGTTGTCCACGAGAGGAGGGGTGGGATGGGGGGGCGAGCAGGAGAGGACAAGTTGTTCTTCTACTGGTACGTACTCAGGCTTTACAGTGTTTTAAAGTATGTTCGTTCAAGTTCATATAAGAATGTAGCACTTTATTTCCAAAGTGTAGTAAATCGTTGTTTTCTCACAGCAGGGTGATTGCACTACAAAGCTGCAATTTTTATTTGCCCATCAAGTGGGCTTTTGGTGGAAATGACACACCACCAGCAGCATGTTGTCCACGAGACGAGGGGTGGGATGGGGGGGGGGGGGGGCGAGCAGGAGAGGACAAGTTGTTCTTCTATTTGTATGTACTCAGGCTTTACAGTGTTTTAAAGAATGTTCGTTCAAGTTCATATAAGAATGTAGCATTTTATTTCCAATGTGTAGTAAATCGTTGTTTTCTCACAGCAGGGTGATTTCACTACAAGTCTGCAATTTTTATTTGCCCATCAAGTGGGCTTTTGGTGGAAATGACACACCACCAGCAGCATGTTGTCCACGAGACAAGGGGTGGGATGGGGGGGCGAGCTGGAGAGGACAAGTTGTTCTTCTATTGGTAAGTACTCAGGCTTTACAGTGTTTTAAAGAATGTTCATTCAAGTTCATATAAGAATGTAGCATTTTATTTCCAAAGTGTAGTAAATCATTGTTTTCTCACAGCACGGTGATTGCTCTACAGGGCTGCAATTTTTATTTGCCGGTCAAGTGTGCTTTTGGTGGAAATGACACACCACCAGCAGCATGTTGTCCACGAGAGGAGGGGTAGGAAGGGGGGGCAAGCTGGATAGGACAAGTTGCTCTTCTATTGGTATGTACTCAGGCTTTACAGTGTTTTAAAGAATGTTCGTTGAAGTTCATAAAAGAATGTAGCATTTTATTTCCAAAGTGTAGTAAATTGTTGTTTTCTCACAGCAGGGTGATTGCACAACAAGGCTGCAATTTTTATTTGCCCATCAAGTGCGCTTTTGGTTGAAATGACACACCACCAGCAGTATGTTGTTTACGAGAGGGGGGGGTGTGAGGGGGGGGCGAGCGGAAGAGGATAAGATGTTCTTCTATTGGTATGTACTCAGGCTTTACAGTGTTTTAAAGAATGTTCATTCAAGTTCACATAAGAATGTAGCATTTTATTTCCAAAGTGTAGTAAATCGTTGTTTTTTCACAGCAGGGTGATTGCACTACAAGGCTGCAATTTTTTTTGCCCATCAAGTGGGCTTTTGGTGGAAATGACACACCACCAGCAGCATGTTGTCCAAGAGACGAGGGGTGGGATGGGGGGGGGCGAGCAGGAGAGGACAAGTTGTTCTTCTATTGGTATGTACTCAGGCTTTACACTGTTTTAAAGAATATTCGTTCAAGTTCATATGAGAATGTAGCATTTTATTTCCAAAGTGTAGTTAATCGTTGTTTTCTCACAGCAGGGTGATTGCACTACAAGGCTGCGATTTTTATTTGCCCATCAAGTGGGCTTTTGGTGGAAATGACACACCACCAGCAGCATGTTGTCCAAGAGACGAGGGGTGGGATGGGGGGGGGGCGAGCAGGAGAGGACAAGTTGTTCTTCTATTGGTATGTACTCAGGCTTTACAGTGTTTTAAAGAATATTCGTTCAAGTTCATATGAGAATGTAGCATTTTATTTCCAAAGTGTAGTTAATCGTTTTTTCTCACAGCAGGGTGATTGCACTACAAGGCTGCAATATATATTTGCCCATCAAGTGGTCTTTTGGTGGAAATGACAAACCACCAACAGCATGTTGTCCACGAGAGGAGGGGTGGGATGGGGGGGCGAGCAGGAGAGGACAAGTTGTTCTTCTATTGGTACGTACTCAGGCTTTACAGTGTTTTAAAGTATGTTCGTTCAAGTTCATATAAGAATGTAGCATTTTATTTCCAATGTGTAGTAAATCGTTGTTTTCTCACAGCAGGGTGATTTCACTACAAGTCTGCAATTTTTATTTGCCCATCAAGTGGGCTTTTGGTGGAAATGACACACCACCAGCAGCATGTTGTCCACGAGACAAGGGGTGGGATGGGGGGGCGAGCTGGAGAGGACAAGTTGTTCTTCTATTGGTAAGTACTCAGGCTTTACAGTGTTTTAAAGAATGTTCATTCAAGTTCATATAAGAATGTAGCATTTTATTTCCAAAGTGTAGTAAATCGTTGTTTTCTCACAGCACGGTGATTGCTCTACAGGGCTGCAATTTTTATTTGCCGATCAAGTGTGCTTTTGGTGGAAATGACACACCACCAGCAGCATGTTGTCCACGAGAGGAGGGGTAGGAAGGGGGGGCAAGCTGGATAGGACAAGTTGCTCTTCTATTGGTATGTACTCAGGCTTTACAGTGTTTTAAAGAATGTTCGTTGAAGTTCATAAAAGAATGTAGCATTTTATTTCCAAAGTGTAGTAAATTGTTGTTTTCTCACAGCAGGGTGATTCCACAACAAGGCTGCAATTTTTATCTGCCCATCAAGTGCGCTTTTGGTGGAAATGACACACCACCAGCAGTATGTTGTTTACGAGAGGGGGGGGTGTGAGGGGGGGGGGCGAGCGGAAGAGGATAAGATGTTCTTCTATTGGTATGTACTCAGGCTTTACAGTGTTTTAAAGAATGTTCATTCAAGTTCACATAAGAATGTAGCATTTTATTTCCAAAGTGTAGTAAATCGTTGTTTTTTCACAGCAGGGTGATTGCACTACAAGGCTGCAATTTTTATTTGCCCATCAAGTGGGCTTAAGGTGGAAATGACACACCACCAGCAGCATGTTGTCCACGAGAGGAGGAGTAGGATGGGGGGGCGAGAAGGAGAGAACAAGTTGTTATTCTATTGGTATGTACTCAGGCTTTACAGTGTTTTAAAGAATGTTCGAGCCTTTCATATAAGAATGTAGCATTTTATTTCCAAAGTGTAGTAAATCGTTGTTTTCTCACAGCAGGGTGATCGCACTACAAGGCTGCAATTTTTATTTGCCCATCAAGTGCGCTTTGGTGGAAATGACACACCACCACCAGCATGTTGTTTACGAGAGGGGGGGGTGTGATGGGGGGGCAAGCGGAAGAGGACAAGTTGTTCTTCTATTGGTATGTACTTAGGCTTTACAGTGTTTTAAAGAATGTTCATTCAAGTTCATATAAGAATGTAGCATTTTAGTTCCAAAGTGTAGTAAATCGTTGTTTTCTCACAGCAGGGTGATTGCACTACAAGGCTGCAATTTTTATTTGCCCATTAAGTGGGCTTTTGGTGGAAATGACACACCACCAGCAGCATGTTGTCCACGAGAGGAGGGGTGGGATAGGGGGGCGAGCAGGAGAGAACAAGGTGTTCTTCTATTGGTATGTACTCAGGCTTTACAGTGTTTTAAAGAATTTTCGTTGAAGTTCATATAAGAATGTAGCATTTTATTTCCAAAGTGTAGTAAATCGTTGTTATCTCACAGCAGGGAGATCGCACTACAAGGCTGCAATTTTTATTTGCCCATCAAGTGCGCTTTTGGTGGATATGATACACCACCACCAGCATGTTGCTTACGAGAGGGGGAGGGGGGTGGGATAGGGGGGCGAGCGGAAGAGGACAAGTTGTTCTTCTATTGGTACGTACTCAGGTTTTTACAGTGTCTTAAAGAATGTTCGTTCAAGTTCATATAGGAATGTAGCATTTTATTTCCAAAGTGTAGTAAATCGTTGTTTTCTCACAGCAGGGAGTTCGCACTACAAGGCTGCAATTTTTATTTGCCCATCAAGTTCGCTTTTGGTGGAAATGACACACCACCAGCAGCATGTTGTTTACGAAAGGAGGGGGGGGGTGTGGTTGGGATGGGGGGGCGAGCGGAAGAGGACAAGTTGTTCTTCTATTGGTATGTACTCAGGCTTTACAGTGTTTTAAAGAATGTTCGTTGAAGTTCATATAAGAATGTAGCATTTTATTTCCAAAGTGTAGTAAATCGTTGTTTTCTCACAGCAGTGTGATTGCACTACAAGGGTGCAATTTGTATTTGCCCATCAAGTGGGCTTTTGGTGGAAATGACACACCACCAGCAGCATGTTGTCCACGAGAGGAGGGGTGGGATGGGGGGGGCGGGCAGGAGAGAACAAGAAGATCTTCTATTGGTATGTACTCAGGCTTTACAGTGTTTTAAAGAATGTTCATTCAAGTTCATATAAAAATGTAGCATTTTATTTCCAAAGTGTAGTAAATCGTAGTTTTCTCTCAGCAGGGTGATCGCACTACAAGGCTGCAATTTTTATTTGCCCATCAAGTGCGCTTTTGGTGGAAATGACACACCACCACCAGCATGTTGTTTACGAGAGGGGGGGGGGGGGGGGGCGATGGGCGGGCGAGCGGAAGAGGACAAGTTGTTCTTCTATTGGTATGTACTCAGGCTTTACAGTGTTTTAAAGAATGTTCGTTGAAGTTCATATAAGAATGTAGCATTTTATTTCCAAAGTGTAGTAAATCGTTGTTTTCTCACAGCAGGGAGATCGCACTACAAGGCTGCAATTTTTATTTGCCCATCAAGTGGGCTTTTGGTGGAAATGACACACCACCAGCAGCATGTTGTCCACGAGAGGAGGGGTAGGATGGGGGGGCGAGCAGGAGAGAACAAGTTGTTCTTCTATTGGTATGTACTCAGGCTTTACAGTGTTTTAAAGAATGTTCATTGCAGTTCATATAAGAATGTAGCATTTTATTTCCAAAGTGTAGTAAATCGATGTTTTCTCACAGCAGGGTGATTGCACTACAAGGCTGCAATTTTTATTTGCCCATCAAGTGGGCTTTTGGTGGAAATGACACACCACCAGCAGCATGTTGTCCACGAGAGGAGGGGTGGGATTGGGGGGCGAGCAGGAGAGAACAAGTTGTTCTTCTATTGGTATGTACTCAGGTTTTACAGTGTTTTAAAGAATGTTCATTCAAGTTCATATCAGAATGAAGCATTTTATTACCAAAGTGTAGTAAATCGTTGTTTTCTCACAGCAGGGTGATCGCACTACAAGGCTGCAATTTTTATTTGCCCATCAAGTGCGCTTTTGGTGGAAATGACACACCACCACCAGCATGTTGTTTACGAGAGGGGGGGGTGTGATGGGGGGGCAAGCGGAAGAGGACAAGTTGTTCTTCTATTGGTATGTACTCAGGCTTTACAGTGTTTTAAAGAATGATCATTCAAGTTCACATAAGAATGTAGCATTTTATTTCCAAAGTGTAGTAAATCGTTGTTTTCTCACAGCAGGGTGATTGCACTACAAGGCTGCAATTTTTATTTGCCCATCAAGTGAGCTTTTGGTGGAAATGACACACCACCAGCAGCATGTTGTCCACGAGAGGAGTGGTGGGATGGGGGGAGGAGCTGGAGAGGACAAGTTGTTCTTCTATTGTTATGTACTCAGGCTTTACAGTGTTTTAAAGAATGTTCATTCAAGTTCATATAAGAATGTAGCATTTTATTTCCAAAGTGTAGTAAATCGTTGTTTTCTCACAGCAGGGTGATCACACTACAAGGCTGCAATTTTTATTTGCCCATCAAGTGCGCTTTTGGTGGATATGACACACCACCACAAGCATGTTGGTTACAAGAGGGGGAGGGGGGGGGGGGTTGGGATGGGGGGGCGAGCGAAAGAGGACAAGTTGTTCTTCTATTGGTATGTACTCTGGCTTTACAGTGTTTTAAAGAATGTTCGTTGAAGTTCATATAAGAATGTAGCATTTTATTTCCAAAGTGTAGTAAATCGTTGTTTTCTCACAGCAGGGTGATTGCACTACAAGGCTGCAATTTTTATTTGCCCATCAAGTGGGCTTTTGGTGGAAATGACACACCACCAGCAGCATGTTGTCCACGAGAGGAGGGGTGGGATGGGGGGGCGGGCACGAGAGAACAAGTTGATCTTCTATTGGTATGTACTCAGGCTTTACAGTGTTTTAAAGAATGTTCATTCAAGTTCATATAAAAATGTAGCATTTTATTTCCAAAGTGTAGTAAATCGTAGTTTTCTCTCAGCAGGGTGATCGCACTACAAGGCTGCAATTTTTATTTGCCCATCAAGTGCGCTTTTTGTGGAAATGACACACCACCACCAGCATGTTGTTTACGAGAGGGGGGGGGGGGGGGCGATGGGGGGGGCGAGCGGAAGAGGACAAGTTGTTCTCCTATTGGTATGTACTCAGGCTTTACAGTGTTTTAAAGAATGTTCGTTCAAGTTCATATAAGAATGTAGCATTTAATTTCCAAAGTGTAGTAAATCGTTGTTTTCTCACAGCAGGGAGATCGCACTACAAGGCTGCAATTTTTATTTGCCCATCAAGTGCGCTTTTGGTGGAGATGACACACCACCAGCAGCATGTTGTCAACGAGAGGAGGGGTGGGATGGGGGGGCGAGCAGGAGAGAACAAGTTGTTCTTCTATTGGTATGTACTCAGGCTTTACAGTGTTTTAAAGAATGTTCGTTGAAGTTCATATAAGAATGTAGCATTTTATTTCCAAAGTGTAGTAAATCGTTGTTTTCTCACAGCAGGGTAATCGCACTACAAGGCTGCAATTTTTATTTGCCCATCAAGTGCGCTTTTGGTGGATATGACACACCACCACCAGCATGTTGGGTACAAGAGGGGGAGGGGGGTGGGATGGGGGGGCGAGCGGAAGAGGACAAGTTGTTCTTCTATTGGTATGTACTCAGGCTTTACAGTGTTTTAAAGAATGTTCGTTGAAGTTCATATAAGAATGTAGCATTTTATTTCCAAAGTGTAGTAAATCGTTGTTTTCTCACAGCAGGGTGATTGCACTACAAGGCTGCAATTTTTATTTGCCCATCAAGTGGGCTTTTGGTGGAAATGACACACCACCAGCAGCATGTTGTACACGAGAGGAGGGGTGGGATGGGGGGGCGGGCAGGAGCGAACAAGTTGATCCTCTATTGGTATGTACTCAGGCTTTACAGTGTTTTAAAGAATGTTCACTCAAGTTCATATAAAAATGTAGCATTTTATCTCCAAAGTGTAGTAAATCGTAGTTTTCTCTCAGCAGGGTGATCGCACTACAAGGCTGCAATTTTTATTTGCCCATCAAGTGCGCTTTTTGTGGAAATGACACACCACCACCAGCATGTTGTTTACGAGAGGGGGGGGGGGGGGCGATGGGGGGGCGAGCGGAAGAGGACAAGTTGCTCTTCTATTGGTATGTACTCAGGCTTTACAGTGTTTTAAAGAATGTTCGTTGAAGTTCATATAAGAATGTAGCATTTTATTTCCAAAGTGTAGTAAATTGTTGTTTTCTCACAGCAGGGTGATTGCACAACAAGGCTGCAATTTTTATTTGACCATCAAGTGCGCTTTTGGTGGAAATGACACACCACCAGCAGTATGTTGTTTACGAGAGGGGGGGGTGTGAGGGGGGGGCGAGCGGAAGAAGATAAGATGTTCTTCTATTGGTATGTACTCAGGCTTTACAGTGTTTTAAAGAGTGTTCATTCAAGTTCACATAAGAATGTAGCATTTTATTTCCAAAGTGTAGTAAATCGTTGTTTTCTCACAGCAGGGTGATTGCACTACAAGGCTGCAATTTTTATTTGCCCATGAAGTGGGCTTAAGGTGGAAATGACACACCACCAGCAGCATGTTGTCCACGAGAGGAGGAGTAGGATGGGGGGGCGAGAAGGAGAGAACAAGTTGTTCTTCTATTGGTATGTACTCAGGATTTACAGTGTTTTAAAGAATGTTCGAGCAGTTCATATAAGAATGTAGCATTTTATTTCCAAAGTGTAGTAAATCGATGTTTTCTCACAGCAGGGTGATTGCACTACAAGGCTGCAATTTTTATTTGCCCATCAAGTGCGCTTTTGGTGGAAATGACACACCACCAGCAGCATGTTGTCCACGAGAGGAGGGGTGGGATTGGGGGGCGAGCAGGAGAGAACAACTTGTTCTTCTATTGGTATGTACTCAGGCTTTACAGTGTTTTAAAGAATGTTCATTCAAGTTCATATCAGAATGTAGCATTTTATTTCCAAAGTGTAGTAAATCGTTGTTTTCTCACAGCAGGGTGATCGCACAACAAGGCTGCAATTTTTATTTGCCCATCAAGTGCGCTTTTGGTGGAAATGACACACCACCACCAGCATGTTGTTTACGAGAGGGGGGGGTGTGATATGGGGGCAACCGGAAGAGGACAAGTTGTTCTTCTATTGGTATGTACTCAGGCTTTACAGTGTTTTAAAGAATGTTCATTCAAGTTCATATAAGAATGTAGCATTTTGTTTCCAAAGTGTAGTAAATCGTTGTTTTCTCACAGCAGGGTGATTGCACTACAAGGCTGCAATTTTTATTTGCCCATCAAGTGAGCTTTTGGTGGAAATGACACACCACCAGCAGCATGTTGTCCACGAGAGGAGTGATGGGATGGGGGGAGGAGCTGGAGAGGACAAGTTGTTCTTCTATTGGTATGTACTCAGGCTTTACAGTGTTTTAAAGAATGTTCATTCAAGTTCATATAAGAATGTAGCATTTTATTTCCAAAGTGTAGTAAATCGTTGTTTTCTCACAGCAGGGTGATTGCACTACATGGCTACAATTTTTATTTGCCCATTAAGTGGGCTTTTGGTGGAAATGACACACCACCAGCAGCATGTTGTCCACGAGAGGAGGGGTGGGATAGGGGGGCGAGCAGGAGAGAACAAGGTGTTCTCCTATTGGTATGTACTCAGGCTTTGCAGTGATTTAAAGAATTTTCGTTGAAGTTCATATAAGAATGTAGCATTTTATTTCCAAAGTGTAGTAAATCGTTGTTTTCTCACAGCAGGGTGATCGCACTACAAGGCTGCAATTTTTATTTGCCCATCAAGTGCGCTTTTGGTGGATATGACACACCACCACCAGCATGTTGCTTACGAGAGGGGGAGGGGGGTGGGATGGGGGGGGCGAGCGGAAGAGGACAAGTTGTTCTTCTATTGGTATGTACTCAGGTTTCTACAGTGTCTTAAAGAATGTTCGTTCAAGTTCATATAGGAATGTAGCATTTTATTTCCAAAGTGTAGTAAATCGTTGTTTTCTCACAGCAGGGTGATTGCACTACAAGGCTGCAATTTTTATTTGCCCATCAAGTGGGCTTTTGGTGGAAATGACACACCACCAGCAGCATGTTGTCCACGAGAGGAGGGGTACGATGGGGGGGCGAGCAGGAGAGGACAAGTTGTACTTCTATTGGTATGTACTCAGGCTTTACAGTGTTTTAAAGAATGTTCATTCAAGTTCATATAAGAATGTAGCATTTTATTTCCAAAGTGTAGTAAATCATTGTTTTCTCACAGCAGGGTGATTGCATTACAAGTCTGCAATTTTTATTTGCCCATCAAGTGGGCTTTTGGTGGAAATGACACACCACCAGCAGCATGTTGTTTACGAGAGGGGGGGGGGGGGGTTGGGATGGGGGGGCGAGCGAAAGAGGACAAGTTGTTCTTCTATTGGTATGTACTCAGGCTTTACAGTGTTGTAAAGAATGTTCGTTGAAGTTCATATAAGAATGTATCATTTTATTTCCAAAGTGTAGTAAATCGTTGTTTTCTCACAGCAGGGTGATTGCACTACAAGGCTGCAATTTATATTTGCCCATCAAGTGGGCTTTTGGTGGAAATGACACACCACCAGCAGAGGAGGGGTGGGATGGGGGGGCGGGCAGGAGAGAACAAGTTGATCTTCTATTGGTATGTACTCAGGCTTTACAGTGTTTTAAAGAATGTTCATTCAAGTTCATATAAAAATGTAGCATTTTATCTCCAAAGTGTAGTAAATCGTAGTTTTCTCTCAGCAGGGTGATCGCACTACAAGGCTGCAATTTTTATTTGCCCATCAAGTGCGCTTTTTGTGGAAATGACACACCACCACCACAATGTTGTTTACGAGAGGGGGGGGGGGGGCGATGGGGGGGCGAGCGGAAGAGAACAAGTTGCTCTTCTATTGGTATGTACTCAGGCTTTACAGTGTTTTAAAGAATGTTCGTTGAAGTTCATATAAGAATGTAGCATTTTATTTCCAAAGTGTAGTAAATTGTTGTTTTCTCACAGCAGGGTGATTGCACAAGGCTGCAATTTTTATTTGCCCATCAAGTGCGCTTTTGGTGGAAATGACACACCACCAGCAGTATGTTGTTTACGAGAGGGGGGGGTGTGAGGGGGGGGCGAGCGGAAGAGGACAAGTTGTTCTTCTATTGGTATGTACTCAGGTTTTTACAGTGTCTTAAAGAATGTTCGTTGAAGTTCATATAGGAATGTAGCATTTTATTTCCATAGTGTAGTAAATCGTTGTTTTCTCACAGCAGGGAGGTCGCACTACAAGGCTGCAATTTTTATTTGCCCATCAAGTTCGCTTTTGGTGGAAATGACACACCACCAGCAGCATGTTGTTTACGAAAGGGGGGGGGGGGGGTTGGGATGGGGGGGCGAGCGGAAGAGGACAAGTTGTTCTTCTATTGGTATGTACTCAGGCTTTACAGTGTTTTAAAGAATGTTCGTTCAAGTTCATATAAGAATGTAGCATTTTATTTCCAAAGTGTAGTAAATCGTTGTTTTCTCACAGCAGGGTGATTGCACTACAAGGCTGCAATTTTTATTTGCCCATCAAATGGGCTTTTGGTGGAAATGACACACCACCAGCAGCATGTTGTCCACGAGAGGAGTGGTACGATGGGGGGGCGAGCAGGAGAGGACAAGTTGTACTTCTATTGGTATGTACTCAGGCTTTACAGTGTTTTAAAGAATGTTCATTCAAGTTCATATAAGAATGTAGCATTTTATTTCCAAAGTGTAGTAAATCGTTGTTTTCTCACAGCAGGGTGATTGCACTACAAGGCTGCAATTTTTATTTGCCCATCAAGTGAGCTTTTGGTGGAAATGACACACCACCAGCAGCATGTTGTCCACGAGAGGAGTGGTGGGATGGGGGGAGGAGCTGGAGAGGACAAGTTGTTCTTCTATTGGTATGTACTCAGGCTTTACAGTGTTTTAAAGAATGTTCTTTCAAGTTCATATAAAAATGTAGCATTTTATTTCCAAAGTGTAGTAAATCGTTGTTTTCTCACAGCAGGGTGATTGCACTACAAGGCTGCAATTTTTATTTGCCCATCAAGTGGGCTTTTGGTGGAAATGACACACCACCAGCAGCATGTTGTCCATGAGAGGAGGGGCGGGAAGGGGGGGCGAGCAGGAGAGAACAAGTTGTTCTTCTATTGGTATGTACTCAGGCTTTACAGTGTTTTAAAGAATGTTCGTTCAGGTTCATATAAGAATGTAGCATTTTATTTACAAAGTGTAGTAAATCGTTGTTTTCTCACAGCAGTGTGATTGCACTACAAGGCTGCAATTTGTATTTGCCCATCAAGTGGGCTTTTAGTGGAAATGACACACCACCAGCAGCATGTTGTCCACGAGAGGAGGGGTGGGATGGGGGGGCGGACAGGAGAGAACAAGTTGATCTTCTATTGGTATGTACTCAGGCTTTACAGTGTTTTAAAGAATGTTCTTTCAAGTTCATATAAAAATGTAGCATTTTATTTCCAAAGTGTAGTAAATCGTAGTTTTCTCTCAGCAGGGTGATCGCACTACAAGGCTGCAATTTTTATTTGCCCATCAAGTGCGCTTTTGGTGGAAATGACACACCACCACCAGCATGTTGTTTACGAGAGGGGGGGGGGGGGCGATGGGGGGGCGAGCGGAAGAGGACAAGTTGTTCTTCTATTGGTATGTACTCAGGCTTTACAGTGTTTTAAAGAATGTTCGTTCAAGTTCATATAAGAATGTAGCATTTTATTTCCAAAGTGTAGTAAATCGTTGTTTTCTCACAGCAGGGAGATCGCACTACAAGGCTGCAATTTTTATTTGCCCATCAAGTGGGCTTTTGGTGGAAATGACACACCACCAGCAGCATGTTGTCCACGAGAGGAGGGGTAGGATGGGGGGGCGAGCAGGAGAGAACAAGTTGTTCTTCTATTGGTATGTACTCAGGCTTTACAGTGTTTTAAAGAATGTTCGTTGCAGTTCATATAAGAATGTAGCATTTTATTTCCAAAGTGTAGTAAATCGATGTTTTCTCACAGCAGGGTGATTGCACTACAAGGCTGCAATTTTTATTTGCCCATCAAGTGGGCTTTTGGTGGAAATGACACACCACCAGCAGCATGTTGTCCACGAGAGGAGGGGTGGGATTGGGGGGCGAGCAGGAGAGAACAAGTTGTTCTTCTATTGGTATGTACTCAGGCTTTACAGTGTTTTAAAGAATGTTCATTCAAGTTCATATCAGAATGTAGCATTTTATTTCCAAAGTGTAGTAAATCGTTGTTTTCTCACAGCAGGGTGATCGCACTACAAGGCTGCAATTTTTATTTGCCCATCAAGTGCGCTTTTGGTGGAAATGACACACCACCACCAGCATGTTGTTTACGAGAGGGGGGGGTGTGATGGGGGGGCAAGCGGAAGAGGACAAGTTGTTCTTCTATTGGTATGTACTCAGGCTTTACAGTGTTTTAAAGAATGTTCATTCAAGTTCATATAAGAATGTAGCATTTTATTTCCAAAGTGTAGTAAATCGTTGTTTTCTCACAGCAGGGTGATTGCACTACAAGGCTGCAATTTTTATTTGCCCATTAAGTGGGCTTTTGGTGGAAATGACACACCACCAGCAGAGGAGGGGTGGGATGGGGGGGCGGGCAGGAGAGAACAAGTTGATCTTCTATTGGTATGTACTCAGGCTTTACAGTGTTTTAAAGAATGTTCATTCAAGTTCATATAAAAATGTAGCATTTTATCTCCAAAGTGTAGTAAATCGTAGTTTTCTCTCAGCAGGGTGATCGCACTACAAGGCTGCAATTTTTATTTGCCCATCAAGTGCGCTTTTTGTGGAAATGACACACCACCACCACAATGTTGTTTACGAGAGGGGTGGGGGGGGGGCGATGGGGGGGCGAGCGGAAGAGAACAAGTTGCTCTTCTATTGGTATGTACTCAGGCTTTACAGTGTTTTAAAGAATGTTCGTTGAAGTTCATATAAGAATGTAGCATTTTACTTCCAAAGTGTAGTAAATTGTTGTTTTCTCACAGCAGGGTGATTGCACAAGGCTGCAATTTTTATTTGCCCATCAAGTGCGCTTTTGGTGGAAATGACACACCACCAGCAGTATGTTGTTTACGAGAGGGGGGGGTGTGAGGGGGGGGCGAACGGAAGAGGACAAGTTGTTCTTCTATTGGTATGTACTCAGGTTTTTACAGTGTCTTAAAGAATGTTCGTTGAAGTTCATATAGGAATGTAGCATTTTATTTCCAAAGTGTAGTAAATCGTTGTTTTCTCACAGCAGGGAGGTCGCACTACAAGGCTGCAATTTTTATTTGCCCATCAAGTTCGCTTTTGGTGGAAATGACACACCACCAGCAGCATGTTGTTTACGAAAGGGGGGGGGGGTTGGGATGGGGGGGCGAGCGGAAGAGGACAAGTTGTTCTTCTATTGGTATGTACTCAGGCTTTACAGTGTTTTAAAGAATGTTCGTTCAAGTGCATATAAGAATGTAGCATTTTATTTCCAAAGTGTAGTAAATCGTTGTTTTCTCACAGCAGGGTGATTGCACTACAAGGCTGCAATTTTTATTTGCCCATCAAATGGGCTTTTGGTGGAAATGACACACCACCAGCAGCATGTTGTCCACGAGAGGAGTGGTACGATGGGGGGGCGAGCAGGAGAGGACAAGTTGTACTTCTATTGGTATGTACTCAGGCTTTACAGTGTTTTAAAGAATGTTCATTCAAGTTCATATAAGAATGTAGCATTTTATTTCCAAAGTGTAGTAAATCGTTGTTTTCTCACAGCAGGGTGATTGCACTACAAGGCTGCAATTTTTATTTGCCCATTAAGTGGGCTTTTGGTGGATATGACACACCACCAGCAGCATGTTGTCCACGAGAGGAGGGTGGGATAGGGGGGCGAGCAGGAGAGAACAAGGTGTTCTTCTATTGGTATGTACGCAGGCTTTACAGTGTTTTAAAGAATTTTCGTTGAAGTTCATATAAGAATGTAGCATTTTATTTCCAAAGTGTAGTAAATCGATTTTTCTCACAGCAGGGTGATTGCACTACAAGGCTGCAATTTTTATTTGCCCATCAAGTGGGCTTTTGGTGGAAATGACACACCACCAGCAGCATGTTGTCCACGAGAGGAGTGGTGGGATGGGGGGAGGAGCTGGAGAGGACAAGTTGTTCCTCTATTAGTATGTACTTAGGCTTTACAGTGTTTTAAAGAATGTTCATTCAAGTTCATATAAGAATGTAGCATTTTATTTCCAAAGTGTAGTAAATCGTTGTTTTCTCACAGCAGGGTGATTGCACTACAAGGCTGCAATTTTTATTTGCCCATTAAGTGGGCTTTTGGTGGAAATGACACACCACCAGCAGCATGTTGTCCACGAGAGGAGGGTGGGATAGGGGGGCGAGCAGGAGAGAACAAGGTGTTCTTCTATTGGTATGTACGCAGGCTTTACAGTGTTTTAAAGAATTTTCGTTGAAGTTCATATAAGAATGTAGCATTTTATTTCCAAAGTGTAGTAAATCGTTGTTTTCTCACAGCAGGGTGATTGCACTACAAGGCTGCAATTTTTATTTGCCCATCAAGTGCGCTTTTGGTGGATATGACACACCACCACCAGCATGTTGCTTACGAGAGTGTAAGGGGGGTGGGATGGGGGGGCGAGCGGAAGAGGACAAGTTGTTCTTCTATTGGTATGTACTCAGGTTTTTCCAGTGTCTTAAAGAATGTTCGTCAAGTTCATATAGGAATGTAGCATTTTATTTCCAAAGTGTAGTAAATCGTTGTTTTCTCACAGCAGGGTGATTGCACTACAAGGCTGCAATTTTTATTTGCCCATCAAGTGGGCTTTTGGTGGAAATGACACACCACCAGCAGCATGTTGTCCATGAGAGGAGGGGCGGGAAGGGGGGGCGAGCAGGAGAGAACAAGTTGTTCTTCTATTGGTATGTACTCAGGCTTTACAGTGTTTTAAAGAATGTTCGTTCAGGTTCATATAAGAGTGTAGCATTTTATTTACAAAGTGTAGTAAATCGTTGTTTTCTCACAGCAGTGTGATTGCACTACAAGGCTGCAATTTGTATTTGCCCATCAAGTGGGCTTTTAGTGGAAATGACACACCACCAGCAGCATGTTGTCCACGAGAGGAGGGGTGGGATGGGGGGGCGGGCAGGAGAGAACAAGTTGATCTTCTATTGGTATGTACTCAGGCTTTACAGTGTTTTAAAGAATGTTCATTCAAGTTCATATAAAAATGTAGCATTTTATTTCCAAAGTGTAGTAAATCGTAGTTTTCTCTCAGCAGGGTGATCGCACTACAAGGCTGCAATTTTTATTTGCCCATCAAGTGCGCTTTTGGTGGAAATGACACACCACCACCAGCATGTTGTTTACGAGAGGGGGGGGGGGCGATGGGGGGGCGAGCGGAAGAGGACAAGTTGTTCTTCTATTGGTATGTACTCAGGCTTTACAGTGTTTTAAAGAATGTTCGTTCAAGTTCATATAAGAATGTAGCATTTTATTTCCAAAGTGTAGTAAATCGTTGTTTTCTCACAGCAGGGAGATCGCACTACAAGGCTGCAATTTTTATTTGCCCATCAAGTGGGCTTTTGGTGGAAATGACACACCACCAGCAGCATGTTGTCCACGAGAGGAGGGGTTGGATGGGGGGCGAGCAGGAGAGAACAAGTTGTTCTTCTATTGGTATGTACTCAGGCTTTACAGTGTTTTAAAGAATGTTCGTTGCAGTTCATATAAGAATGTAGCATTTTATTTCCAAAGTGTAGTAAATCGATGTTTTCTCACAGCAGGGTGATTGCACTACAAGGCTGCAATTTTTATTTGCCCATCAAGTGGGCTTTTGGTGGAAATGACACACCACCAGCAGCATGTTGTCCACGAGAGGAGGGGTGGGATTGGGGGGCGAGCAGGAGAGAACAAGTTGTTCTTCTATTGGTATGTACTCAGGCTTTACAGTGTTTTAAAGAATGTTCATTCAAGTTCATATCAGAATGTAGCATTTTATTTCCAAAGTGTAGTAAATCGTTGTTTTCTCACAGCAGGGTGATCGCACTACAAGGCTGCAATTTTTATTTGCCCATCACGTGCGCTTTTGGTGGAAATGACACACCACCACCAGCATGTTGTTTACGAGAGGGGGGGGTGTGATGGGGGGGCAAGCGGAAGAGGACAAGTTGTTCTTCTATTGGTATGTACTCAGGCTTTACAGTGTTTCAAAGAATGTTCATTCAAGTTCATATAAGAATGTAGCATTTTATTTCCAAAGTGTAGTAAATCGTTGTTTTCTCACAGCAGGGTGATTGCACTACAAGGCTGCAATTTTTATTTGCCCATTAAGTGGGCTTTTGTTGGAAATGACACACCACCAGCAGCATGTTGTCCACGAGAGGAGGGGTGGGATGGGGGGGCGAGCAGGAGAGAACAAGGTGTTCTTCTATTGGTATGTACGCAGGCTTTACAGTGTTTTAAAGAATTTTCGTTGAAGTTCATATAAGAATGTAGCATTTTATTTCCAAAGTGTAGTAAATCGTTGTTTTCTCACAGCAGGGTGATCGCACTACAAGGCTGCAATTTTTATTTGCCCATCAAGTGCGCTTTTGGTGGATATGACACACCACCACCAGCATGTTGGTTACAAGAGGGGGAGGGGGGTGGGATGGGGGGGCGAGCGAAAGAGGACAAGTTGTTCTTCTATTGGTATGTACTCAGGCTTTACAGTGTTTTAAAGAATGTTCGTTGAAGTTCATATAAGAATGTAGCATTTTATTTCCAAAGTGTAGTAAATCGTTGTTTCCTCATAGCAGGGTGATTGCACTACAAGGCTGCAATTTTTATTTGCCCATCAAGTGGGCTTTTGGTGGAAATGACACACCACCAGCAGCATGTTGTCCACGAGAGGAGGGGTGGGATGGGGGGGCGGGCAGGAGAGAACAAGTTGATCTTCTATTGGTATGTACTCAGGCTTTACAGTGTTTTAAAGAATGTTCATTCAAGTTCATATAAAATGTAGCATTTGATCTCCAAAGTGTAGTAAATCGTAGTTTTCTCTCAGCAGGGTGATCGCACTACAAGGCTGCAATTTTTATTTGCCCATCAAGTGCGCTTTTTGTGGAAATGACACACCACCACCAGCATGTTGTTTACGAGAGGGGGGGGGGGGGCGATGGGGTGGCGAGCGGAAGAGGACAAGTTGTTCTTCTATTGGTATGTACTCAGGCTTTACAGTGTTTTAAAGAATGTTCGTTGAAGTTCATATAAGAATGTAGCATTTTATTTCCAAAGTGTAGTAAATCGTTGTTTTCTCACAGCAGGGTGATTGCACTACAAGGCTGCAATTTTTATTTGCCCATCAAGTGGGCTTTTGGTGGAAATGACACACCACCAGCAGCATGTTGTCCACGAGAGGAGGGGTGGGGTGGGGGGGCGGGCAGGAGAGAACAAGTTGATCTTCTATTGGTATGTACTCAGGCTTTACAGTGTTTTAAAGAATGATCATTCAAGTTCAAATAAAAATGTAGCATTTTATTTCCAAAGTGTAGTAAATCGTAGTTTTCTCTCAGCAGGGTGATCGCACTACAAGGCTGCAATTTTTATTTGCCCATCAAGTGCGCTTTTTGTGGAAATGACACACCACCACCAGCATGTTGTTTACGAGAGGGGGGGGGGGGCGATGGGGGGGCGAGCGGAAGAGGACAAGTTGTTCTTCTATTGGTATGTACTCAGGCTTTACAGTGTTTTAAAGAATGTTCGTTCAAGTTCATATAAGAATGTAGCATTTTATTTCCAAAGTGTATTAAATCGTTGTTTTCTCACAGCAGGGAGATCGCACTACAAGGCTGCAATTTTTATTTGCCCATTAAGTTCGCTTTTGGTGGAAATGACAATCCACCAGCAGCATGTTGTCCACGAGAGGAGGGGTGGGATGGGGGGGCGAGCAGGAGAGAACAAGGTGTTCTTCTATTGGTATGTACTCAGGCTTTACAGTGTTTTAAAGAATGTTCGTTGAAGTTCATATAAGAATGTAGCATTTTATTTCCAAAGTGTAGTAAATCGTTGTTTTTTCACAGCAGGGTGATCGCACTACAAGGCTGCAATTTTTATTTGCCCATGAAGTGCGCTTTTGGTGGATATGACACACCACCACCAGCATGTTGGTTACGAGAGGGGGAGGGGGGTGAGATGGGGGGGCGAGCGGAAGAGGACAAGTTGTTCTTCTATTGGTATGTACTCAGGCTTTACAATGTCTTAAAGAATGTTCGTTCAAGTTCATACAGGAATGTAGCATTTTATTTCCAAAATGTAGTAAATCGTTGTTTTCTCACAGCAGGGAGGTCGCACTACAAGGCTGCAATTTTTATTTGCCCATCAAGTTCGCTTTTGGTGGAAATGACACACCACCAGCAGCATGTTGTTTACGAGAGGGGGGGAGGGTTGGGATGGGGGGGCGAGCGGAAGAGGACAAGTTGTTCTTCTATTGGTATGTACTCAGGCTTTACAGTGTTTTAAAGAATGTTCGTTGAAGTTCATATAAGAATGTAGCATTTTATTTCCAAAGTGTAGTAAATCGTTGTTTTCTCACAGCAGGCTGATCGCACTACAAGGCTGCAATTTTTGTTTGCCCATCAAGTGCCCTTTTGGTGGATATGACACACCACCACCAGCATGTTGGTTACAAGAGGGGGAGGGGGGTGGGATGGGGGGGCGAGCGGAAGAGGACAAGTTGTTCTTCTATTGGTATGTACTCAGGCTTTACAGTGTTTTAAAGAATGTTCGTTGAAGTTCATATAAGAATGTAGCATTTTATTTCCAAAGTGTAGTAAATCGTTGTTTTCTCACAGCAGGGTGATTGCACTACAACGCTGCAATTTTTATTTGCCCATCAAGTGGGCTTTTGGTGGAAATGACACACCACCAGCAGCATGTTGTCCACGAGAGGAGGGGTGGGATGGGGGGGCGGGCAGGAGAGAACAAGTTGATCTTCTATTGGTATGTACTCAGGCTTTACAGTGTTTTAAAGAATGTTCATTCAAGTTCATATAAAATGTAGCATTTTATCTCCAAAGTGTAGTAAATCGTAGTTTTCTCTCAGCAGGGTGATCGCACTACAAGGCTGCAATTTTTATTTGCCCATCAAGTGGGCTTTTGGTGGAAATGACACACCACCAGCAGCATGTTGTCCACGAGAGGAGGGGTGGGATGGGGGGGCGAGCAGGAGAGAACAAGGTGTTCTTCTATTGGTATGTACGCAGGCTTTACAGTGTTTTAAAGAATTTTCGTTGAAGTTCATATAAGAATGTAGCATTTTATTTCCAAAGTGTAGTAAATCGTTGTTTTCTCACAGCAGGCTGATCGCACTACAAGGCTGCAATTTTTGTTTGCCCATCAAGTGCCCTTTTGGTGGATATGACACACCACCACCAGCATGTTGGTTACAAGAGGGGGAGGGGGGTGGGATGGGGGGGCGAGCGGAAGAGGACAAGTTGTTCTTCTATTGGTATGTACTCAGGCTTTACAGTGTTTTAAAGAATGTTCGTTGAAGTTCATATAAGAATGTAGCATTTTATTTCCAAAGTGTAGTAAATCGTTGTTTTCTCACAGCAGGGTGATTGCACTACAACGCTGCAATTTTTATTTGCCCATCAAGTGGGCTTTTGGTGGAAATGACACACCACCAGCAGCATGTTGTCCACGAGAGGAGGGGTGGGATGGGGGGGCGAGCAGGAGAGAACAAGGTGTTCTTCTATTGGTATGTACGCAGGCTTTACAGTGTTTTAAAGAATTTTCGTTGAAGTTCATATAAGAATGTAGCATTTTATTTCCAAAGTGTAGTAAATCGTTGTTTTCTCACAGCAGGGTGATCGCACTACAAGGCTGCAATTTTTATTTGCCCATCAAGTGCGCTTTTGGTGGATATGACACACCACCACCAGCATGTTGGTTACAAGAGGGGGAGGGGGGTGGGATGGGGGGGCGAGCGAAAGAGGACAAGTTGTTCTTCTATTGGTATGTACTCAGGCTTTACAGTGTTTTAAAGAATGTTCGTTGAAGTTCATATAAGAATGTAGCATTTTATTTCCAAAGTGTAGTAAATCGTTGTTTCCTCATAGCAGGGTGATTGCACTACAAGGCTGCAATTTTTATTTGCCCATCAAGTGGGCTTTTGGTGGAAATGACACACCACCAGCAGCATGTTGTCCACGAGAGGAGGGGTGGGATGGGGGGGCGGGCAGGAGAGAACAAGTTGATCTTCTATTGGTATGTACTCAGGCTTTACAGTGTTTTAAAGAATGTTCATTCAAGTTCATATAAAATGTAGCATTTTATCTCCAAAGTGTAGTAAATCGTAGTTTTCTCTCAGCAGGGTGATCGCACTACAAGGCTGCAATTTTTATTTGCCCATCAAGTGCGCTTTTTGTGGAAATGACACACCACCACCAGCATGTTGTTTACGAGAGGGGGGGGGGGGCGATGGGGTGGCGAGCGGAAGAGGACAAGTTGTTCTTCTATTGGTATGTACTCAGGCTTTACAGTGTTTTAAAGAATGTTCGTTGAAGTTCATATAAGAATGTAGCATTTTATTTCCAAAGTGTAGTAAATCGTTGTTTTCTCACAGCAGGGTGATTGCACTACAAGGCTGCAATTTTTATTTGCCCATCAAGTGGGCTTTTGGTGGAAATGACACACCACCAGCAGCATGTTGTCCACGAGAGGAGGGGTGGGGTGGGGGGGCGGGCAGGAGAGAACAAGTTGATCTTCTATTGGTATGTACTCAGGCTTTACAGTGTTTTAAAGAATGTTCATTCAAGTTCATATAAAAATGTAGCATTTTATTTCCAAAGTGTAGTAAATCGTAGTTTTCTCTCAGCAGGGTGATCGCACTACAAGGCTGCAATTTTTATTTGCCCATCAAGTGCGCTTTTTGTGGAAATGACACACCACCACCAGCATGTTGTTTACGAGAGGGGGGGGGGGGGGGCGATGGGGGGGCGAGCGGAAGAGGACAAGTTGTTCTTCTATTGGTATGTACTCAGGCTTTACAGTGTTTTAAAGAATGTTCGTTCAAGTTCATATAAGAATGTAGCATTTTATTTCCAAAGTGTATTAAATCGTTGTTTTCTCACAGCAGGGAGATCGCACTACAAGGCTGCAATTTTTATTTGCCCATTAAGTTCGCTTTTGGTGGAAATGACAATCCACCAGCAGCATGTTGTCCACGAGAGGAGGGGTGGGATGGGGGGGCGAGCAGGAGAGAACAAGGTGTTCTTCTATTGGTATGTACTCAGGCTTTACAGTGTTTTAAAGAATGTTCGTTGAAGTTCATATAAGAATGTAGCATTTTATTTCCAAAGTGTAGTAAATCGTTGTTTTTTCACAGCAGGGTGATCGCACTACAAGGCTGCAATTTTTATTTGCCCATGAAGTGCGCTTTTGGTGGATATGACACACCACCACCAGCATGTTGGTTACGAGAGGGGGAGGGGGGTGAGATGGGGGGGCGAGCGGAAGAGGACAAGTTGTTCTTCTATTGGTATGTACTCAGGCTTTACAATGTCTTAAAGAATGTTCGTTCAAGTTCATACAGGAATGTAGCATTTTATTTCCAAAATGTAGTAAATCGTTGTTTTCTCACAGCAGGGAGGTCGCACTACAAGGCTGCAATTTTTATTTGCCCATCAAGTTCGCTTTTGGTGGAAATGACACACCACCAGCAGCATGTTGTTTACGAGAGGGGGGGAGGGTTGGGATGGGGGGGCGAGCGGAAGAGGACAAGTTGTTCTTCTATTGGTATGTACTCAGGCTTTACAGTGTTTTAAAGAATGTTCGTTGAAGTTCATATAAGAATGTAGCATTTTATTTCCAAAGTGTAGTAAATCGTTGTTTTCTCACAGCAGGCTGATCGCACTACAAGGCTGCAATTTTTGTTTGCCCATCAAGTGCCCTTTTGGTGGATATGACACACCACCACCAGCATGTTGGTTACAAGAGGGGGAGGGGGGTGGGATGGGGGGGCGAGCGGAAGAGGACAAGTTGTTCTTCTATTGGTATGTACTCAGGCTTTACAGTGTTTTAAAGAATGTTCGTTGAAGTTCATATAAGAATGTAGCATTTTATTTCCAAAGTGTAGTAAATCGTTGTTTTCTCACAGCAGGGTGATTGCACTACAACGCTGCAATTTTTATTTGCCCATCAAGTGGGCTTTTGGTGGAAATGACACACCACCAGCAGCATGTTGTCCACGAGAGGAGGGGTGGGATGGGGGGGCGGGCAGGAGAGAACAAGTTGATCTTCTATTGGTATGTACTCAGGCTTTACAGTGTTTTAAAGAATGTTCATTCAAGTTCATATAAAATGTAGCATTTTATCTCCAAAGTGTAGTAAATCGTAGTTTTCTCTCAGCAGGGTGATCGCACTACAAGGCTGCAATTTTTATTTGCCCATCAAGTGCGCTTTTTGTGGAAATGACACACCACCACCAGCATGTTGTTTACGTGAGGGGGGGGGGGAGGGCGATGGGGTGGCGAGCGGAAGAGGACAAGTTGTTCTTCTATTGGTATGTACCCAGGCTTTACAGTGTTTTAAAGAATGTTCGTTGAAGTTCATATAAGAATGTAGCATTTTATTTCCAAAGTGTAGTAAATCGTTGTTTTCTCACAGCAGGGAGATCCCACTACAAGGCTGCAATTTTTATTTGCCCATCAAGTGCGCTTTTGGTGGAGATGACACACCACCAGCAGCATGTTGTCCACGAGAGGAGGGGTGGGATGGGGGGGCGAGCAGGAGAGAACAAGTTGTTCTTCTATTGGTATGTACTCAGGCTTTACAGTGTTTTAAAGAATGTTCGTTGAAGTTCATATAAGAATGTAGCATTTTATTTCCAAAGTGTAGTAAATCGTTGTTTTCTCACAGCAGGGTGATTGCACTACAAGGCTGCAATTTTAATTTGCCCATCAAGTGGGCTTTTGGTGGAAATGACACACCACCAGCAGCATGTTGTCCACGAGAGGAGGGGGTGGGATGGGGGGGCGAGCAGGAGAGAACAAGGTGTTCTTCTATTGGTATGTACTCAGGCTTTACAGTGTTTTAAAGAATTTTCGTTGAAGTTCATATAAGAATGTAGCATTTTATTTCCAAGGTGTAGTAAATCGTTGTTTTCTCACAGCAGGGTGATCGCACTACAAGGCTGCAATTTTTATTTGCCCATCAAGTGCGCTTTTGGTGGATATGACACACCACCACCACCATGTTGGTTACGAGAGGGGGAGGGTGGTGGGATGGGGGGCCGAGCGGAAGAGGACAAGTTGTTCTTCTATTGGTATGTACTCAGGCTTTACAGTGTCTTAAAGAATGTTCGTTCAAGTTCATATAGGAATGTAGCATTTTATTTCCAAAATGTAGTAAATCGTTGTTTTCTCACAGCAGGGAGGTCGCACTACAAGGCTGCAATTTTTATTTGCCCATCAAGTTCGCTTTTGGTGGATATGACACACCACCAGCAGCATGTTGTCCACGAGAGGAGGGGTGCGATGGGGGGGCGAGCAGGAGAGAACAAGTTGTTCTTCTATTGGTATGTACTCAGGCTTTACAGTGTTTTAAATAATGTTCGTTGAAGTTCATATAAGAATGTAGCATTTTATTTCCAAAGTGTAGTAAATCGTTGTTTTCTCACAGCAGGGTGATCGCACTACAAGGCTGCAATTTTTATTTGCCCATCAAGTGTTCTTTTGGTGGATATGACACACCACCACCAGCATGTTGGTTACAAGAGGGGGAGGGGGGTGGGATGGGGGGGCGAGCGGAAGAGGACAAGTTGTTCTTCTATTGGTATGTACTCAGGCTTTACAGTGTCTTAAAGAATGTTCGTTCAAGTTCATATAGGAATGTAGCATTTTATTTCCAAAGTGTAGTAAATCGCTATTTTCTCACAGCAGGGAGGTCGCACTACAAGGCTGCAATTTTTATTTGCCCATCAAGTTCGCTTTTGGTGGAAATGACACACCACCAGCAGCATGTTGTTTACGAGAGGGGGGGGGGGGGTTGGGATTGGGGGGCGAGCGAAAGAGGACAAGTTGTTCTTCTATTGGTATGTACTCAGGCTTTACAGTGTTTTAAAGAATGTTCGTTGAAGTTCATATTAGAATGTAGCATTTTATTTCCAAAGTGTAGTAAATCATTGTTTTCTGACAGCAGGGTGATTGCACTACAAGGCTGCAATTTTTATTTGCCCATCAAGTGGGCTTTTGGTGGAAATGACACACCACCAGCAGCATGTTGTCCACGAGAGGAGGGGTGGGATGGGGGGGCGGGCAGGAGAGAACAAGTTGATCTTCTATTGGTATGTACTCAGGCTTTACAGTGTTTTAAAGAATGTTCATTCAAGTTCATATAAAAATGTAGCATTTTATTTCCAAAGTGTAGTATATCGTAGTTTTCTCTCAGCAGGGTGATCGCACTACAAGGCTGCAATTTTTATTTGCCCATCAAGTGCGCTTTTTGTGGAAATGACACACCACCACCAGCATGTTGTTTACGAGAGGGGGGGGGGGGGCGATGGGGGGGCGAGCGGAAGAGGACAAGTTGTTCTTCTATTGGTATGTACTCAGGCTTTACAGTGTTTTAAAGAATGTTCGTTCAAGTTCATATAAGAATGTAGCATTTTATTTCCAAAGTGTAGTAAATCGTTGTTTTCTCACAGCAGGCAGATCGCACTACAAGGCTGCAATTTTTATTTGCCCATCAAGTGCGCTTTTGGTGGAGATGACACACCACCAGCAGCATGTTGTCCACGAGAGGAGGGGTGGGATGGGGGGGCGAGCAGGAGAGAACAAGTTGTTCATCTATTGGTATGTACTCAGGCTTTACAGTGCTTTAAAGAATGTTCGTTGAAGTTCATATAAGAATGTAGCATTTTATTTCCAAAGTGTAGTAAATCGTTTTTTTCTCACAGCAAGGTGATTGCACTACAAGGCTGCAATTTTAATTTGCCCATCAAGTGGGCTTTTGGTGGAAATGACACACCACCAGCAGCATGTTGTCCACGAGAGGAGGGGTGGGATGGGGGGGCGAGCAGGAGAGAACAAGGTGTTCTTCTATTGGTATGTACTCAGGCTTTACAGTGTTTTAAAGAATTTTCGTTGAAGTTCATATAAGAATGTAGCATTTTATTTCCAAAGTGTAGTAAATCATTGTTTTCTCACAGCAGGGTGATCGCACTACAAGGCTGCTATTTTTATTTGCCCATTAAGTGCGCTTTTGGTGGATATGACACCCCACCACCAGCATGTTGGTTACGAGAGGGGGAGGGGGGTGGGATGGGGGGGCGAGCGGAAGAGGACAAGTTGTTCTTCTATTGGTATGTACTCAGGCTTTACAGTGTCTTAAAGAATGTTCGTTCAAGTTCATATAGGAATGTAGCATTTTATTTCCAAAATGTAGTAAATCGTTGTTTTCTCACAGCAAGGAGGTCGCACTACAAGGCTGCAATTTTTATTTGCCCATCAAGTTCGCTTTTGGTGGAAATGACACACCACCAGCAGCATGTTGTTTACGAGAGGGGGGGGGGGGTTGGGATGGGGGGGCGAGCGGAAGAGGACAAGTTGTTCTTCTATTGGTATGTACTCAGGCTCTACAGTGTTTTAAAGAATGTTCGTTGAAGTTCATATAAGAATGTAGCATTTTATTTCCAAAGTGTAGTAAATCGTTGTTTTCTCACAGCAGGGTGATCGCACTACAAGGCTGCAATTTTTATTTGCCCATCAAGTGCGCTTTTGGTGGATATGACACACCACCACCAGCATGTTGGTTACAAGAGGGGGAGGGGGGTGGGATGGGGGGGCGAGCGGAAGAGGACAAGTTGTTCTTCTATTGGTATGTACTCAGGCTTTACAGTGTCTTAAAGAATGTTCGTTCAAGTTCATATAGGAATGTAGCATTTTATTTCCAAAGTGTAGTAAATCGTTGTTTTCTCACAGCAGGAAGGTCGCACTACAAGGCTGCAATTTTTATTTGCCCATCAACTTCGCTTTTGGTGGAAATGACACACCACCAGCAGCATGTTGTTTACGAGAGGGGGGGGGGGGGGTTGGGATGGGGGGGCGAGCGAAAGAGGACAAGTTGTTCTTCTATTGGTATGTACTCAGGCTTTACAGTGTTTTAAAGAATGTTCGTTGAAGTTCATATAAGAATGTAGCATTTTATTTCCAAAGTGTAGTAAATCGTTGTTTTCTCACAGCAGGGTGATTGCACTACAAGGCTGCAATTTTTATTTGCCCATCAAGTGGGCTTTTGGTGGAAATGACACACCACCAGCAGCATGTTGTCCACGAGAGGAGGGGTGGGATGGGGGGTCGGGCAGGAGAGAACAAGTTGATCTTCAATTGGTATGTACTCAGGCTTTACAGTGTTTTAAAGAATGTTCATTCAAGTTCATATAAAAATGTAGCATTTTATCTCCAAAGTGTAGTAAATCGTAGTTTTCTCTCAGCAGGGTGATCGCACTACAAGGCTGCAATTTTTATTTGCCCATCAAGTGCGCTTTTTGTGGAAATGACACACCACCACCAGCATGTTGTTTACGAGAGGGGGGGGGGGGCGATGGGGGGGCGAGCGGAAGAGGACAAGTTGTTCTTCTATTGGTATGTACTCAGGCTTTACAGTGTTTTAAAGAATGTTCGTTCAAGTTCATATAAGAATGTAGCATTTTATTTCCAAAGTGTAGTAAATCGTTGTATTCTCACAGCAGGGAGATCGCACTACAAGGCTGCAATTTTTATTTGCCCATCAAGTGCGCTTTTGGTGTAGATGACACACCACCAGCAGCATGTTGTCCACGAGAGGAGGGGTGGGATGGGGGGGCGAGCAGGAGAGAACAAGTTGTTCTTCTATTGGTATGTACTCAGGCTTTACAGTGTTTTAAAGAATGTTCGTTGAAGTTCATATAAGAATGTAGCATTTTATTTCCAAAGTGTAGTAAATCGTTGTTTTCTCACAGCAGGGTGATTGCACTACAAGGCTGCAATTTTTATTTGCCCATCAAGTGGGCTTTTGGTGGAAATGACACACCACCAGCAGCATGTTGTCCACGAGAGGAGGGGTGGGATGGGGGGTCGGGCAGGAGAGAACAAGTTGATCTTCAATTGGTATGTACTCAGGCTTTACAGTGTTTTAAAGAATGTTCATTCAAGTTCATATAAAAATGTAGCATTTTATCTCCAAAGTGTAGTAAATCGTAGTTTTCTCTCAGCAGGGTGATCGCACTACAAGGCTGCAATTTTTATTTGCCCATCAAGTGCGCTTTTTGTGGAAATGACACACCACCACCAGCATGTTGTTTACGAGAGGGGCGGGGGGGCGATGGGGGGGCGAGCGGAAGAGGACAAGTTGTTCTTCTATTGGTATGTACTCAGGCTTTACAGTGTTTTAAAGAATGTTCGTTCAAGTTCATATAAGAATGTAGCATTTTATTTCCAAAGTGTAGTAAATCGTTGTATTCTCACAGCAGGGAGATCGCACTACAAGGATGCAATTTTTATTTGCCCATCAAGTGCGCTTTTGGTGTAGATGACACACCACCAGCAGCATGTTGTCCACGAGAGGAGGGGTGGGATGGGGGGGCGAGCAGGAGAGAACAAGTTGTTCTTCTATTGGTATGTACTCAGGCTTTACAGTGTTTTAAAGAATGTTCGTTGAAGTTCATATAAGAATGTAGCATTTTATTTCCAAAGTGTAGTAAATCGTTGTTTTCTCACAGCAGGGTGATTGCACTACAAGGTTGCAATTTTAATTTGCCCATCAAGTGGGCTTTTGATGGAAATGACACACCACCAGCAGCATGTTGTCCACGAGAGTAGGGGTGGGATGGGTGGGCGAGCAGGAGAGAACAAGGTGTTCTTCTATTGGTATGTACTCAGGCTTTACAGTGTTTTAAAGAATTTTCGTTGAAGTTCATATAAGAATGTAGCATTTTATTTCCAAAGTGTTGTAAATCGTTGTTTTCTCACAGCAGGGTGATCGCACTACAAGGCTGCAATTTTTATTGGCCCATCAAGTGCGCTTTTGGTGGATATGACACACCACCACCAGCATGTTGGTTACGAGAGGGGGAGGGGGGTGAGATGGGGGGGCGAGCGGAAGAGGACAAGTTGTTCTTCTATTGGTATGTACTCAGGCTTTACAGTGTCTTAAAAAATGTTCGTTCAAGTTCATATAGGAATGTAGCATTTTATTTCCAAAATGTAGTAAATCGTTGTTTTCTCACAGCAGGGAGGTCGCACTACAAGGCTGCAATTTTTATTTGCCCATCAAGTTCGCTTTTGGTGGAAATGACACACCACCAGCAGCATGTTGTCCACGAGAGGAGGGGTGCGATGGGGGGGCGAGCAGGAGAGAACAAGTTGTTCTTCTATTGGTATGTACTCAGGCTTTACAGTGTTTTCAATAATGTTCGTTGAAGTTCATATAAGAATGTAGCATTTTATTTCCAAAGTGTAGTAAATCGTTGTTTTCTCACAGCAGGGTGATCGCACTACAAGGCTGCAATTTTTATTTGCCCATCAAGTGCGCTTTTGGTGGATATGACACACCACCACCAGCATGTTGGTTACAAGAGGGGGAGGGCGGTGGGATGGGGGGGCGAGCGGAAGAGGACAAGTTGTTCTTCTATTGGTATGTACTCAGGCTTTACAGTGTCTTAAAGAATGTTCGTTCAAGTTCATATAGGAATGTAGCATTTTATTTCCAAAGTGTAGTAAATCGTTGTTTTCTCACAGCAGGGTGATCGCACTACATGGCTGCAATTTTTATTTGCCCATCAAGTGCGCTTTTGGTGGATATGACACACCACCACCAGCATGTTGGTTACGAGAGGGGGAGGGGGGTGGGATGGGGGGGCGAGCGGAAGAGGACAAGTTGTTCTTCTATTGGTATGTACTCAGGCTTTACAGTGTCTTAAAGAATGTTCGTTCAAGTTCATATAGGAATGTAGCATTTTATTTCCAAAATGTAGTAAATCGTTGTTTTCTCACAGCAGGGAGGTCGCACTACAAGGCTGCATTTTTTATTTGCCCATCAAGTTCGCTTTTGGTGGAAATGACACACCACCAGCAGCATGTTGTTTACGAGAGGGGGGGGGGGGGGTTGGGATGGGGGGGCGAGCGGAAGGGGACAAGTTGTTCTTCTATTGGTATGTACTCAGGCTTTACAGTGTTTTAAATAATGTTCGTTGAAGTTCATATAAGAATGTAGCATTTTATTTCCAAAGTGTAGTAAATCGTTGTTTTCTCACAGCAGGGTGATTGCACTACAAGGCTGCAATTTTTATTTGCCCATCAAGTGGGCTTTTGGTGGAAATGACACACCACCAGCAGCATGTTGTCTACGAGAGGAGGGGTGCGATGGGGGGGCGAGCAGGAGAGAACAAGTTGTTCTTCTATTGGTATGTACTCAGGCTTTACAGTGTTTTAAATAATGTTCGTTGAAGTTCATATAAGAATGTAGCATTTTATTTCCAAAGTGTAGTAAATCGTTGTTTTCTCACAGCAGTGTGATTGCACTACAAGGCTGAAATTTGTATTTGCCCATCAAGTGGGCTTTTGGTGGAAATGACACACCACCAGCAGCATGTTGTCCACGAGAGAAGGGGTGGGATGGGGGGGCGGGCAGGAGAGAACAAGTAGATCTTCTATTGGTATGTACTCAGGCTTTACAGTGTTTTAAAGGATGTTCATTCAAGTTCATATAAAAATGTAGCATTTTATTTCCAAAGTGTAGTAAATCGTAGTTTTCTCTCAGCAGGGTGATCGCTCTACAAGGCTGCAATTTTTATTTGCCCATCAAGTGCGCTTTTTGTGGAAATGACACACCACCACAAGCATGTTGTTTACGAGAGGGGGGGGGGGGCGATGGGGGGGCGAGCGGAAGAGGACAAGTTGTTCTTCTATTGGTATGTACTCAGGCTTTACAGTGTTTTAAAGAATGTTCGTTGAAGTTCATTTAAGAATGTAGCATTTTATTTCCAAAGTGTAGTAAATCTTTGTTTTCTCACAGCAGGGAGATCGCACTACAAGGCTGCAATTTTTATTTGCCCATCAAGTGCGCTTTTGGTGGAGATGACACACCACCAGCAGCATGTTGTCCACGAGAGGAGGGGTGGGATGGGGGGCGAGCAGGAGAGAACAAGTTGTTCTTCTATTGGTATGTACTCAGGCTTTACAGTGTTTTAAAGAATGTTCGTTGAAGTTCATATAAGAATGTAGCATTTTATTTCCAAAGTGTAGTAGATCGTTGTTTTCTCACAGCAGGGTGATTGCACTACAAGGCTGCAATTTTAATTTGCCCATCAAGTGGGCTTTTGGTGGAAATGACACACCACCAGCAGCATGTTGTCCACGAGAGGAGGGGGGGGATGGGGGGGCGAGCTGGAGAGGACAAGTTGTTCTTCTATTGGTATGTAATCAGGCTTTACAGTGTTTTAAAGAATGATCATTCAAGTTCATATAAGAATGTAGCATTTTATTTCCAAAGTGTAGTAAATCGTTGTTTTCTCACAGCAGGGTGATTGCACTACAAGGCTGCAATTTTTATTTGCCCTTCAAGTGGGCTTTTGGTGGAAATGACACACCACCAGCTGCATGTTGTCCACGAGAGGAGGGGTGGGATGGGGGGGGCGAGCTGGAGAGGACAAGATGTTCTTCTATTGGTATGTACTCAGGCTTTACAGTGTTTTAAAGAATGTTCGTTCAAGTTCATATAAGAATGTAGCATTTTATTTCCAAAGTGTAGTAAATCGTTGTTTTCTCACAGCAGGGTGATTGCACTACAAGGCTGCAATTTTTATTTGCCCATCAAGTGGGCTTTTGGTGGAAATGACACACCACCAGCAGCATGTGCCCACGAGAGGAGGGGTGGAATGGGGGGGCGAGCAGGAGAGAACAAGTTGTTCTTCTATTGGTATGTACTCAGGCTTTACAGTGTTTTAAAGAATGTTCATTCAAGTTCATATAAAAATGTAGCATTTTATTTCCAAATTGTAGTAAATCGTTGTTTTCTCACAGCAGGGTGATCGCACTACAAGGCTGCAATTTTCATTTGCCCATCAAGTGCACTTTTGGTGGAAATGACACACCACCACCAGCATGTTGTTTACGAGAGGGGGGTGGGGGGGGGGGGATGGGGGGGCGCGCGGAAGAGGAGAAGTTGTTCTTCTATTGGTATGTACTCAGGCTTTACAGTGTTTTAAAGAATGTTCGTTCAAGTTCATATAAGAATGTACCATTTTATTACCAAGTGTAGTAAATCGTTGTTTCTTTCACAGCAGGGAGATCGCACTACAAGGCTGCTATTTTTATTTGCCCATCAAGTGCGCTTTTGGTGGATATGACACACCACCAGCAGCATGTTGTTTGCGAGAGGGGGTGGCGGTGGGATGGGGGGGCGAGCGGAAGAGGACAAGTTGTGCTTCTATTGGTATGTACTCAGGATTTACAGTGTTTTAAAGAATGTTCGTTCACGTTCATATAAGAACGTAGCATTTTATTTCCAAAGTGTAGTAAATCGTTGTTTTCTCACAGCAGGGTGATTGCACTACAAGGCTGCAATTTTTATTTGCCCATCAAGTGGGCTTTTGGTGGAAATGACACACCAACAGCAGCATGTTGTCCACGAGAGGGGGGGGGGGGGGGGGAATGGGGGGCAAGTGGAGGAGGACAAGTTGTTCTTCTATTGGTATGTACTCAGGCTTTACAGTGTTTTAAAGAATGTTCATTGAAGTTCATATAAGAATGTAGAATTTTATTTCCAAAGTGTAGTAGTAAATCGTTGTTTTCTCACAGCAGGGTGATTGCACTACAAGGCTGCAACATGTATTTGCCCATCCAGTGGGCTTTTGGTGGAAATGACACACCACCAGCAGCATGTTGTCCACGAGAGGGGGGGGGGGGGGTGGGAAGGGGGGGCGAGCAGGAGAGGACAAGTTTTTCTTCTATTGGTATGTACTCAGGCTTTACAGTGTTTCAAAGAATGTTCATTGAAGTTCATATAAGAATGTAGAATTTTATTTCCAAAGTGTAGTAAATCGTTGTTTTCGCACAGCAGGGTGATTGCACTACAAGGCTGCAATTTGTATTTGCCCATCAAGTGGGCTTTTGGTGGAAATGACACACCACCAGCAGCATGTTGTCCACGAGAGGAGTGGTGGGATGGGGGGGCGAGCAGGAGAGGACAAGTTGTTCTTCTATTGGCATGTACTCAGGCTTTACAGTGTTTTAAAGAAAATTCATTGAAGTTCATATAAGAATGTAGCATTTTATTTCCAAAGTGTAGTAAATCGTAGTTTTCTCACAGCAGGGTGATTGCACTACAAGGCTGCAATTTTTATTTGCCCATCAAGTGGGCTTTTGGTGGAAATGACACACCACCAGCAGCATGTTGTCCACGAGAGGCGGGGTGGGATGGGGGGGCGAGCAGGAGAGGACAAGTTGTTCTTCTATTGGTATGTACTCCGGCTTTACAGTGTTTTAAAGAATGTTCGTTCAAGTTCATATAAGAATGTAGCATTTTATTTCCAAAGTGTAGTAAATCGTTGTTTTCTCACAGCAGGGTGATTGCACTTTAAGGCTGCAATTTTTATTTGCCCATCAAGTGGGCTTTTGGTGGATATGACACACCACCAGCAGCATGTTGGCCACGAGACGTGGGGTGGGATGGGGGGGCGAGGAGGCGAGGACAAGTTGTTCTTCTATTGGTATGTACTCAGGCTTTACAGTGTTTTAAAGAATGTTCGTTCAAGTTCATATAAGAATGTAGCATTTTATTTCCAAAGTGTAGAAAATCGTTGTTTTCTCACAGCAGGGTGATTGCACTACAAGGCTGCAATTTTTATTTGCCCATCAAATGGGCTTTTGGTGGAAATTACACACCACCACCAGCATGTTGTCCACGACAGGAGGGGTGGGATGGGGGGGCGAGCTGGAGAGGACAAGTTGTTCTTCTATTGATATGTACTCAGGCTTTACAGTGTTTTAAAGAATGTTCGTTCAAGTTCATATAAGAATGTAGCATTTTATTTCCAAAGTGTAGAAAATCGTTGTTTTCTCACAGCAGGGTGATTGCACTATAAGGCTGCAATTTTTATTTGCCCATCAAGTGGGCTTTTGGTGGAAATGACACACCACCAACAGCATGTTGTCCACGAGAGGAGGGGTGGGATGGGGGGTTAAGCTGGAGAACACAAGTTGTTCTTCTATTGGTATGTACTCAGGCTTTACAGTGTTTTAAAGAATGTTCATCGAAGTTCATATAAGAATGTAGCATTTTATTTCCAAAGTGTAGTAAATCGTTGTTTTCTCACAGCAGGGTGATTGCACTACAAGGCTGCAATTTTTATTTGCCCATCAAGTGCGCTTTTGGTGGAAATGACACACCACCAGCAGCATGTTGTTAACGAGAGGGGGGGGGCGTGGGAATGAGGGGCGAGCGGAAGAGGACAAGATGTTCTTCTATTGGTATGTACTCAGGCTTTACAGTGTTTTAAAGAATGTTCATTGAAGTTCATATAAGAATGTAGAATTTTATTTCCAAAGTGTAGTAAAACGTTGTTTTCTCACAGTAGGGTGATTGCACTACAAGGCTGCAATTTGTATTTGCCCATCAAGTGGTCTTTTGGTGGAAATGACACACCACCAGCAGCATGTTGTCCACGAGATGAGGGGTGGGATGGGGGGGCGAGCTGGAGAGGACAAGTTGTTCTTCTATTGGTATGTACTCAGGCTTTACAGTGTTTTAAAGAATGTTCATTGAAGTTCATATAAGAATGTAGCATTTTAGTTCCAAAGTGTAGTAAATCGTTGTTTTCTCACAGCAGGGTGATTGCACTACAAGGCTGCACTTTTTATTTGCCCATCAAGTGGGCTTTTGGTGGAAATGACACACCACCAGCAGCATGTTGTCCACGAGACGAGGGGTGGGATGGGGGGGCGAGCTGGAGAGGACAAGTTGTTCTTCTATTGGTATGTACTCAGGCTTTACAGTGTTTTAAAGATAGTTCATTGAAGTTCATATAAGAATGTAGAATTTTATTTCCAAAGTGTAGTAAATCGTTGTTTTCTCACAGCAGGGTGATTGCACTACAAGGCTGTAATTTTTATTTGCCCATCAAGTGGGCTTTTGGTGGAAATGACACACCACCAGCAGCATGTTGTCCACGAGACGAGGGGTGGGATGGGGGGCGAGCAGGAGAGGACAAGTTGATCTTCTATTGGTATGTACTCAGGCTTTACAGTGTTTTAAAGAATGTTCGTTCAAGTTCATATAAGAATGTAGCATTTTATTTCCAAAGTGTAGTAAATCGTTGTTTTCTCACAGCAGGGTGATTGCACTACAAGGCTGCAATTTTTATTTGCCCATCAAGTGGGCTTTTGGTGGATATGACACACCACCAGCAACATGTTGACCACGAGACGTGGGGTGGGTTGGGGGGGCGAGCAGGAGAGGACAAGTTGTTCTTCTATTGGTATGTACTCAGGCTTTACAGTGTTTTAAAGAATGTTCGTTCAAGTTCATATAAGAATGTAGCATTTTATTTCCAAAGTGTAGTAAACCGTTGTTTTCTCACAGCAGGGTGATTGCACTACAAGGCTGCAATTTGTATTTGCCCATCACGTGGGCTTTTGGTGGAAATGACACACCACCAGCAGCATGTTGTCCACGATAGGTGGGGGGGGGGGGGGGGGGGGGTGGGAAGGGGGGGCGAGCAGGAGAGGACAAGTTTTTCTTCTATTGGTATGTACTCATGCTTTACAGTGTTTTAAAGAATGTTCATTGAAGTTCATATAAGAATGTACAATTTTATTTCCAAAGTGTAGTAAATCGTTGTTTTCTCACAGCAGGGTGATTGCACTACAAGGCTGCAATTTGTATTTGCCCATCAAGTGGGCTTTTGGTGGAAATGACACACCACCAGCAGCATGTTGTCCACGAGAGGAGGGGTGGGATGGGGGGGCGAGCAGGAGAGGACAAGTTGTTCTTCTATTGGTATGTACTCAGGCTTTACAGTGTTTTAAAGAATGTTCGTTCAAGTTCATATAAGAATGTAGAATTTTATTTCCAAAGTGTAGTAAATCGTTGTTTTCTCACAGCAGGGTGATTGCACTACAAGGCTGCAATTTGTATTTGCCCATCAAGTGGGCTTTTGGTGGAAATGACACACCACCAGAAGCATGTTGTCCACGAGAGGAGGGGTGGGATGGGGGGGCGAGCAGGAGAGGACAAGTTGTTCTTCTATTGGTATGTACTCAGGCTTTACAGTGTTTTTAAGAATATTCGTTCAAGTTCATATAAGAATGTAGCATTTTATTTCCAAAGTGTAGTAAATCATTGTTTTCTCACAGCAGGGTGATTGCACTACAAGGCTGCAAATTTTATTTGCCCATCAAGTGCGCTTTTGGTGGAAGTGACACACTGCCAGCAGCATGTTGTTAACGCGAGGAGAGGGGGGGGGGGGGGCGGGAAGGGGGGCCAGCGGAAGAGGACAAGTTTTTCTTCTATTGGTATGTACTCAGGCTTTACAGTGTTTTAAAGAATGTTCATTGAAGTACATATAAGAATGTAGAATTTTATTTCCAAAGTGTAGTAAATAGTTGTTTTCTCACAGCAGGGTGATTGCACTACAAGGTTGCAATTTGTATTTGCCCATCAAGTGGGCTTTTGGTGGAAATGACACTCCACCAGCAGCATGTTGTTAACGAGAGGGGGTGGGGGGTGGGGGGGGTGGGAAGGGGGGACGAGCGGAAGAGGACAAGTTTTTCTTCTATTGGTATGTACTCAGGCTTTACAGTGTTTTAAAGAATGTTCATTGAAGTTCATATAAGAATGTAGAATTTTATTTCCAAAGTGTAGTAAATCGTTGTTTTCTCACAGCAGGGTGATTGCACTACAAGGCTGCAATTTGTATTTGCCCATCAAGTGGGCTTTTGGTGGAAATGACACACCACCAGCAGCATGTTGTTAACGAGAGGGGGGTGGGGGGGTGGGAAGTGGGGGCGAGCGGAAGAGGACAAGTTTTTCTTCTATTGGTATGTACTCAGGCTTTACAGTGTTTTAAAGAATGTTCGTTGAAGTTCATATAAGAATGTAGCATTTTATTTCCAAAGAGTAGTAAATCATTGTTTTCTCACAGCAGGGTGATTGCACTACAAGGCTGCAATTTTTATTTGCCCATCAAGTGCGCTTTTGGTGGAAATGACACACCACCAGCAGCATGTTGTTAACGAGTGGGTGGGGGGGTGGGTGGGAAGGGGGGGCGAGCGGAAGAGGACAAGTTTTTCTTCTATTGGTATGTACTCAGGCTTTACAGTGTTTTAAAGAATGTTCGTTCAAGTTCATATAAGAATGTAGCATTTTATTTCCAAAGTGTAGTAAATCGTTGTTTTCTCACAGCAGGGTGATTGCACTACAAGGCTGCACTTTTTATTTGCCCATCAAGTGGGCTTTTGGTGGAAATGACACACCACCAGCAGCATGTTGTCCACGAGACGAGGGGTGGGATGGGGGGGCGAGCTGGAGAGGACAAGTTGTTCTTCTATTGGTATGTACTCAGGCTTTACAGTGTTTTAAAGATAGTTCATTGAAGTTCATATAAGAATGTAGAATTTTATTTCCAAAGTGTAGTAAATCGTTGTTTTCTCACAGCAGGGTGATTGCACTACAAGGCTGCAATTTTTATTTGCCCATCAAGTGGGCTTTTGGTGGAAATGACACACCACCAGCAGCATGTTGTCCACGAGACGAGGGGTGGGATGGGGGGCGAGCAGGAGAGGACAAGTTGATCTTCTATTGGTATGTACTCAGGCTTTACAGTGTTTTAAAGAATGTTCGTTCAAGTTCATATAAGAATGTAGCATTTTATTTCCAAAGTGTAGTAAATCGTTGTTTTCTCACAGCAGGGTGATTGCACTACAAGGCTGCAATTTTTATTTGCCCATCAAGTGGGCTTTTGGTGGATATGACACACCACCAGCAACATGTTGACCACGAGACGTGGGGTGGGTTGGGGGGGCGAGCAGGAGAGGACAAGTTGTTCTTCTATTGGTATGTACTCAGGCTTTACAGTGTTTTAAAGAATGTTCGTTCAAGTTCATATAAGAATGTAGCATTTTATTTCCAAAGTGTAGTAAACCGTTGTTTTCTCACAGCAGGGTGATTGCACTACAAGGCTGCAATTTGTATTTGCCCATCACGTGGGCTTTTGGTGGAAATGACACACCACCAGCAGCATGTTGTCCACGATAGGTGGAGGGGGGGGGGGGGGGGGTGGGAAGGGGGGGCGAGCAGGAGAGGACAAGTTTTTCTTCTATTGGTATGTACTCATGCTTTACAGTGTTTTAAAGAATGTTCATTGAAGTTCATATAAGAATGTACAATTTTATTTCCAAAGTGTAGTAAATCGTTGTTTTCTCACAGCAGGGTGATTGCACTACAAGGCTGCAATTTGTATTTGCCCATCAAGTGGGCTTTTGGTGGAAATGACACACCACCAGCAGCATGTTGTCCACGAGAGGAGGGGTGGGGATTGGGGGGCGAGCAGGAGAGGACAAGTTGTTCTTCTATTGGTATGTACTCAGGCTTTACAGTGTTTTAAAGAATGTTCGTTCAAGTTCATATAAGAATGTAGAATTTTATTTCCAAAGTGTAGTAAATCGTTGTTTTCTCACAGCAGGGTGATTGCACTACAAGGCTGCAATTTGTATTTGCCCATCAAGTGGGCTTTTGGTGGAAATGACACATCCACCAGAAGCATGTTGTCCACGAGAGGAGGGGTGGGATGGGGGGGCGAGCAGGAGAGGACAAGTTGTTCTTCTATTGGTATGTACTCAGGCTTTACAGTGTTTTTAAGAATATTCGTTCAAGTTCATATAAGAATGTAGCATTTTATTTCCAATGTAGTAAATCGTTGTTTTCTCACAGCAGGGTGATTGCACTACAAGGCTGCAATTTTTATTTGCCCATCAAGTGCGCTTTTGGTGGAAATGACACACCACCAGCAGCATGTTGTTAACGAGAGGGGGGGGGCGTGGGAATGAGGGGCGAGCGGAAGAGGACAAGATGTTCTTCTATTGGTATGTACTCAGGCTTTACAGTGTTTTAAAGAATGTTCATTGAAGTTCATATAAGAATGTAGAATTTTATTTCCAAAGTGTAGTAAAACGTTGTTTTCTCACAGTAGGGTGATTGCACTACAAGGCTGCAATTTGTATTTGCCCATCAAGTGGTCTTTTGGTGGAAATGACACACCACCAGCAGCATGTTGTCCACGAGATGAGGGGTGGGATGGGGGGGCGAGCTGGAGAGGACAAGTTGATCTTCTATTGGTATGTACTCAGGCTTTACAGTGTTTTAAAGTAGTTCATTGAAGTTCATATAAGAATGTAGAATTTTATTTCCAAAGTGTAGTAAATCGTTGTTTTCTCACAGCAGGGTGATTGCACTACAAGGCTGCAATTTTTATTTGCCCATCAAGTGGGCTTTTGGTGGAAATGACACACCACCAGCAGCATGTTGTCCACGAGACGAGGGGTGGGATGGGGGGCGAGCAGGAGAGGACAAGTTGATCTTCTATTGGTATGTACTCAGGCTTTACAGTGTTTTAAAGAATGTTCGTTCAAGTTGATATAAGAATGTAGCATTTTATTTCCAAAGTGTAGTAAATCGTTGTTTTCTCACAGCAGGGTGATTGCACTACAAGGCTGCAATTTTTATTTGCCCATCAAGTGGGCTTTTGGTGGATATGACACACCACCAGCAACATGTTGACCACGAGACGTGGGGTGGGTTGGGGGGGCGAGCAGGAGAGGACAAGTTGTTCTTCTATTGGTATGTACTCAGGCTTTACAGTGTTTTAAAGAATGTTCGTTCAAGTTCATATAAGAATGTAGCATTTTATTTCCAAAGTGTAGTAAACCGTTGTTTTCTCACAGCAGGGTGATTGCACTACAAGGCTGCAATTTGTATTTGCCCATCACGTGGGCTTTTGGTGGAAATGACACACCACCAGCAGCATGTTGTCCACGATAGGTGGAGGGGGGGGGGGGGGGGGGGGAAGGGGGGGCGAGCAGGAGAGGACAAGTTTTTCTTCTATTGGTATGTACTCATGCTTTACAGTGTTTTAAAGAATGTTCATTGAAGTTCATATAAGAATGTACAATTTTATTTCCAAAGTGTAGTAAATCGTTGTTTTCTCACAGCAGGGTGATTGCACTACAAGGCTGCAATTTGTATTTGCCCATCAAGTGGGCTTTTGGTGGAAATGACACACCACCAGCAGCATGTTGTCCACGAGAGGAGGGGTGGGATGGGGGGGCGAGCAGGAGAGGACAAGTTGTTCTTCTATTGGTATGTACTCAGGCTTTACAGTGTTTTAAAGAATGTTCGTTCAAGTTCATATAAGAATGTAGAATTTTATTTCCAAAGTGTAGTAAATCGTTGTTTTCTCACAGCAGGGTGATTGCACTACAAGGCTGCAATTTGTATTTGCCCATCAAGTGGGCTTTTGGTGGAAATGACACACCACCAGAAGCATGTTGTCCACGAGAGGAGGGGTGGGATGGGGGGGCGAGCAGGAGAGGACAAGTTGTTCTTCTATTGGTATGTACTCAGGCTTTACAGTGTTTTTAAGAATATTCGTTCAAGTTCATATAAGAATGTAGCATTTTATTTCCAAAGTGTAGTAAATCGTTGTTTTCTCACAGCAGGGTGATTGCACTACAAGGCTGCAATTTTTATTTGCCCATCAAGTGCGCTTTTGGTGGAAATGACACACCACCAGCAGCATGTTGTTAACGAGAGGGGGGGGGCGTGGGAATGAGGGGCGAGCGGAAGAGGACAAGATGTTCTTCTATTGGTATGTACTCAGGCTTTACAGTGTTTTAAAGAATGTTCATTGAAGTTCATATAAGAATGTAGAATTTTATTTCCAAAGTGTAGTAAAACGTTGTTTTCTCACAGTAGGGTGATTGCACTACAAGGCTGCAATTTGTATTTGCCCATCAAGTGGTCTTTTGGTGGAAATGACACACCACCAGCAGCATGTTGTCCACGAGATGAGGGGTGGGATGGGGGGGCGAGCTGGAGAGGACAAGTTGTTCTTCTATTGGTATGTACTCAGGCTTTACAGTGTTTTAAAGAATGTTCATTGAAGTTCATATAAGAATGTAGCATTTTAGTTCCAAAGTGTAGTAAATCGTTGTTTTCTCACAGCAGGGTGATTGCACTACAAGGCTGCACTTTTTATTTGCCCATCAAGTGGGCTTTTGGTGGAAATGACACACCACCAGCAGCATGTTGTCCACGAGACGAGGGGTGGGATGGGGGGGCGAGCTGGAGAGGACAAGTTGTTCTTCTATTGGTATGTACTCAGGCTTTACAGTGTTTTAAAGATAGTTCATTGAAGTTCATATAAGAATGTAGAATTTTATTTCCAAAGTGTAGTAAATCGTTGTTTTCTCACAGCAGGGTGATTGCACTACAAGGCTGTAATTTTTATTTGCCCATCAAGTGGGCTTTTGGTGGAAATGACACACCACCAGCAGCATGTTGTCCACGAGACGAGGGGTGGGATGGGGGGCGAGCAGGAGAGGACAAGTTGATCTTCTATTGGTATGTACTCAGGCTTTACAGTGTTTTAAAGAATGTTCGTTCAAGTTCATATAAGAATGTAGCATTTTATTTCCAAAGTGTAGTAAATCGTTGTTTTCTCACAGCAGGGTGATTGCACTACAAGGCTGCAATTTTTATTTGCCCATCAAGTGGGCTTTTGGTGGATATGACACACCACCAGCAACATGTTGACCACGAGACGTGGGGTGGGTTGGGGGGGCGAGCAGGAGAGGACAAGTTGTTCTTCTATTGGTATGTACTCAGGCTTTACAGTGTTTTAAAGAATGTTCGTTCAAGTTCATATAAGAATGTAGCATTTTATTTCCAAAGTGTAGTAAACCGTTGTTTTCTCACAGCAGGGTGATTGCACTACAAGGCTGCAATTTGTATTTGCCCATCACGTGGGCTTTTGGTGGAAATGACACACCACCAGCAGCATGTTGTCCACGATAGGTGGGGGGGGGGGGGGGGTGGGAAGGGGGGGCGAGCAGGAGAGGACAAGTTTTTCTTCTATTGGTATGTACTCATGCTTTACAGTGTTTTAAAGAATGTTCATTGAAGTTCATATAAGAATGTACAATTTTATTTCCAAAGTGTAGTAAATCGTTGTTTTCTCACAGCAGGGTGATTGCACTACAAGGCTGCAATTGGTATTTGCCCATCAAGTGGGCTTTTGGTGGAAATGACACACCACCAGCAGCATGTTGTCACGAGAGGAGGGGTGGGATGGGGGGGCGAGCAGGAGAGGACAAGTTGTTCTTCTATTGGTATGTACTCAGGCTTTACAGTGTTTTAAAGAATGTTCGTTCAAGTTCATATAAGAATGTAGAATTTTATTTCCAAAGTGTAGTAAATCGTTGTTTTCTCACAGCAGGGTGATTGCACTACAAGGCTGCAATTTGTATTTGCCCATCAAGTGGGCTTTTGGTGGAAATGACACACCACCAGAAGCATGTTGTCCACGAGAGGAGGGGTGGGATGGGGGGGCGAGCAGGAGAGGACAAGTTGTTCTTCTATTGGTATGTACTCAGGCTTTACAGTGTTTTTAAGAATATTCGTTCAAGTTCATATAAGAATGTAGCATTTTATTTCCAAAGTGTAGTAAATCATTGTTTTCTCACAGCAGGGTGATTGCACTACAAGGCTGCAAATTTTATTTGCCCATCAAGTGCGCTTTTGGTGGAAGTGACACACCGCCAGCAGCATGTTGTTAACGCGAGGAGAGGGGGGGGGGGGGGGCGGGAAGGGGGGCCAGCGGAAGAGGACAAGTTTTTCTTCTATTGGTATGTACTCAGGCTTTACAGTGTTTTAAAGAATGTTCATTGAAGTACATATAAGAATGTAGAATTTTATTTCCAAAGTGTAGTAAATAGTTGTTTTCTCACAGCAGGGTGATTGCACTACAAGGTTGCAATTTGTATTTGCCCATCAAGTGGGCTTTTGGTGGAAATGACACTCCACCAGCAGCATGTTGTTAACGAGAGGGGGTGGGGGGTGGGGGGGGTGGGAAGGGGGGACGAGCGGAAGAGGACAAGTTTTTCTTCTATTGGTATGTACTCAGGCTTTACAGTGTTTTAAAGAATGTTCATTGAAGTTCATATAAGAATGTAGAATTTTATTTCCAAAGTGTAGTAAATCGTTGTTTTCTCACAGCAGGGTGATTGCACTACAAGGCTGCAATTTGTATTTGCCTATCAAGTGGGCTTTTGGTGGAAATGACACACCACCAGCAGCATGTTGTTAACGAGAGGGGGGTGGGGGGGTGGGAAGTGGGGGCGAGCGGAAGAGGACAAGTTTTTCTTCTATTGGTATGTACTCAGGCTTTACAGTGTTTTAAAGAATGTTCGTTGAAGTTCATATAAGAATGTAGCATTTTATTTCCAAAGAGTAGTAAATCATTGTTTTCTCACAGCAGGGTGATTGCACTACAAGGCTGCAATTTTTATTTGCCCATCAAGTGCGCTTTTGGTGGAAATGACACACCACCAGCAGCATGTTGTTAACGAGTGGGTGGGGGGGTGGGTGGGAAGGGGGGGCGAGCGGAAGAGGACAAGTTTTTCTTCTATTGGTATGTACTCAGGCTTTACAGTGTTTTAAAGAATGTTCATTGAAGTTCTTATAAGAATGTAGAATTTTATTTCCAAAGTGTAGTAAATGGTTGTTTTCTCACAGCTTGGTGATTGCACTACAAGGCTGCAATTTGTATTTGCCCATCAAGTGGGCTTTTGGTGGAAATGACACACCACCAGCAGCATGTTGTCCACGAGATGAGGGGTGGGATGGGGGGGCGAGCAGGAGAGGACAAGTTGTTCTTCTATTGGCATGTACTCAGGCTTTACAGTGTTTTAAAGAAAATTCATTGAAGTTCATATAAGAATGTAGCATTTTATTTCCATAGTGTAGTAAATCGTAGTTTTCTCACAGCAGGGTGATTGCACTACAAGGCTGCAATTTTTATTTGCCCATCAAGTGGGCTTTTGGTGGAAATGACACACCACCAGCAGCATGTTGTCCACGAGAGGAGGGGTGGGATGGGGGGGCGAGCAGGAGAGGACAAGTTGTTCTTCTATTGGTATGTACTCCGGCTTTACAGTGTTTTAAAGAATGTTCGTTCAAGTTCATATAAGAATGTAGCATTTTATTTCCAAAGTGTAGTAAATCGTTGTTTTCTCACAGCAGGGTGATTGCACTACAAGGCTGCAATTTTTATTTGCCCATCAAGTGGGCTTTTGGTGGATATGACACACCACCAGCAGCATGTTGGCCACGAGACGTGGGGTGGGATGGGGGGGCGAGCAGGCGAGGACAAGTTGTTCTTCTATTGGTATGTACTCAGGCTTTACAGTGTTTTAAAGAATGTTCGTTCAAGTTCATATAAGAATGTAGCATTTTATTTCCAAAGTGTAGAAAATCGTTGTTTTCTCACAGCAGGGTGATTGCACTACAAGGCTGCAATTTTTATTTGCCCATCAAATGGGCTTTTGGTGGAAATTACACACCACCACCAGCATGTTGTCCACGACAGGAGGGGTGGGATGGGGGGGCGAGCTGGAGAGGACAAGTTGTTCTTCTATTGATATGTACTCAGGCTTTACAGTGTTTTAAAGAATGTTCGTTCAAGTTCATATAAGAATGTAGCATTTTATTTACAAAGTGTAGAAAATCGTTGTTTTCTCACAGCAGGGTGATTGCACTACAAGGCTGCAATTTTTATTTGCCCATCAAGTGGGCTTTTGGTGGAAATGACACACCACCAACAGCATGTTGTCCACGAGAGGAGGGGTGGGATGGGGGGTTAAGCTGGAGAACACAAGTTGTTTTTCTATTGGTATGTACTCAGGCTTTACAGTGTTTTAAAGAATGTTCATTGAAGTTCATATAAGAATGTAGCATTTTATTTCCAAAGTGTAGTAAATCGTTGTTTTCTCACAGCAGGGTGATTGCACTACAAGGCTGCAATTTTTATTTGCCCATCAAGTGCGCTTTTGGTGGAAATGACACACCACCAGCAGCATGTTGTTAACGAGAGGGGGGGGGGGGGGGGGGTGGGAATGAGGGGCGAGCGGAAGAGGACAAGATGTTCTTCTATTGGTATGTACTCAGGCTTTACAGTGTTTTAAAGAATGTTCATTGAAGTTCATATAAGAATGTAGAATTTTATTTTCAAAGTGTAGTAAAACGTTGTTTTCTCACAGTAGGGGGATTGCACTACAAGGCTGCAATTTGTATTTGCCCATCAAGTGGGCTTTTGGTGGAAATGACACACCACCAGCAGCATGTTGTCCACGAGATGAGGGGTGGGATGGGGGGGCGAGCTGGAGAGGACAAGTTGTTCTTCTATTGGTATGTACTCAGGCTTTACAGTGTTTTAAAGAATGTTCATTGAAGTTCATATAAGAATGTAGCATTTTAGTTCCAAAGTGTAGTAAATCGTTGTTTTCTCACAGCAGGGTGATTGCACTACAAGGCTGCACTTTTTATTTGCCCATCAAGTGGGCTTTTGGTGGAAATGACACACCACCAGCAGCATGTTGTCCACGAGACGAGGGGTGGGATGGGGGGGCGAGCTGGAGAGGACAAGTTGTTCTTCTATTGGTATGTACTCAGGCTTTACAGTGTTTTAAAGATAGTTCATTGAAGTTCATATAAGAATGTAGAATTTTATTTCCAAAGTGTAGTAAATCGTTGTTTTCTCACAGCAGGGTGATTGCACTACAAGGCTGTAATTTTTATTTGCCCATCAAGTGGGCTTTTGGTGGAAATGACACACCACCAGCAGCATGTTGTCCACGAGACGAGGGGTGGGATGGGGGGCGAGCTGGAGAGGACAAGTTGTTCTTCTATTGGTATGTACTCAGGCTTTACAGTGTTTTAAAGAATGTTCATTGAAGTTCATATAAGAATGTAGCATTTTATTTCCAAAGTGTAGTAAATCGTTGTTTTCTCACAGCAGGGTGATTGCACTACAAGGCTGCAATTTTTATTTGCCCATCAAGTGGGCTCTTGGTGGAAATGACACACCACCAGCAACATGTTGTCCACGAGAGGAGGGGTGGGATGGGGGGGCGAGCAGGAGAGGACAAGTTGTTCTTCTATTGGTATGTACTCAGGCTTTACAGTGTTTTAAAGAATGTTCGTTGAAGTTCATATAAGAATGTAGCATTTTATTTCCAAAGTGTAGTAAATCGTTGTTTTCTCACAGCAGGGTGATTGCACTACAAGGCTGCAATTTTTATTTGCCCATCAAGTGGGCTTTTGGTGTATATGACACACCACCAGCAGCATGTTGACAACGAGACGTGGGGTGGGATGGGGGGGCGAGCAGGAGAGGACAAGTTGTTCTTCTATTGGTATGTACTCAGGCTTTACAGTGATTTAAAGAATGTTCGTTCAAGTTCATATAAGAATGTAGCATTTTATTTCCAATGTGTAGTAAATCGTTGTTTTCTCACAGCAGGGTGATTGCACTACAAGGCTGCAATTTTTATTTGCCCATCAAATGGGCTTTTGGTGGAAATGATACACCACCACCAGCATGTTGTCCACGAGAGCAGGGGTGGGATGGGGGGGCGAGCAGGAGAGGACAAGTTGTTCTTCTATTGGTATGTACTCAGGCTTTACAGTGTTTTAAAGAATGTTCGTTCAAGTTCATATAAGAATGTAGCATTTTATTTCCAAAGTGTAGTAAATCATTGTTTTCTCACAGCAGGGTGATTGCACTACAAGGCTGCAATTTTTATTTGCCCATCAAGTGGGCTTTTGGTGGATATGACACACCACCAGCAACATGTTGACCACGAGACGTGGGGTGGGTTGGGGGGGCGAGCAGGAGAGGACAAGTTGTTCTTCTATTGGTATGTACCCAGGCTTTACAGTGTTTTAAAGAATGTTCGTTCATGTTCATATAAGAATGTAGCATTTTATTTCCAAAGTGTAGTAAATCGTTGTTTTCTGACAGCAGGGTGATTGCACTACAAGGCTGCAATTTTTATTTGCCCAACAAGTGCGCTTTTGGTGGAAATGACACACCACCAGCAGCATGTTGTTAACGAGAGGGGGGGGGGGGGGTGGTGGGAAGGAGGTTCGAGCGGAAGAGGACAAGATGTTCTTCTATTGGTATGTACTCAGGCTTTACAGTGTTTTAAAGAATGTTCATTGAAGTTCATATAAGAATGTAGAATTTTATTTCCAAAGTGTAGTAAATCGTTGTTTTCTCACAGCAGGGTGATTGCACTACAAGGCTGCAATTTGTATTTGCCCATCAAGTGGGCTTTTGGTGGAAATGACACACCACCAGCAGCATGTTGTCCACGAGAGGGGGGGGGGGGATGGGAAGGGGGGGCGAGCAGGAGAGGACAAGTTGTTCTTCTATTGGTATGTACTCAGGCTTTACAGTGTTTTAAAGAATGTTCGTTCAAGTTCATATAAGAATGTAGCATTTTATTTCCAAAGTGTAGTAAATCGTTGTTTTCTCACAGCAGGGTGATTGCACTACAAGGCTGCAATTTGTATTTGCCCATCACGTGGGCTTTTGGTGGAAATGACACACCACCAGCAGCATGTTGTCCACGATAGGGGGGGGGGGGGGGGGGGTGGGAAGGGGGGGCGAGCAGGAGAGGACAAGTTTTTCTTCTATTGGTATGTACTCATGCTTTACAGTGTTTTAAAGAATGTTCATTGAAGTTCATATAAGAATGTACAATTTTATTTCCAAAGTGTAGTAAATCGTTGTTTTCTTACAGCAGGGTGATTGCACTACAAGGCTGCAATTTGTATTTGCCCATCAAGTGGGCTTTTGGTGGAAATGACACACCACCAGCAGCAAGTTGTCCACGAGAGGAGGGGTGGGATGGCGGGCGAGCAGGAGAGGACAAGTTGTTCTTCTATTGGTATGTACTCAGGCTTTACAGTGTTTTAAAGAATGTTCGTTCAAGTTCATATAAGAATGTAGCATTTTATTTCCAAAGTGTAGTAAATCATTGTTTTCTCACAGCAGGGTGATTGCACTACAAGGCTGCAATTTTTATTTGCCCATCAAGAGCGCTTTTGGTGGAAGTGACACACCGCCAGCAGCATGTTGTCCACGAGTGTAGGGGAGGGCGAGTGGAAGAGGACAAGTTGTTGTTCTATTGGTATGTACTCAGGCTTTACAGTGTTTTAAAGAATGTTCATTGAAGTAAATATAAGAATGTAGAATTTTATTTCCAAAGTGTAGTAAATAGTTGTTTTCTCACAGCAGGGTGATTGCACTACAAGGTTGCAATTTGTATTTGCCCATCAAGTGGGCTTTTGGTGGAAATGACACTCCACCAGCAGCATGTTCTTAACGAGAGGGGGGGGGGGTGGGGGGGGTGGGAAGGGGGGACGAGCGGAAGAGGACAAGTTTTTCTTCTATTGGTATGTACTCAGGCTTTACAGTGTTTTAAAGAATGTTCATTGAAGTTCATATAAGAATGTAGCATTTTATTTCCAAAGAGTAGTAAATCATTGTTTTCTCACAGCAGGGTGATTGCACTACAAGGCTGCAATTTTTATTTGCCCATCAAGTGCGCTTTTGGTGGAAATGACACACCACCAGCAGCATGTTGTTAACGAGTGGGTGGGGGGGTGGGTGGGAAGGGGGGGCGAGCGGAAGAGGACAAGTTTTTCTTCTATTGGTATGTACTCAGGCTTTACAGTGTTTTAAAGAATGTTCATTGAAGTTCATATAAGAATGTAGAATTTTATTTCCAAAGTGTAGTAAATGGTTGTTTTCTCACAGCTTGGTGATTGCACTACAAGGCTGCAATTTGTATTTGCCCATCAAGTGGGCTTTTGGTGGAAATGACACACCACCAGCAGCATGTTGTCCACGAGATGAGGGGTGGGATGGGGGGGCGAGCAGGAGAGGACAAGTTGTTCTTCTATTGGCATGTACTCAGGCTTTACAGTGTTTTAAAGAAAATTCATTGAAGTTCATATAAGAATGTAGCATTTTATTTCCAAAGTGTAGTAAATCGTAGTTTTCTCACAGCAGGGTGATTGCACTACAAGGCTGCAATTTTTATTTGCCCATCAAGTGGGCTTTTGGTGGAAATGACACACCACCAGCAGCATGTTGTCCACGAGAGGAGGGGTGGGATGGGGGGGCGAGCAGGAGAGGACAAGTTGTTCTTCTATTGGTATGTACTCCGGCTTTACAGTGTTTTAAAGAATGTTCGTTCAAGTTCATATAAGAATGTAGCATTTTATTTCCAAAGTGTAGTAAATCGTTGTTTTCTCACAGCAGGGTGATTGCACTACAAGGCTGCAATTTTTATTTGCCCATCAAGTGGGCTTTTGGTGGATATGACACACCACCAGCAGCATGTTGGCCACGAGACGTGGGGTGGGATGGGGGGGCGAGCAGGCGAGGACAAGTTGTTCTTCTATTGGTATGTACTCAGGCTTTACAGTGTTTTAAAGAATGTTCGTTCAAGTTCATATAAGAATGTAGCATTTTATTTCCAAAGTGTAGAAAATCGTTGTTTTCTCACAGCAGGGTGATTGCACTACAAGGCTGCAATTTTTATTTGCCCATCAAATGGGCTTTTGGTGGAAATTACACACCACCACCAGCATGTTGTCCACGACAGGAGGGGTGGGATGGGGGGGCGAGCTGGAGAGGACAAGTTGTTCTTCTATTGATATGTACTCAGGCTTTACAGTGTTTTAAAGAATGTTCGTTCAAGTTCATATAAGAATGTAGCATTTTATTTCCAAAGTGTAGAAAATCGTTGTTTTCTCACAGCAGGGTGATTGCACTACAAGGCTGCAATTTTTATTTGCCCATCAAGTGGGCTTTTGGTGGAAATGACACACCACCAACAGCATGTTGTCCACGAGAGGAGGGGTGGGATGGGGGGTTAAGCTGGAGAACACAAGTTGTTCTTCTATTGGTATGTACTCAGGCTTTACAGTGTTTTAAAGAATGTTCATTGAAGTTCATATAAGAATGTAGCATTTTATTTCCAAAGTGTAGTAAATCGTTGTTTTCTCACAGCAGGGTGATTGCACTACAAGGCTGCAATTTTTATTTGCCCATCAAGTGCGCTTTTGGTGGAAATGACACACCACCAGCAGCATGTTGTTAACGAGAGGGGGGGGGGGGGGGTGGGAATGAGGGGCGAGCGGAAGAGGACAAGATGTTCTTCTATTGGTATGTACTCAGGCTTTACAGTGTTTTAAAGAATGTTCATTGAAGTTCATATAAGAATGTAGAATTTTATTTTCAAAGTGTAGTAAAACGTTGTTTTCTCACAGTAGGGGGATTGCACTACAAGGCTGCAATTTGTATTTGCCCATCAAGTGGGCTTTTGGTGGAAATGACACACCACCAGCAGCATGTTGTCCACGAGATTAGGGGTGGGATGGGGGGGCGAGCTGGAGAGGACAAGTTGTTCTTCTATTGGTATGTACTCAGGCTTTACAGTGTTTTAAAGAATGTTCATTGAAGTTCATATAAGAATGTAGCATTTTAGTTCCAAAGTGTAGTAAATCGTTGTTTTCTCACAGCAGGGTGATTGCACTACAAGGCTGCACTTTTTATTTGCCCATCAAGTGGGCTTTTGGTGGAAATGACACACCACCAGCAGCATGTTGTCCACGAGACGAGGGGTGGGATGGGGGGGCGAGCTGGAGAGGACAAGTTGTTCTTCTATTGGTATGTACTCAGGCTTTACAGTGTTTTAAAGATAGTTCATTGAAGTTCATATAAGAATGTAGAATTTTATTTCCAAAGTGTAGTAAATCGTTGTTTTCTCACAGCAGGGTGATTGCACAACAAGGCTGTAATTTTTATTTGCCCATCAAGTGGGCTTTTGGTGGAAATGACACACCACCAGCAGCATGTTGTCCACGAGACGAGGGGTGGGATGGGGGGCGAGCTGGAGAGGACAAGTTGTTCTTCTATTGGTATGTACTCAGGCTTTACAGTGTTTTAAAGAATGTTCATTGAAGTTCATATAAGAATGTAGCATTTTATTTCCAAAGTGTAGTAAATCGTTGTTTTCTCACAGCAGGGTGATTGCACTACAAGGCTGCAATTTTTATTTGCCCATCAAGTGGGCTCTTGGTGGAAATGACACACCACCAGCAACATGTTGTCCACGAGAGGAGGGGTGGGATGGGGGGGCGAGCAGGAGAGGACAAGTTGTTCTTCTATTGGTATGTACTCAGGCTTTACAGTGTTTTAAAGAATGTTCGTTGAAGTTCATATAAGAATGTAGCATTTTATTTCCAAAGTGTAGTAAATCGTTGTTTTCTCACAGCAGAGTGATTGCACTACAAGGCTGCAATTTTTATTTGCCCATCAAGTGGGCTTTTGGTGTATATGACACACCACCAGCAGCATGTTGACAACGAGACGTGGGGTGGGATGGGGGGGCGAGCAGGAGAGGACAAGTTGTTCTTCTATTGGTATGTACTCAGGCTTTACAGTGATTTAAAGAATGTTCGTTCAAGTTCATATAAGAATGTAGCATTTTATTTCCAATGTGTAGTAAATCGTTGTTTTCTCACAGCAGGGTGATTGCACTACAAGGCTGCAATTTTTATTTGCCCATCAAATGGGCTTTTGGTGGAAATGACACACCACCACCAGCATGTTGTCCACGAGAGCAAGGGTGGGATGGGGGGGCGAGCAGGAGAGGACAAGTTGTTCTTCTATTGGTATGTACTCAGGCTTTACAGTGTTTTAAAGAATGTTCGTTCAAGTTCATATAAGAATGTAGCATTTTATTTCCAAAGTGTAGTAAATCATTGTTTTCTCACAGCAGGGTGATTGCACTACAAGGCTGCAATTTTTATTTGCCCATCAAGTGGGCTTTTGGTGGATATGACACACCACCAGCAACATGTTGACCACGAGACGTGGGGTGGGTTGGGGGGGCGAGCAGGAGAGGACAAGTTGTTCTTCTATTGGTATGTACTCAGGCTTTACAGTGTTTTAAAGAATGTTCGTTCAAGTTCAAATAAGAATGTAGCATTTTATTTCCAAAGTGTAGTAAATCGTTGTTTTCTCACAGCAGGGTGATTGCACTACAAGGCTGCAATTTGTATTTGCCCATCACGTGGGCTTTTGGTGGAAATGACACACCACCAGCAGCATGTTGTCCACGATAGGGGGGGGGGGGGGGTGGGAAGGGGGGGCGAGCAGGAGAGGACAAGTTTTTCTTCTATTGGTATGTACTCATGCTTTACAGTGTTTTAAAGAATGTTCATTGAAGTTCATATAAGAATGTACAATTTTATTTCCAAAGTGTAGTAAATCGTTGTTTTCTCACAGCAGGGTGATTGCACTACAAGGCTGCAATTTGTATTTGCCCATCAAGTGGGCTTTTGGTGGAAATGACACACCACCAGCAGCATGTTGTCCACGAGAGGAGGGGTGGGATGGGGGGGCGAGCAGGAGAGGACAAGTTGTTCTTCTATTGGTATGTACTCAGGCTTTACAGTGTTTTAAAGAATGTTCGTTCAAGTTCATATAAGAATGTAGAATTTTATTTCCAAAGTGTAGTAAATCGTTGTTTTCTCACAGCAGGGTGATTGCACTACAAGGCTGCAATTTGTATTTGCCCATCAAGTGGGCTTTTGGTGGAAATGACACACCACCAGCAGCATGTTGTCCACGAGAGGAGGGGTGGGATGGGGGGGCGAGCAGGAGAGGACAAGTTGTTTTTCTATTGGTATGTACTCAGGCTTTACAGTGTTTTTAAGAATATTCGTTCAAGTTCATATAAGAATGTAGCATTTTATTTCCAAAGTGTAGTAAATCATTTTTTTCTCACAGCAGGGTGATTGCACTACAAAGCTGCAATTTTTATTAGCCCATCAAGTGCGCTTTTGGTGGAAGTGACACACCGCCAGCAGCAGGTTGTCCACGAGTGTAGGGGAGGGCGAGTGGAAGAGGCCAAGTTGTTGTTCTATTGGTATGTACTCAGGCTTTACAGTGTTTTAAAGAATGTTCATTGAAGTACATATAAGAATGTAGAATTTTATTTCCAAAGTGTAGTAAATAGTTGTTTTCTCACAGCAGGGTGATTGCACTACAAGGTTGCAATTTGTATTTGCCCATCAAGTGGGCTTTTGGTGGAAATGACACTCCACCAGCAGCATGTTGTTAACGAGAGGGGGGGATGGTGGGGGGGGTGGGAAGGGGGGACGAGCGGAAGAGGACAAGTTTTTCTTCTATTGGTATGTACTCAGGCTTTACAGTGTTTTAAAGAATGTTCATTGAAGTTCATATAAGAATGTAGAATTTTATTTCCAAAGTGTAGTAAATCGTTGTTTTCTCACAGCAGGGTGATTGCACTACAAGGCTGCAATTTGTATTTGCCCATCAAGTGGGCTTTTGGTGGAAATGACACACCACCAGCAGCATGTTGTTAACGAGAGGGGGGTGGGGGGGTGGGAAGTTGGGGCGAGCGGAAGAGGACAAGTTTTTCTTCTATTGGTATGTACTCAGGCTTTACAGTGTTTTAAAGAATGTTCGTTGAAGTTCATATAAGTATGTAGCATTTTATTTCCAAAGAGTAGTAAATCATTGTTTTCTCACAGCAGGGTGATTGCACTACAAGGCTGCAATTTTTATTTGCCCATCAAGTGCGCTTTTGGTGGAAATGACACACCACCAGCAGCATGTTGTTAACGAGTGGGTGGGGGGGGGGGTGGGAAGGGGGGGCGAGCGGAAGAGGACAAGTTTTTCTTCTATTGGTATGTACTCAGGCTTTACAGTGTTTTAAAGAATGTTCATTGAAGTTCATATAAGAATGTAGAATTTTATTTCCAAAGTGTAGTAAATGGTTGTTTTCTCACAGCTTGGTGATTGCACTACAAGGCTGCAATTTGTATTTGCCCATCAAGTGGGCTTTTGGTGGAAATGAACACCACCAGCAGCATGTTGTCCACGAGAGGAGGGGTGGGATGGCGGGGCGAGCAGGAGAGGACAAGTTGTTCTTCTATTGGTATGTACTCAGGCTTTACAGTGTTTTAAAGAATGTTCATTGAAGATCATATAAGAATGTAACATTTTATTTCCAAAGTGTAGTAAATCGTTGTTTTCTCACAGCAGGGTAATTGCACTACATGGCTGCAATTTGTATTTGCCCATCAAGTGGGCTTTTGGTGGAAATGACACACCACCAGCAGCATGTTGTCCACGAGAGGAGTGGTGGGATGGCGGGGCGAGCAGGAGAGGACAGGTTGTTCTTCTATTGGTATGTACTCTGGCTTTACAGTGTTTTAAAGAATGTTCATTGAAGTTCATATAAGAATGTAGCATTTTATTTCCAAAGTGTAGTAAATCGTTGTTTTCTCACAGCAGGGTGATTGCACTACAAATCTGCAATTTTTATTTGCCCATCAAGTGGGCGTTTTGTGGAAATGACACACCACCAGCAGCATGTTGTCCACGAGACGAGGGGTGGGATGGGGGGGGCGAGCAGGAGAGGACCAGTTGTTTTTCTATTGGTATGTACTCAGGCTTTACAGTGTTTTAAAGAATGTTCGTTCAAGTTCATATAAGAATGTAGCATTTTATTTCCAAAGTGTAGTAAATCGTTGTTTTCTCACAGCAGGGTGATCGCACTGCAAGGCTGCAATTTTTATTTGCCCATCAAGTGCGCTTTTGGTGGAAATGCCACACCACCACCAGCATGTTGTTTACGAGAGGGGGGGGTGGGGGGGGGGGGGTGGGATGGGGGGGCGAGCGGAACAGGACAAGTTGTTCTTCTTTTGGTATGTACTCAGGCTTTACAGTGTTTTAAAGAATGTTCATTGAAGTTCATATAAGAATGTAGCATTTTATTTCCAAATCGTAGTAAATCGTTGTTTTCTCACAGCAGGGTGATTGCACTACAAGGCTGCAATTTTTATTTGCCCATCATGTGGGCTTTTGGTTGAAATGACACACCACCACCAGCATGTTGTCCACGAGAGGAGGGGTGGGATGGGGGGGCGAGCAGGAGAGGACAAGTTGTTCTTCTATTGGTATGTACTCAAGCTTTACAGTGTTTTAAAGAATGTTCGTTCAAGTTCATATAAGAATGTAGCATTTTATTTCCAAAGTGTAGTGAATCGTTGTTTTCTCACAGCAGGGTGATTGCACTACAAGGCTCAATTTTTATTTGCCCATCATGTGGGCTTTTGGTGGAAATGACACACCACGAGCAACATGTTGTCCACGAGACGAGCGGTGGGATGGGGGGGCGAGCAGGAGAGTACAGGTTGTTCTTCTATTGGTATGTACTCAGGCTTTACAGTGTTTAAAAGAATGTTCGTTCAAGTTCATATAAGAATGTAGCATTTTATTTCCAAAGTGTAGTAAATCGTTGTTTTTCACAGCAGGGAGATCGCACTACAAGGCTGCAATTTTTATTTGCTCTTTAAGTGGGCTTTTGGCGGAAATGACACACCCCCACCAGCATGTTGTCCAAGAGAGGAGGGGTGGGTTGGGGGGTCGAGCAGGAGAGGACAAGTTGTTCTTGTATTGGTATGTACTCAGGCTTTACAGTGTTTTAAAGAATGTTCGTTCAAGTTCATATAAGAATGTAGCATTTTATTTCCAAAGTGTAGTAAATCGTTGTTTTCTCACAGCAGGGAGGTCGCACTACAAGGCTGCAATTTTTTTTTGCCCATCAAGTGCGCTTTTGGTGGAAAAGACACACCACCACCAGCATGTTGTTTACGAGAGGTTGGGGGGGGGGGGGGGGGTGGGATGGGGGGGCGAGCGGAAGAGGGCAAGTTGTTCTTCTATTGGTATGTATCAGGCTTTACAGTGTTTTAAAGAATGTTCATTGAAGTTCATATAAGAATGTAGCATTTTATTTCCAAAGAGTAGTAAATCATTGTTTTCTCACAGCAGGGTGATTGCACTACAAGGCTGCAATTTTTATTTGCCCATCAAGTGCGCTTTTGGTGGAAATGACACACCACCAGCAGCATGTTGTTAACGAGAGGGTGGGGGGGGGGGGGTGGGAAGGAGGGGCGAGCGGAAGAGGACAATTTTTTCTTCTATTGGTATGTACTCAGGCTTTACTGTGTTTTAAAGAATGTTCATTGAAGTTCATATAAGAATGTAGAATTTTATTTCCAAAGTGTAGTAAATGGTTGTTTTCTCACAGCAGGGTGATTGCACTACAAGGCTGCAATTTGTATTTGCCCATCAAGTGGGCTTTTGGTGGAAATGTTCACCACCAGCAGCATGTTGTCCACGAGAGGAGGGGTGGGATGGCGGGGCGAGCAGGAGAGGACAAGTTGATCTTCTATTGGTATGTACTCAGGCTTTACAGTGTTTTAAAGAATGTTCATTGAAGATCATATAAGAATGTAGCATTTTATTTCCAAAGTGTAGTAAATCGTTGTTTTCTCACAGCAGGGTGATTGCACTACAAGGCTGCAATTTTTATTTGCCCATCAAGTGGGCTTTTTGTGGAAATGACACACCACCAGCAGCATGTTGTCCACGAGACGAGGGGTGGGATGGGGGGGGCGAGCAGGAGAGGACAAGTTGTTTTTCTATTGGTATGTACTCAGGCTATACAGTGTTTTAAAGAATGTTCGTTCAAGTTCATATAAGAATGTAGCATTTTATTTCCAAAGTGTAGTAAATCGTTGTTTTCTCACAGCAGGGTGATCGCACTGCAAGGCTTCAATTTTTATTTGCCCATCAAGTGCGCTTTTGGTGGAAATGCCACACCACCACCAGCATGTTATTTACGAGAGGGGGGGGGGTGGGATGGGGGGGCGAGTGGAAGAGGACAAGTTTTTCTTCTTTTGGTATGTACTCAGGCTTTACAGTGTTTTAAAGAATGTTCATTGAAGTTCATATAAGAATGTAGCATTTTATTTCCAGAGTGTAGTAAATCATTGTTTTCTCACAGCAGGGTGATTGCACTACAAGGCTGCAATTTTTATTTGCCCATCATGTGGGCTTTTGGTGGAAATGACACACCACGAGCAACATGTTGTCCACGAGACGAGGGGTGGGATGGGGGGGCGAGCAGGAGAGTACAGGTTGTTCTTCTATTGGTATGTACTCAGGCTTTACAGTGTTTAAAAGAATGTTCGTTCAAGTTCATATAAGAATGTAGCATTTTATTTCCAAAGTGTAGTAAATCGTTGTTTTTCACAGCAGGGAGATCGCACTACTAGGCTGCAATTTTTATTTGCTCTTTAAGTGGGCTTTTGGTGGAAATGACACACCCCCACCAGCATGTTGTCCAAGAGAGGAGGGGTGGGTTGGGGGGGCGAGCAGGAGAGGACAAGCTGTTCTTCTATTGGTATGTACTCAGGCTTTACAGTGTTTTCAAGAATGTTCGTTCAAGTTCATATAAGAATGTAGCATTTTATTTCCAAAGTGTAGTAAATCGTTGTTTTCTCACAGCAGGGAGATCGCACTACAAGGCTGCGATTTTTATTTGCCCATCAAGTGCGCTTTTGGTCGAAAAGACACACCACCACCAGCATGTTGTTTACGAGAGGGGGGGGGGTGGGATGGGGGGGCGAGCGGAAGAGGGCAAGTTGTTCTTCTATTGGTATGTATCAGGCTTTACAGTGTTTTAAAGAATGTTCATTGAAGTTCGTATAAGAATGTAGCATTTTATTTCCAAAGTGTAGTAAATCGTTGTTTTCTCACAGCAGGGTGATTGCACTACAAGGCTGCAATTTTTATTTGCCCATCAAGTGGTCTTTTGGTGGAAATGACACACCACCAGCAGCATGTTGTCCACGTAATGGGGGGCGGGGAGGGGGGGGGGGGCGAGCGGAAGAGGACAAGTTGTTCTTCTATTGGTATGTACTAAGGCTTTATTGTGTTTTAAAGAATTTTCGTTCAAGTTCATGTAAGAATGTAGCATTTTATTTCCAAAGTGTAGTAAATCTTTGTTTTCTCACAGCAGGGTGATCGCACTACAAGGCTGCAATTTTTATTTGCCCATCAAGTGGGCTTTTGGTGGAAATGACACACCACCACCAGCATGTTGTCCACGAGAGAGGGGTTGGGGAGGGGGGGGTCCAGCGGAAGAGGACAAGTTGTTCTTCTATTGGTATGTACTAAGGCTTAATAGTGTTTTAAGGAATGTTCGTTCAAGTTCATGTAAGAATTTAGCATTTTATTACCAAAGTGTAGTAAATCTTTGTTTTCTCACAGCAGGGTGATCGCACTACAAGGCTTCAATTTTTATTTGCCCATCAAGTGGGCTTTTGGTGGAAATGACACACCACCAGCAGCATGTTGTCCACGAGAGTGGGGAGGGGAGGGGGGGGGGGGAGCGGAAGAGGACAAGTTGTTCTTCTATTGGTATGTACTAAGGCTTTATAGTGTTTTAAAGAATGTTTGTTCAAGTTCATGTAAGAATGTAGCATTTTATTTCCAAAGTGTAGTAAATCTTTGTATTCTCAGAGCAGGGTGATCGCACTACAAGGCTGCAATTTTTATTTGCCCGTCAAGTGGTCTTTTGGTGGAAAAGACACACCACTAGCAGCATGTTGTTTACGAGGGGAGGGGGGGGGGGGGGTTGGGAAGGGGGGCGAGCGGAAGAGGAGAAATTGTTCTTCTATTGGTATGTACTCATGTTTTACAGTGTTTCAAACAATGTTCGTCCAAGTTCATATAAGAATGTAGCATTTTATTTCCAAAGTGTAGTAAATCGTTGTTTTCTCACAGCAGGGTGATCGCACTACTAGGCTGCAATTTTTATTTGCCCATCAAGTGGGCTTTTGGTGGAAATGACACATCACCAGCAGCATGTTGTCCACGAGAGGGGGGTGGGATGGGGGGGCGAGCGGAAGAGGACAAGTTGTTCTTCTATTGGTATGTACTCAGGCTTCATAGTGTTTTAAAGTATGATCGTTAAAGTTCATATAAGAACGTAGCATTTTATTTCCAAAGTGTAGTAAATCTTTGTTTTCTCAAAGCAGGGTAATGGCTCTACAAGGCTGCAATTTTTATTTGCCCATCAAGTAGGCATTTGGAGGAAATGACACACCACCAGCAGCATGGAATCCACGAGAGGGTGGTGGGGGGTGGGGGGTCCAATGGAAGAGGACAAGTTGTTGTTCTATTGGCATGTACTCCAGCTATATAGTGTTTTAAAGAATTTTCGTTCAAGTTCATATAAGAACGTAGCATTTTATATTCAAAGTATAGTAAATCTTTGAAATCTCACAGCAGGGTGATCACACTACTAGGCTGCAATTTTTATTTGCCTATCAAGTGGGCTTTTGGTGGAAATGACAAATCACCAGCAGCATGTTGTCCACGAGAGGGGGGGGTGGGATGGGGGGGTGAGCGGAATAGGACAAGTTGTTCTTCTGTTGGTATGTACTCAGGCCTTACAGTGTTTTAAAGAATGTTCGTTCAAGTTCATATAAGAACGTAGCATTTTATATCCAAAGTGTAGTAAAGCTTTGATATCTCACAGCAGGGTGGTCGCACTACATGGCTGCAATTTTTATTTGCCCATCAAGTGGGCTTTTGGTGGAAATGACACATCACCAGCAGCATGTTGTCCACGAGAGTGGGCGGGGGGGTGGGGGGGGGGGGGGGGGTGGAAGAGGACAAGTTGTTCTTCTATTGGTATGTACTAGGCTTCATAGTGTTTTAAAGAATGTTCATTCAAGTTCATATAATAACGTAGCATTTTAGTTCCAAAGTATAGTAAATCTTTGTTTTCTCACAGCATTGTGATTGCACTACAAGGCTGCAATTTTTATTTGCCCATCAAGTGGCCTTTTGGTGGAAATGACTCACCACCAGCAGCATGTTGTTTACTAGGGGGGGGGGGGGGGGATGGGGGTGCGAGCGGAAGAGGGCAATTTGCTCTTCTATTGGTATCTACTCAAGCTTTATAGTGTTTTAAAGAAGGTTCGTTCAAGTTCATATAAGAATGTAGCATTTTATTTCCAAAGTGTAGTAAATCTTTGTTTCCTCACAGCAGTATGATCGCACTACAAGGCTGCAATTTTTATTTGCCCTCACGTGGGCTTTTGGTGGAAATGACAATCCACCAGCAGCATGTTGTCCATGAGAGGGGTGGTGGGGGGTGGAGTGGGGCGAGCGGAAGAGGACTAGTAGTTCTATTATTAGTATGTACTCAGGCTTTATAGTGTTTTAATGAATGCTCGTTCAAGTTCATATAAGAACGTAGCATTTTATTTCCAAAGTGTGGTAATTCTTTATTTTCTCACAACAGGGTGATCGCACTTCAAGGCTGCAATTTTTATTTTTTCCATCAAGTGGGCTTTAGGTGGAATTGATACACCACCAGCAGCAAGTTGTCCACGAGTGTGGGGGAGGGCGAGCGGAAGAGGACAAGTTGTTGTTCTATTGGTATGTACTCAGGCTTTGTAGTGTTTTAAAGAATTTTCGTTAAATCTCATATAAGAATATAGCATTTTGTTTCCAAAGTGCAGTGAATCTTTGTTTTCTCACAGCAGGGTGATCTCACTAGAAAGCTGCAATTTTTATTTGTCCATCAAGTGGGCTTCTGGTGGAAATGACACACCACCAGCAGCATGCTGTCCACGAGGGGGGGGAAAGCGGAAGAGGCCAAGGTGTTCTTCAATTGGTATGTACTCAGGCTTTATAGTGTTTTAAAGAATGTTCGTTCAAATTCATATAAGAATGTAGCATTTTATTTCCAAAGTGTAGTAAGTCTTTGTTTTCTCATAGCAGGGTGATCGCACTACATGGCTGCAATTTTTATTTGCTCATCAAGTGGGCTTTTGGTGGAAATGATACACCACCACCAGCATGTTGTCCATGAGAGAGGGGGGAGGGGGGCGAGCGGATGAGGACAAGTTGTTCTTCTATTGGTACGTACTCAGGTTTTATAGTGTTTTTAAGAATGCTCGTTCAAGTTCGTATAAGAACGTAGCATTTTATTTCCAAAGTGTGGTAATTCTTTATTTTCTCACAACAGGGTGATCGCACTACAAGACTGCAATTTTTATTTGCCCATCAAGTGGGCTTTAGGTGGAATTGATACACCACCAGCAGCAAATTGTCCACGAGTGTGGGGGAGGGCGAGCGGAAGAGGACAAGTTGTTGTTCTATTGGTATGTACTCACGCTTTATAGTGTTTTAACGAATGTTCGTTCAAGTTCATGTCAGAATGTCGCATTTTATTTCCAAAGTGTAGTAAATCTTTGTTTTCTCACAGCAGGGTGATCGCACTACAAGGCTGCAATTTTTATTTGCCCATCAAGTGGGCTTTTGGTGGAAATGACACACTACCAGCAGCGATTTGCCCACGAGAGGGGGGGTGGGATGGGGGGGCGAGCAGAAGAGGACAAGTTGTTCTTCTATTGGTATCTACTCAAGCTTTATAGTTTTTTAAAGAATGTTCGTTCAGGTTCATATAAGAATGTAGCATTTTATTTCCAAAGTGTAATAAATCTTAGTTTTCTCACAGCAGGGTGTTTGCACTACAAGGCTGCAATTTTTATTTGCCCATCAAGTGGGCTTTTGATGGAAATGACACCACCACCAGCATGTTGTCCACCAGAGGGGGGGTGGGGGAGAGGGGCGAGTGGAAGAGGACAAGTTGTTCTTCCTTTGGTATGTACTCAGGCTTTATAGTGTTTTAAAGAATGTTTGTACAAGTTCATATAATAACGTAGCATTTTATATCCAAGGTGTAGTAAAACTTTGTTTTCTCACAGCAGGGTGATCGCACTACAAGGCTGCAATTTTTATTTGCCCATCAAGTGGGCTTCTGGTGGAAATGACACACCACCAGCAGCATGTTGCCCACGAGTGGCAAGGGTGGGGTGGGGCGGTGGGGGGGGGGGGGCGCGAGCGGAACAGGACAAGTTGTTCTTCTATTGGTATGTACTCAGGCTTTATAGAGTTTTAAAGAATGTTCGTTGAAGTTCATATAAGAACGTAGCATTTTATATCCAAGGTGTAGTAAAACTTTGTTTTCTAACAGCAGGGTGATCGCACTACAAGGCTGCAATTTTTATTTGCCCATCAAGTGGGCTTTTGGTGGAAATAACACACCACCAGCAGCATGTTGTCCACGAGAGGGGTGGTGTGGAGGGGGTGGGGGAGGGTGAGCGGAAGAGGACAAGTTGTTCTTCTATTGGTATGTCCTCAGGTTTTATAGTGTTTTTAAGAATGTTCGTTCAAGTTCATATAAGAACGTAGCATTTTGTTTCCAAAGTGTAGTAATTCTTTATTTTCTCACAACAGGGTGATCGCACTACAAGGCTGCAATTATTATTTGCCCATCAAGTGGGCTTTTGGTGGAAATGACACACCACCAGCTGCATGTTGTCCACGAGAGGGGGGGTGCGATGGGGGGGCGAGCGGAAGAGGACAAGTTGTTCTTCTATTGGTCTGTACTCTGGGTTTTTAGTGTTTTAAAGAATGTTCGTTCAAGTTCATATAAGAATGTAGCATTTTATATCCAAAGTGTAGTAAATCATTGTTTTCTCACAACAGGGTGATCGCACTACAAGGCCGCAATTTTTATTCGCCCATCAAGTGGGCTTTTGGTGGAAATGACACCACCAGCAGCATGTTGTCCACGAGAGGGGGGGTGGGGGGGAGGGGCGAGTGGAAGAGGACAACTTGTTCTTCCATTGGTATGTACTCAATCTTTATAGTGTTTTAAAGAATGTTTGTTCAAGTTCATATAATAACGTAGCATTTTATTTCGAAGGAGTAGTAAATCTTTGTTTTCTCACAGCAGGGTGATCGCACTACAAGCCTGCAATTTTTATTTGCCCATCAAGTGGGCTTTTGGTGGAAATGCCACACCACCAGCAGCATGTTGTCCACAGGAGGGGAGGGGGGGGGGGGAAATGGAAGGGGGCGAGTGGAAGTGGACAAGTTGTTGTTCTATTCGTATGTACTCAGGCTTTATAGTGTTTTAAAGGACGTTCGTTCAAGTTCATATAAGAATGTAGCATTTTATTTCCAAAGTGCAGTAAATCTTTGTTTTCTCACAGCAGGGTGATTGCACTACAAGGCTGCAATTTTTATTTGCCCATCACGTGGGCTTTTGGTGGAAATAACACACCACCAGCAGCATGTTGTCCACGAGAGGTGTGGTGGGGGGGGGGGAGGTGTGAGCAGAAGAGGACAACTTGTTCTTTTATTGGAATGTACTCAGGCTTTATAGTGTTTTAAAGAATGTTCATTCAAGTTCATATAAGAATGTAGCATTTTATTTCCAAAGTGCAGTAAATCTTTGTTTTCTCACAGCAGGGTGATTGCACTACAAGGCTGCAATTTTTTATTTGCCCATCAAGTGGGCTTTTGGTGGAAATTACACACCACCAGCTGCTTGTTGACCACGATTTGGGGGGGGGGGGGGAGGGTTTTGGGGGGCGGCCGAGCGCAAGTGGACAAGTTGTTGTTCTATTGGTATGTACTCAGGCTTTATAGTGTTTTAAAGAATTTTCGTTCAATTTCATATAAGAATGTAGCATTTTGTTTCCAAAGTGCAGTAAATCTTTGTTTTCTCACAGCAGGGTGATCTCACTACAAGGCTGCAATTTTTATTTGCCCATCAAGTGGGCTTCTGGTGGAAATGACACACCACCAGCAGCATGCTGTCCACGAGGGGGGGCAAGCGGAAGAGGCCAAGGTGTTCTTCAATTGGTATGTACTTAGGCTTTATAGTGTTTTAAAGAATGTTCGTTCAAGTTCATTTAAGAACAAAGCATTTTATTTCCAAAGTGTGGTAATTCTTTATGTTCTCACAACAGGGTGATCGCACTACAAGACTGCAATTTTTATTTGCCCATCAAGTGGGCTTTAGGTGGAATTGACACACCACCAGCAGCAATTTGTCCACGAGTGTGGGGGAGGGCGAACGGAAGAGAATAAGTTGTTGTTCTATTGGTATGTACTCACGCTTTATAATGTTTTAAAGAATGTTCGTTCAAGTTCATGTCAGAATGTCGCATTTTATTTCCAAAGTGTAGTAAATATTTGTTTTCTCACAGCAGGGTGATCGCACTACAAGGCTGCAATTTTTATTTGCCCATCAAGTGGGCTTTTGGTGGAAATGACACACTACCAGCAGCGATTTGCCCACGAGAGGGGGGTGGGATGGGGGGGCGAGCAGAAGAGGACAAGTTGTTCTTCTATTGGTATCTACTCAAGCGTTATAGTTTTTTAAAGAATGTTCGTTCAGGTTCATATAAGAATGTAGCATTTTATTTCCAAAGTGGAACAAATCTTAGTTTTCTCACAGCAGGGTGATTGCACTACGAGGCTGCAATTTTTATTTGCCCATCAAGTGGGCTTTTGGTGGAAATGACACCACCAGCAGCATGTTGTCCACCAGAGGGGGGGTGGGGGAGAGGGGCGAGTGGAAGAGGACAAGTTGTTCTTCCATTGGTATGTACTCAGGCTTTATAGTGTTTTAAAGAATGTTTGTTCAAGTTCATATAATAACGTAGCATTTTATTTCCAAGGTGTAGTAAAACTTTGTTTTCTCACAGCAGGGTGATCGCACTACAAGGCTGCAATTTTTATTTGCCCATCACGTGGGCTTCTGGTGGAAATGACACACCACCAGCAGCATGTTGTCCACGAGTGGCGTGGGTGGGGTGGGGGGCCGGGGGGGGGGGAGGGGGCGAGCAGAACAGGACAAGTTGTTCTTCCATTGGTCTGTACTCTGGGTTTTTAGTGTCTTAAAGAATGTTCGTTCAAGTTCATATAAGAATGTAGCATTTTATATCCAAAGTGTAGTAAATCATTGTTTTCTCACAACAGGGTGATCGCACTACAAGGCCGCAATTTTTATTCGCCCATCTAGTGGGCTTTTGGTGGAAATGACACCACCAGCAGCATGTTGTCCACGAGAGGGGGGGTGGGGGGGAGGGGCGAGTGGAAGAGGACAACTTGTTCTTCCATTGGTATGTACTCAGGCTTTATAGTGTTTTAAAGAATGTTTGTTCAAGTTCATATAATAACGTAGCATTTTATTTCCAAGGAGTAGTAAATCTTTGTTTTCTCACAGCAGGGTGATCGCACTACAAGGCTGCAATTTTTATTTGTCCATCAAGTGGGCTTTTGGTGGAAATGACACACCACCAGCAGCATGTTGTCCACGAGAGGGGGGGTGGGGGGAAATGGAAGGGGGCGAGTGGAAGTGGACAAGTCGTTGTTCTATTGGTATGTACTCAGGCTTTATAGAGTTTTAAAGAATGTTCGTTCAAGTTCATATAAGAATGTAGCATTTTATTTCCAACGTGCAGTAAATCTTTGTTTTCTCACAGCAGGGTGATTGCACTACAAGGCTGCAATTTTTTATTTGCCCATCAAGTGGGCTTTTGGTGGAAATTACACACCACCAGCTGCATGTTGACCACGATGGGGGGTGGGGGGGGGGTGGGGGGGTGGGAGGGTTTTGGGGGGCGGCCGAGCGCAAGTGGACAAGTTGTTGTTCTATTGGTTTGTACTCAGGCTTTATAGTGTTTTAAAGAATTTTCGTTCAATTTCATATAAGAATGTAGCATTTTGTTTCCAAAGTGCAGTAAATCTTTGTTTTCTCACAGCAGGGTGATCTCACTACAGGGCTGCAATTTTTATTTGCCCATCAGGTGGGCTTCTGGTGGAAATGACACACCACCAGCAGCATGCTGTCCACGAGGGGGGGGCAAGCGGAAGAGGCCAAGGTGTTCTTCAATTGGTATGTACTTAGGCTTTATAGTGTTTTAAAGAATGTTCGTTCAAGTTCATATAAGAACAAAGCATTTTATTTCCAAAGTGTGGTAATTCTTTATTTTCTCACAACAGGGTGATCGCACTACAAGACTGCAATTTTTATTTGCCCATCAAGTGGGCTTTAGGTGGAATTGACACACCACCAGCAGCAAGTTGTCGACGAGTGTGGGGGAGGGCGAGCGGAAGAGGACAAGTTGTTGTTCTATTGGTATGTACTCACGCTTTATAGTGTTTTAAAGAATGTTCGTTCAAGTTCATATAAGAACGTAGCATTTTATTTCCAAATTGTGGTAATTCTTTCTATTCTCACAACAGGGTGATCGCACAACAAGACTGCAATTTTTATTTGCCCATCAAGTGGGCTTTTGGTGGAAATGACACACCACAAGTAGCATGTTATCCACGAGAGGGGGTTGCAATGGTGGTTGTGGTGGTTGTTGGGATGTTTGAGGGGGACTAAGCAGCTAGGATCATCAGTCCCCCATGCGATGGGGGGGCGAGCGGAAGAGGACAAGTTGTTTTTCTATTGGTATGTACTCACGCTTTAAAGTGTTTTAAAGAAAGTTCGTTCAAGTTCATGTCAGAATGTCGCATTTTATTTCTAAAGTGTAGAAAATCTTTGTTTTCTCACAGCAGGGTGATCGCACTACAAGGCTGTAATTTTTATTTGCCCATCAAGTGGGCCTTTGGTGGAAATGACACACCACCAGCTGCGTGTTCTCTACGAGAGGGGGGGGGGGGGGAGGGAATGGGAGGGGGGCGAGCGGAAGAGGACAAGTTGCTCTTCCATTGTTATGTACTAAGGCTTTATAGTGTTTTAAAGACTGTTCGTTCAAGTTCATATAAGAACATAGCATTTTATTTCCAAAGTGTTGTAAATCTTTGTTTTCTCACAGCATGGTGATTGCACTACAAAGCTGCAATTTTTATTTGCCCATCATGTGGGGTTTTGGTGGAAATGACACACCAGCAGCAGCATGTTTTCCACGAGAGGGGGGGGGGGGGGGGAGAGGGCGAACGGAAGAGGACAAGTTGTTCTTCTATTGGTATGTACTCAGGCTTTATAGTGTTTTAAAGACTGTTCGTTCAAGTTCATATAAGAACATAGCATTTTATCTCCAAAGTGTGGTAAATCTTTGCTTTCTCACAGCAGGGTGATCGCACTACAAGGCTGCAATTTTTATTTGCCCATCAAGTGGGCTTTTGGTGGAAATGACACCACCAGCAGCATGTTGTCCACCAGAGGGGGGGTGGGGGAGAGAGGCGAGTGAAAGAGGGCAAGTTGTTCTTCCATTGGTATGTACTCAGGCTTTATAGTGTTTTAAGGAATGTTTGTTCAAGTTCATATAATAACGTAGCATTTTATTTCCAAGGTGTAGTAAAACTTTGTATTCTCACAGCAGGGTGATCGCACTACAAGGCTGCAATTTTTATTTGCCCATCAAGTGGGCTTCTGGTGGCAATGACACACCATCAGCAGCATGTTGTCCGCGAGTGGTGGGGGCGGGGAGGGGGGGTGGGGGGGGGGGCGAGCAGAACAGGACAAGTTGTTCTTCTATTGGTATGTACTCTGGCTTAATAGTGTTTTAAAGAATGTTCGTTGAAGTTCATATAAGAACGTAGCATTTTATTTCCAAAGTGCAGTAAATCTCTGTTTTCTCACAGCAGGGTGATCGCACTACAAGGCTGCAATTTTTATTTGCCCATCAAGTGGGCTTTAGGTGGAAATGACACACCACCAGCAGCAAGTTGTCCACGAGTGTAGGGGAGGGCGAGTGGAAGAGGACAAGTTGTTGTTCTATTGGTATGTACTCAGGCTTTATAGTGTTTTTAAGAATGTTCGTTCAAGTTCATATAAGAATGTAGCATTTTATTTCCAAAGTGTAGTAAATCTTTGTTTTCTCACAGTAGGGTGATCGCACTACAAGGCTGCAATTATTATTTGCCCATCAAGTGGGCTTTAGGTGGAAATGACACACCACCAGCAGCAAGTTGTCCACGAGTGTGGGGGAGGGCGAGCGAAAGAGGACAAGTTGTTGTTCTATTGGTATGTACTCACGCTTTATAGTGTTTTAAAGAATGTTCGTTCAAGTTCATGTCAGAATGTCGTATTTTATTTCCAAAGTGTAGTAAATCTCTGTTTTCTCACAGCAGGGTGATCGCACTACAAGGCTGCAATTTTTATTTGCCCATCAAGTGGGCTTTTGGTGGAAATGACACACCACCAGCAGCATGTTGTCCACGAGAGGGGGAGGAGGGGGCGAACAGAAGAGGACAAGTTGTTCTTCTATTGGTATGTACTCAGGCTTTATCGTGTTTTAAAAAATGTTCGTTCAAGTTCATATAAGAATGTAGCATTTTATTTCCAAAGTGTGGTAAATCTTTGTTTTCTCACAGCAGCGTGATCGCACTACAAGGCTGCAATTTTTATTTGCCCATCAAGTGGGCTTTTGGTGGAAATGACACACCACCAGCAGCATGTTGTCCACGAGTGGGGGGGTGCGATGGGGGGGCGAGCCGATGAGGACAAGTTGTTCTTCTATTGGTCTGTACTCTGGGTTTTTAGTGTTTTAAAGAATGTTCATTCAAGTCCATATAAGAATGTAGCATTTTATATCCAAAGTGTAGTAAATCATTGTTTTCTCACAACAGGGTGATCGCACTACAAGGCTGCAATTTTTATTTGCCCATCAAGTGGGCTTTTGGTGGAAATGACACCACCAGCAGCATGTTATCCACGTGAGGGGGGGGGGGGGGGGGTGGGGGGGGGAGAGGCGAGTGGAAGAGGACAAGTTGTTCTTCCATTGGTATGTACTCAGGCTTTATAGTGTCTTAAAGAATGTTTGTTCAAGTTCATATAATAACGTAGCATTATATTTCCAAGGTGTAGTAAATCATTGTTTTCTCACAGCAGGGTGATCGCACTACAAGGCTGCAATTTTTATTTGCCCATCAAGTGGGCTTTGGGTATAAATGACACACCACCAGCAGCATGTTGTCCACGAGTGGTGGGGGTGGGGTGGGGGGGTGGGGGGGGGCGAGCGGAACAGGACAAGTTGTTCTTCTATTGGTATGTACTCAGGCTTTATAGTGTTTTAAAAAATGATCGTTGAAGTTCATATAAGAACGTAGCATTTTATTTCCAAAGTGCAGTAAATATCTGTTTTCTCAGAGCAGGGTGATCGCACTACAAGGCTGCAATTTTTATTTGCCCATCAAGTGGGCTTTTGGTGGAAATGACACACCACCAGCAGCATGTTGTCCACGAGAGGGGTGGCTTGGGGGGGGGGGGGGGGAGGGCGTGCGGCAGAGGATAAGTTGTTCTTCTATTGGTATGTACTCAGGGTTTATAATGTTTTTAAGAATGTTCGTTCAAGTCCATATAAGAATGTTTCAATTTATATCCAAAGTGTAGTAAATCATTGTTTTCTCACAACAGGGTGATCGCACTACAAGACTGCAATTTTTATTTGCCCATCAAGTGGGCTTTAGTTGGAAATGACAAACCACCAGCAGCAAGTTGTCCACGAGAGTGGGGGAGGGCGAGCGGAAGAGGACAAGCTGTTCTTCTATTGGTATGTACTCACGTTTTATAGTGTTTTAAATAATGTTCGTTCAAGTTCGTGTCAGAATGTGGCATTTTATTTCCAAAGTGTAGTAAATCTTTGTTTTCTCACAGCAGGGTGATCGCACTACAAGGCTGCAATTATTATTTGCCCATCAAGTGGGCTTTTGGTGGAAATGACACACCACCAGCAACATGTTGTCCACGAGAGGTGGGGTGCGATGGGGGGGCGAGCGGAAGAGGACAAGTTGTTCTTCTATTGGTCTGTACTCTGGGTTTTTAGTGTTTTAAAGAATGTTCGTTCAAGTTCATATAATAACGTAGCATTATATTTCCAAGGTGTAGTAAATCATTGTTTTCTTTTGTGGGCTTTTGGTGGAAATGACACACCACCAGCAGCATGTTGTCCACGAGAGTGGCGGTGTGGGGGGGGGGGGGGGGGGGGAGGGAGGGCGATCGGAATTGGATAAGTTGTTTTTCTATTGGTATGTACTCAGGCTTTATAGTGTTTTTAAGAATGTTCGTTCAAGTTCATATAAGAATGTAGCATTTTATTTCCAAAGTGCAGTAAATCTTTGTTTTCTCACAGCAGGGTGATTGCACTAAGGGGCTGCAATTTTTTATTTGCGCATCAAGTGGGCTTTAGTGGAAATGACACACCACCAGCAGCATGCTGTCCACGAGGGGGGGGGGGGGGGGGCAAGCGGAAGAGGCCAAGGTGTTCTTCAATTGGTATGTACTTAGGCTTTATAGTGTTTTAAAGAATGTTCGTTCAAGTTCATATAGGAACGTAGCATTTTATTTCCAAAGTGTGGTAATTCTTTATTTTCTCACAACAGGGTGATCGCACTACAAGACTGCAATTTTTATTTGCCCATCAAGTGGGCTTTAGGTGGAATTGACACACCACCAGCAGCAAGTTGTCCACGAGTGTGGGGGAGGGCGAGCGAAAGGGGACAAGTTGTTGTTCTATTGGTATGTACTCACGCTTTATAGTGTTTTAAAGAATGTTCGTTCAAGTTCGTGTCAGAATGTCGCATTTTATTTCCAAAGTGTAGTAAATCTCTGTTTTCTCACAGCAGGGTGATCGCACTACAAGGCTGCAATTTTTATTTGCCCATCAAGTGGGCTTTTGGTGGAAATGACACCACCAGCAGCATGTTGTCCACGAGAGGGGGGTGGGGGGGACGGCCAGTGGAACAGTGGAAGAGGACAAGTTGTTCTTCCATTGGTATGTACGCAGGCTTTATAGTGTTTTAAAGAATGTTTGTTCAAGTTCATATAATAACGTAGCATTATATTTCCAAGGTGTAGTAAATCATTGTTTTCTTTTGTGGGCTTTTGGTGGAAATGACACACCACCAGCAGCATGTTGTCCACGAGAGGGGGGGTGGGGAGGGGGGGGGGCGGGAGAGCGGAAGAGGACAAGTTGTTCGTCTATTGGTATCTACTAAGGCTTTATAGTGTTATAAAAAATGTTCGCTCAAGTTCAAATAAGAATGTAGCATTTTATTTTCAAAGTGTAGTAAATCTTTGTTTACTCACAGCAGGGTGATCGCACTACAAGGCTGCAATTTTTATTTGCCCATCAAGTGGGCTTTTGGTGGAAATGACACACCACCAGCAGCATTTTGTCCACGAGAAGGGGGTTGTGGCGGGGGGGGGGGGGGGGGGGGGGGGGAGCGTGGCGAGCGGAAGAGGACAAGTTGTTCTTTTATTGGCATGTACTCAGGCTTTATAGTGTTTTAAAGAATGTTCGTTCAAGTTCATAGAAGAACGTAGCATTTTATTTCTAAAGTGAAGTTAATTTTTGTTTTCTCACGGCAGGGTGATCGCACTACAAGGCTGCAATTTTTATTTGCCCATCAAGTGGGCTTTTGGTGGAAATGACAGACCACCAATAGAATGTTGTCCACGAAAGGGGTGGTGGGGGGGAGGGGCGAGCGGAAGAGGACAAGTTGTTCTTCTATTGGTATGTACTCAGGCTTTATAGTGTTTTAAAGAATGTTCGTTCAAGTTCATATAATAACGTAGCATTTTATTTCCAAAGTGTAGTAAATCTTTGTTTACTCACAGCAGGGTGATCGCACTACAAGGCTGCAATTTTTATTTGCCCATCAAGTGGGCTTTTGGTGGAAATGACACACCACCAGCAGCATGTTGTCCATTTGGGGGGGGGGGGGGGTCGAGCGGGAAGAGGACAAGTTGTTGTTCTATTGGTATGTACTCAGGTTTTATAGTGTTTTAAGGAATGTTCGTTCAAGTTCATACAAGAACGTGACATTTTATTACCAAAGGGCAGTAAATATTTGTTTTTTCACAGCAGCGTGATCGCACTACAAGCCTGCAATTTTTATTTGCCCATCAAGTGGGCTTTTGGTGGAAATGACACACCATGAGCAGCATGTTGTCAACGTGTGTGGGGGGGGGAAATGGAAGGGGGCGGGTGGAACTGGACAAATTGTTGTTCTACTCGAATGTACTCAGGCTTTATAGTGTTTTAAAGAAAGTTCGTTCAAGTTCATATAAGAACGTAGCATTTTATTTCCAAGGTGTGGTAATTCTTTATTTTCTCACAACAGGGTGATCGCACTACAAGACTGCAATTTTTATTTGCCCATCAAGTGGGCTTTAGGTGGAATTGACACACCACCAGCAGCAAGTTGTCCACGAGTGTGGGGGAGGGCGAGCGAAAGAGGACAAGTTGTTGTTCTATTGGTATGTACTCACGCTTTATAGTGTTTTAAAGAATGTTCGTTCAAGTTCATGTCAGAATGTCGCTTTTTATTTCCAAAGTGTAGTAAATCTCTGTTTTCTCACAGCAGGGTGATCGCACTACAAGGCTGCAATTTTTATTTGCCCATCAAGTGGGCTTTTGGTGGAAATGACACACCACCAGCAGCATGTTGTCCATGAGAGGGGGAGGAGGGGGCGAACGGAAGAGGACAAGTTGTTCTTCTATTGGCATGTACTCAGGCTTTATCGTGTTTTAAAAAATGTTCGTTCAAGTTCATATAAGAATGTAGCATTTTATTTCCAAAGTGTGGTAAATCTTGGTTTTCTCACAGCAGGGTGATCGCACTACAAGACTGCAATTTTTATTTGCCCATCATGTGGGCTTTTGGTGGAAATGACACACCACCACCAGCATGTTGTCCACAAGGGGGGGAGGGGCGAGCAGAAGAGGACAAGTTTTTCTTTTATTGGTATGTACTCAGGCTATATAGTGTTTTAAAGAATGTTCGTTCAAGTTGATATAAAAACATGGTATTTTATTTCCAAAGTGCAGTAAATCTTTGTTTTCTCACAGCAGGGTGATCTCACTACAAGGCTGCAATTTTTATTTGCCCATCAAGTGGGCTTCTGGTGGAAATGACACACCACCAGCAGCATGTTGTCCACGAGGGGGCGCGTGGGCGGGGGGGGGGGTGGCGAGCGGAAGAGGACAAGTTGTTGCTCTTTTGGTATGTACTCAGGCTTTATAGTGTTTTAAAGATTGTTCGTACAAGGTCATATAAGAACGTAGAATTTTATTTCCAAAGTGTAGTAAATCTTTGATATCTCACAGCAGGATGTTCGCATTACAAGGTGGTAGTTTTCATTTGTCCCTCAAATCAGGTTGTGGAAAGGGGCTAAGGTCCATTACTGTTAGTTATACAAGAACACACACAACTTCATTCCTCAATCCAATACACAGTTTCCTCTTTAAAACAACAAAGATTAATTCACGGCTGAGGGCCCAAGTAACCTTTCCAGAATAAGCTTAAACGATTGCTTTTAAAACACCGGGATTTAAAGTAATGGTTGAAGGCCTTACTTAAGCAAAATTACAATATCTTTTCGGCTAAAGGCTATGATAATATTTCAGATCAGCTAAGGAAATTCTTGAAAGGCTAAGCATTAACAAATCCCGGCTAAATGACATATTAAGGAAAATTCAATTTAATTCTTTGGAATTCCCAATAAAAAAATTTTCTATACATAATAAAAGAGAGGCTTTAAGGATGAGCTTTTACACAGTACAACAGAAAAACATCTTAAAAGAACTTGACATTTGACTCTCCATCCAAGATAGCATGCTGCGTCCCTTGATACCCCATATGATTGTACTTTTGACAAGAAGCATAGATGCGGTACCAGGAGCGATTCTAGAAGTCGGTCAAGGGAGGGGCTAATGGTTGTGATGGTGGTGATGGAGACTGGAATATCGCTTCACAAAAGGAGAGTTTGGGTTCTCAACTGGCAAACTGGTAAAATTTAGTGTTGCTTAAAATAGTTTTTGGTAACTGTTTTAGAGTTCAGGGTAAAAAAATGTGTTTTAGTAAATAATAAGACGCCTATTATAAGTTAAATGATATTTATTGGTTTCGATAGTAAGCTATTTTTCACATTTATTCTTTTGTTAAAATGTGTTTGAAATACATTGCAACCTATATAGCTACATAATTATTAAAGAATATGATTGAATCTGTTGGAGTAATATATTCGCTGATTTCTGAAGTCATTTTATCCAGCGTGATATCATACACCATGGGGAGGGGGACTATAGCCTCCATAGCCCACCCCCTCCCCCGCTGCCACCGCCCCTGTGCGGTACTGAGCCAAATGCTTTTCGGATTCCAAGAAATACTGCATCTACCAGGTCACCTTGATCCAAAGATTTCAGTATGTCATGTGAGAAAAGTGCGAGTTCTTTCACATGAGCGATGTTTTCGAAACCCATGCTGGTTGGCATTGAGGTCATCATTCTGTTCGAGATACCTCATTATGTTTGAGCTCAGAATATGTTTTAAGATACTACAACAAATCGATGTCAAGGATATACGGTAGTTTTGTGGATCGCTTCAACAACCCTTCTTGTAGATGGGTGTGACCCGTGCCTTTTTCCAAGAACTGGGCACGGTTTTTTGTTCAGGTGATGTATAACATATTATAGTTAGCGTGGAGTCTGACAGGGTTTTCATTGGTGCTCGGAGATTTGTTCAATTTCAACTGTTTCTCAACATCACTGATACTAATGCTTATTTCATTCATCGTTTCAGTGGTATGAGGATTAAATTAGAGCAATTATTCTGGGTTTTCCTCTGTAAAGGAACATTTGAAATCGGAGTTAAGCATTTCAGCTTTTGCTTTGTTACCCTCAATATCAGTTCCTGTGTCATTGGCTAGGGACTGGACACTAACTTTGGTGCCACTAACAGCCTTTAGATATGACCAGAACTACTTTGGATTTTGTGAAATGTCATTTCAATATTCTGCTATGGTATTCATTGAGTGAGGTTCTCATAGAGAGAAATTGGAAATGTGTCATTCGACAATCTCAAAGAACCACTGAAGACAGTGTGCTCCCTGCTCCCTGCCGCCGTTGGATAAGCAGCTGCAGCAGCAAGTCGTATACTCCTAGCTCACTCATTTGTTACATAGTTTAATTCTTAATTTCTTTGCGTGTTTTTGGTACTTGCATTGTTTAATTCATAAATTTCGGGCGTATTATAGTATTTGAGAGTTGTAGCATCGCGTTTTAGTACCTGAATAGTGTAAATTCGCGTAGTCTCCTTCCGCCGCCGAGCAGTGTCAGCAGTGCGCAAGTAGCAGCATTACTGCATTTACTAGGCAATCTTGTAATTTAATAACCGTTTAAATTTTGTTGATTTGTTTGCGCTCTCTGTAGATTAGTTCAGACGTTCTTTGCAAAACAGTTTTTAGCATGGATAGGGACTGCAACTCCTGTGTTCGGATGCAGGCTGAGTTGGCATCCCTTCACTCCCAGCTTCAGGCAGTGTTGGCTTCGGTCACACAGCTTGAGGCTGTTGCCAATGCGCATCACTGTGGGGGTCCGGATGGGGGTTTGTCGGGGACGGCCAGCTCGTCCAACGCATCCCCTGATCGGACTACGACTGTGGTTGCCCGGGATACTGCCCGCATTGAGGCTGATCCCTCACCTGTGGTAGAGTGGGAGGTCGTCTCAAGGTGTGGCAGGGGGCGAAAGACATTCCGGAGGGCTGAACGGAAAGCCTCTCCAGTTTGCCTGACGAACCGGTTTCAGGCTCTGTCTCAGGCTGATACTGATCTTCGGCCTGACATGGCTGCTTGTCCTGTTCCAGAGGTTGCCCTTCAGTCTGCAAGATCCGAGCAGTCGCAGAGGGTGGGCTTACTGGTAGTTGGGAGCTCCAACGTCAGGCGCGTAATGGGGCCCCTTAGAGAAATGGCAGCAAGAGAGGGGAAGAAAACCAATGTGCACTCCGTGTGCATACCGGGGTGAGTCATTCCAGATGTGGAAAGCGTCCTTCCGGATGCCATGAAGGGTACAGGGTGCACCCATCTGCAGGTGGTCGCTCATGTCGGCACCAATGATGTGTGTCGCTATGGATCGGAGGAAATCCTCTCTGGCTTCCGGCGGCTATCTGATTTGGTGAAGACTGCCAGTCTCGCTAGCGGGATGAAAGCAGAGCTCACCATCTGCAGCATTGTCGACAGGACTGACTGCGGACCTTTGGTACAGAGCCGAGTGGAGGGTCTGAATCAGAGGCTGAGACGGTTCTGCGACCGTGTGGGCTGCAGATTCCTCGACTTGCGCCATAGGGTGGTGGGGTTTCGGGTTACGCTGGATAGGTCAGGAGTCCACTACACGCAACAAGCGGCTACACGGGTAGCAGGGGTTGTGTGGCGTGGGCTGGGCGGTTTTTTTAGGTTAGATGGCCTTGGGCAAGTACAGAAAGGGCAACAGCCTCAATGGGTGCGGGGCAAAGTCAGGACATGCGGGGACCAAGCAGCAATCGGTATTGTAATTGTCAACTTTCGAAGCTGCGTTGGTAAAGTACCAGAACTTCAAGCACTGATAGAAAGCACCGAAGCTGAAATCGTTATAGGTACAGAAAGCTGGCTTAAGCCGGAGATAAATTCTGCCGAAATTTTTACAAAGGTACAGACGGTGTTTAGAGAGGATAGATTGCATGCAACCGGTGGTGGAGTGTTCGTCGCTGTTAGTAGTAGTTTATCCTGTAGTGAAGTAGAAGTGGATAGTTCCTGTGAATTATTATGGGTGGAGGTTACACTCAACAACCGAACTAGGTTAATAATTGGCTCCTTTTACCGACCTCCCGACTCAGCAGCATTAGTGGCAGAACAACTGAGAGAAAATTTGGAATACATTTCACATAAATTTTCTCAGCATGTTATAGTCTTAGGTGGAGATTTCAATTTACCAGATATAGACTGGGACACTCAGATGTTTAGGACCGGTGGTAGGGACAGAGCATCGAGTGACATTATACTGAGTGCACTATCCGAAAATTACCTCGAGCAATTAAACAGAGAACCGACTCGTGAAGATAACATCTTGGACCTACTGATAACAAACAGACCCGAACTTTTCGAGTCTCTATGTACAGGACAGGGAATCAGTGATCATAAGGCCGTTGCAGCATCCCTGAATATGGAAGTTAATAGGAATATAAAAAAAGGGAGGAAGGTTTATCTGTTTAGCAAGAGTAATAGAAGGCAGATATCAGACTACCTAACAGATCAAAACGAAAATTTCTGTTCCGACACTGACAATGTTGAGTGTTTATGGAAAAAGTTCAAGGCAATCGTAAAATGCGTTTTAGACAGGTACGTGCCGAGTAAAACTGTGAGGGACGGGAAAAACCCACCGTGGTACAACAACAAAGTTGGGAAACTACTGCGAAAGCAAAGAGAGCTCCACTCTAAGTTTAAACGCAGCCAAAACCTCTCAGACAAACAGAAGCTAAACGATGTCAAAGTTAGCGTAAGGAGGGCTATGCGTGAAGCGTTCAGTGAATTCGAAAGTAAAATTCTATGTACCGACTTGACAGAAAATCCTAGGAAGTTCTGGTCTTACGTTAAATCAGTAAGTGGCTCGAAACAGCATATCCAGACACTACGGGATGATGATGGCATTGAAACAGAGGATGACACGCGTAAAGCTGAAATACTAAACACCTTTTGCCAAAGCTGTTTCACAGAGGAAGACCGCACTGCAGTTCCTTCTCTAAATCCTCGCACAAACGAAAAAATGGCTGACATCGAAATAAGTGTCCAAGGAATAGAAAAGCAACTGGCATCACTCAATAGAGGAAAGTCCACTGGACCTGACGGGATACCAATTCGATTCTACACAGAGTACGCGAAAGAACTTGCCCCCCTTCTAACAGCCGTGTACTGCAAGTCTCTAGAGGAACGGAGGGTTCCAAATGATTGGAAAAGAGCACAGATAGTCCCAGTCTTCAAGAAGGGTCGTCGATCAGATGCGCAAAACTATAGACCTATATCTCTGACGTCGATCTGTTGTAGAATTTTAGAACATGTTTTTTGCTCGAGTATCATGTCGTTTTTGGAAACCCAGAATCTACTCTGTAGGAATCAACATGGATTCCGGAAACAGCGATCGTGTGAGACCCAACTCGCTTTATTTGTTCATGAGACCCAGAAAATATTAGATAAAGGCTCCCAGGTAGATGCTATTTTTCTTGACTTCCGGAAGGCGTTCGATACAGTTCCGCACTGTCGCCTGATAAACAAAGTAAGAGCCTACGGAATATCAGACCAGCTGTGTGGCTGGATTGAAGAGTTTTTAGCAAACAGAACACAGCATGTTGTTATCAATGGAGAGACGTCTACAGACGTTAAAGTAACCTCTGGCGTGCCACAGGGGAGTGTTATGGGACCATTGCTTTTCACAATATATATAAATGACCTAGTAGATAGTGTCGGAAGTTCCATGCGGCTTTTCGCGGATGATGCTGTAGTATACAGAGAAGTTGCAGCATTAGAAAATTGTAGCGAAATGCAGGAAGAACTGCAGCGGATAGGCACTTGGTGCAGGGAGTGGCAACTGACCCTTAACATAGACAAATGTAATGTATTGCGAATACATAGAAAGAAGGATCCTTTATTGTATGATTAAATGGTAGCGGAACAAACACCGGTAACAGTTAGTTCTGTAAAATATCTGGGAGTATGCATGCGAAACGATTTGAAGTGGAATGATCATATAAAATTAATTGTTGGTAAGGCGGGTACAAGGTTGAGATTCATTGGGAGAGTGCTTGGAAAATGTAGTCCATCAACAAAGGAGGTGGCTTACAAAACACTCGTTCGACCTATACTTGAGTATTGCTCATCAGTGTGGGATCCATACCAGATTGGTCTGACGGAGGAGATAGAGAAGATCCAAAGAAGAGCAGCGCGTTTCGTCACAGGGTTATTTGGTAACCGTGATAGCGTTACGGAGATGTTTAATAAACTCAAGTGGCAGACTCTGCAAGAGAGGCGTTCTGCATCGCGGTGTAGCTTGCTGTCCAGGTTTCGAGAGGGTGCGTTTCTGGATGAGGTATCGAATATATTGCTTCCCCCTACTTATACCTCCCGAGGAGATCACGAATGTAAAATTAGAGAGATTAGAGCGCGCACGGAGGCTTTCAGACAGTCGTTCTTCCCGCGAACCATACGCGACTGGAACAGGAAAGGGAGGTAATGACAGTGGCATGTAAAGTGCCCTCCGCCACACACCGTTGGGTGGCTTGCGGAGTATAAATGTAGATGTAGATGTAGATATACATATCAATAGTTTCCCATACCTAACTCGTATTAGGAGTTAGGTATGGGAAACTATTGTTACATTATTAGTGAAAATATTGTTAACGAGTCTCTATGAATTACTATTACTAATATTTAGAAATCAACTGGTAACTCTCACTCTTGAGTAATCTTCACACTTGCACTCGCTACAACTAGGACTTTTTGCTTATTCATTCTTGTCTTAATATTTCTCCTTCTGAATGTAAACTACCTTCCTATTCGGCGAATAGTCCGTATTTACAACGCTACGTATCGAAAAGTTCTCTGTAGCAGAAAACAGTAGCATTTTCGCGACATATCTCTAACAACGTATGGAGGTCACTTTAATGGCCGCGACTTTTGTCGTAGGTATGTGTTAGCTCTGCCAGACAGAAATGTATAAAATACGTTGTCGCGTAAGCGCGTACTACGTAGGAAAGTACAGCTACTCGCTTCAGTCGAGTCGACTGGCGAAAGAAACGAACCAGTAGCGTGCTTGTGAGAGGCGGGGGCGGCGCGGGTGGCAATGTGTGCGACCCTGCAAGGGTGGGAGGGGGGAACAATCATATTTTACTCTTTCATGTGTTATATGTATGGTAGTTTATGTTTTCTCTTTGATCTTTGCTATGTAACATTGCTGAATAAATAGTCTCTAAAAATGTGTGTTCCTGGCAATATGGTGTATTGTGTATTTGATTAAAAGGTCAACTTTATAATCTCACAGAGGACTAATTAGAGTCAGTATCTAATAGGTTATGGGCCCAGGAGGGATTAGTGAACTTTGCATACCAAGGAAATAAACTGATAAATCAAGGTTACATAATTTTCGCGTGTGTTCAACGCGTTGCTATCGTATTTTCTTTTTGCAGAGAAACTTTCAAGATTTATTTATTTAAGTATCTGAACGTATTGAAGATGGCTTTGGGTGGACAATCACTGTTTAATTTTGAAAAGTTGACCGGTATGACAAACTACAACGACTGGAAATTCACGATGGAAATGTACCTGAAACATGAGGGACACAATTGCTGGCACTGACGAAGATGAGAAGAATGTACAGAAAGCATTATCAAAATTATGTTTTCTGTAAATTCAACTGTGTATCCAAATCTTCCTGGAGCAACGACTGCTAAAGAAACGTGGCAAAATTTACAATCTGCATTTGAAGATAACAGTTTGTCTAGTTATATTGGGCTGTTACAATGCTTGATGAATGTACGATTGGCTTCTGAGAAAAATATGGAGGCGTATTTGTCGAAAATTATGTCACTTGCTCAACTAATTCGAAGCATTAGTAAGAAAATGGGCGATGATTTCGTAGTTGCAATTATGCTTAGTGGACTTCCAGCAGATTTCCAACCCTTGATTATGGCAATTGAGAATTCGGGTGTCAAGATTGCTAGTGATTTAGTAGGTCAGCGATTGATTCAAGAATCGACGAAACGTCAGTTTGCATCCACAAATGAGACCACAGATTCGGCACTGGTAGCTAGTAAGCAGGACAGTAAACACCAGAAGAGAAATATCCAACGTGATGTGCGAAATATCAAGCCTTTTAAGTGTTATAAATGCCAGAAACCTGGTCATAAGGGGAATGAGTGTAGAGCAAAGAAGAAACCAAATAAATTTTCAAATTCTGCGAATGCAGTGAGTACTGAAAACGAAACTGTGTGAATGGCTTTAACTGCATCTTCGCCTCATAGTGATGGCTGGTTTGTGGATTCCGGGTGTTCACGACACATGACGAATCAGAGAGCCTCGTTCAACACTTTCCAATCGCCCACAGCTGCTAAAGTGACAGTAGCAGGTAACAGCAATCTTCAGGCTATTGGAGAGGGCGATGTTCATCTTCGAGTTACTTGTGACGACAAGAATAAACAGATAACTGCTACTGATGTTGCGTATGTTCCAAGCCTTGCTTACAACCTACTGTCGGTTAGTCAGATGACAAGACGTGGATTGTGTGTATTGTTTGACAATGTGCAGTGCGGTGTATACAATAAAAGTGATGTAATTGTTTCTGGAACACCAGTAGCAGCTGCAACTCAAATGAATGGTATGTATCGATTAGGTGAAATGCATCATTACGAAAATGTTGTAGAAATTGACAGTTATGAATTGTGGCATCGAAGATTGGGACATTTGAATCGTGTAAGCATACATTTATTACAAGAAAAAATGGCTGATGGACTGAACTGGTCGAACGTCAATTTAGATCCGTGTATTCCCTGCATAAAAGGTAAACAGTTTCGACAACCTTTTCCTAAAACATCAGGTAGAAGAGCAAAAGATATACTTGACATTGTGCATTCTGCTGTTTGTGGACCAATGAGCATGGCTTCGTGGGGAGGATCACGATATCTTCTCACTTTTACGGATGATCTGTCAAGAAAATCTTTTGGTTATATGATAAAATCAACAGACTTAGAACAGACAACAGAAAAGAGTTCGTCAATCTGCGCATGAAGTTATTTTTACAGACGAATGGAATTAAACATGAAACCATGCACCTTACTGTAGTTTGTACAGATGTAGATGTACAATAAACCGAGCGTCAATTAAATTATTAATCTTCATTGTCACAAATGTTTGACTGCTTTTTCTCTCCTCTCGCAGCAATTTCAGCTGTGCTTTTAAGCATACTGCAAAGTTACGTATTTCGTTGTGGTACAAGAAACCAGTAAGACACCATAAAAGCGGCTCCCAGTTCTCGTTAGTACGCGAGTGCCCAGCTACGAGTTAACAGGTGCAGAACCGCATTTTGCCTGCTGACGTGTGCGCCACAGCCTGTCGTAGGTTTCGGCAGAGGACTGCAGGTCGGTTGGGTGACATGGCGGTGTTTACAAATCCTAATGTCGAAGTTTCGCTAAGTCCCAACCAACCACAAACTTTGTCGCATGTTCAGTGCTGACGGGTTCACGTGCCCGGATAACAGGTTCTGTAGCAGGCAGTGTCGCCCGGGCATTCGTGCGCGCGTTGTTACGAACTGTAAACTTGCTCCAACCCATATTTAGCAAGTCAGTTTTGAAAGTGTTGTGTGGTTGATATGTGAGAATGGTTTTAGAAAACATCGTAGCAGATCTTTTGAATCGTTTTCTCGGAGACTATGTCGAAAATTTGGACCAATCTCAGTTGCAAATTGGAATATTTGGAGGTGAGTATAGTGATATTGGGTGCGTCGTAGTTCTGTTGCGTACCGCTATACAATTCCCATAAGGTACGGTATGTATTTTCTTTTTATGTGTTGTAATCCCCTACATGTTATTCAATACTTTGTTAGGTGATGTCGTCTTGCAAGATTTAATTTTAAAACCAAGTGCACTCAGTGAGTTAAACTTGCCGGTGAAAACTGTGTATGGGCATTTAGGTAAGTTACCTCTTTCAAGTTTTTAAGTGATATCAGTCCTGGCTGTGATTCATATTTTATAGAAGCAGCCTTCATTGGTTCGTACTTCCAGCTTTTGTAAAGTTAACTTAAGTCTTTCCACATTCCTTCAGGTGGAATTTGTGGAAACAAGATATTCGTGAATGCTTAACTGAATGAATGACCAGTAAAGTTAGTAGTTATGGATGACCCCTCAACTCTACTATATTTGCATGCCGCCAAGTCCAGGAACAGAACTCAAGAAATCCAATATTTGAGAAAGTTGTCTTACACATTATAAAACTTATATTGAATTTATATAAGTTTTCTTTAAGTTTACTTTAAACTTTGTTGGCAGTAAATTCCATTATTTTTCGTGTATGTTGGGCACTCCACATGTATTTTTCGGTGACAAACTAAAAAATGGCGTTTTTTGACCTGTCACTTTTTTGTGGGTGCGCTATATATACGTTACAAAGGCGAAAGTGCCGAAAACCAGACTCGTAATTTCGTTTTTATTTAAAAAATAAAGTAGTAAAAATCAACTTTTAAAGGCACAGGATACTTACTTTATATCACCATTTATATTTTACGCTTAAAAAAAATCAAAATTATTTTAAAAACGTGAGAGTTCTGAAAATAAATGCTAAAATTGGAGCCTTCAAAAAATAATCATAGTAGTACCAAATAAAACGTGAAATTGCTATCAAATAAGAGAACACAATCTAGTTTCAGATTAAGTGTAGTATAGCACCAATCAGAAGATTGTAGAATTTCTATCTCCTTTGCTGAAAACAAGAGCCCTGTAGTAGACATTCTACAGGCTTTCTTTCTGAATGTGGGTCGGCTTTGACCCGTGACATGAGGGTGTTGTGATGTGTGACGTCATGACGGCGCGGAGTTTGGTTTGTGCGTGTAGCATGTTTCTAGATGTCGTCGAGTCGTGTTGTGGTTTGTTGTGCCCTCTCGTGGTATGCTCAGTTTAACGATTTTGCGGTTTTCTGTGAAGGTTAATTTAGTGTTGTTCCCTGTACGTTGTGTGGTAATTTTAGTAAAATTGATCGGTTGTTGTTCTTGTTCAGGAATGGATATGACGGATAAAATTAACAGTGCGTGTCGGAGGGAAATGATGGGAAACACTCCTTTGCAACTGATCAAGTTTTTCAAGCCTTTCGGTTTAATTGTCGAGGTTGTGAAATGCTCTGTTTGTGGCGAAGAAATGAATTAGGCTAAAGTTCCGGCGTCTCGGACCAGGGACGGTTATATGTGGCGCTGTCGAAAGGACAACATTTGGCGCCCCACACGGCGCGGTTCCTGGTTCGAGAAGCCTAGGTTGGACATGCGCGAGATTGTAGTGGTGACTTATTATTTTTGTTATAGATCCCCACAAAGTTTTTGCGCGCATGAGACTGGTGTGAGTGAGAGGAGTGTGCTTCATTGGTTTTCTTTTTGCCGTGAAGTGTTTTCAGAGTTCATTAAGTGCAGGGGTAAGTACACGTGTGTGTGAGTGCTTCTGTGTGATTGTCGAGGCCAACCTAGTTTGTAGCGCCGGAACTTTTTGAGGTAAGTTTTTATTTATTTTTTGTTTTGGGTGTGTTGGGGTCGAGGGAAGTGTTTTATTGCAATGTGTGGATGTGAATGTTGGTATTGGTATCGGGAGATGTTCTTGAGCTACATAGGTCAAGGGAAGTGTTTGATCCTAATTTATGGGATCGGGAGCTGCTGTTGAGCTATATAGGTTAAGGGAAGTGTCAGATTCCAGATAATATTGTGTTTAGTGGTATTTGGGGGTTTTGTGATGTTGGTTTTTTTCGTCGTTTCGCGTTTTTTTATGGGGGCGGGTGTCTAAATTTGTTTATATTTAGTTTGTCCCCACCCAAAAACCCCCATTTCCGCTCTTGTCCCGTTAGTGTGATCAGGCTTTTTGTGGAACGTGTGTGTGTGTGTGTGTGTGTGTGTGTGTGTGTGTGGGGTTGTGTGTGTGTGTGTGCCATTTTGGAATCGTGGTTTATGGTAGTTTCCGCCATATTTGTGACGTCATGGGTCAAAGCAGACGGCCGGGATCGGACGCTTCCGTATTTCCGAAACTTCCATAGCAAGGCAATACTAAATCAGCTCATCAAATTTTTACCCAAAATTGTAAGTCTACATGTTTTTGCTGCTTCCTCGGTTGTACTGTTTTTCATATTGGACAACTGTGTACCGAACATTTTCCAACCCATCTTTTTGTGTACTATAGCTTATTATTTTAGAAGGGACACTATCTTTGATCTTCCTTCCCCGCTATTATCTTAGAATTCCGAGAGAATAACTGTGTGTGTACTAATATAGGGAGACTTTAAACGGAAAAAGTAACAGATCTGCTTCAGGCAACTGAAAGGAGTCCAGTTTACACAACAACATATGTTTTGTTAACCAAATAAATTAACCAAACATCTAAGGGGATTGATCATAAACATTAAACTTGAATCTTACTACGTTGTTGTTTGTTGTGGTCTTCAGTCCTGAGACTGGTTTGATGCAGCTCTCCATGCTACTCTATCCTGTGCAAGCTTCTTCATCTCCCGGTACCTATTGCAACCTACATCCTTCTGAATCTGCTTAGTGTATTCATCTCTTGGTCTCCCTCTACGATTTTTACCCTCCACGCTGCCCTCCAATGCTAAATTTGTGATCCCTTGATGCCTCAAAACATGTCCTACCAACCGATCCCTTCTTCTAGTCAAGTTGTGCCACAAACTTCTCTTCTCCCCAATCCTATTCAATACCTCCTCATTAGTTACGTGATCTACCCACCTTATCTTCAGCATTCTTCTGTAGCACCACATTTCGAAAGCTTCTATTCTCTTCTTGTCCAAACTGGTTATCGTCCATGTTTCACTTCCATACATGGCTACACTCCATACAAATACTTTCAGAAACGACTTCCTGACACTGAAATCTATACTCGATGTTAACAAATTTCTCTTCTTTAGAAACGCTTTCCTTGCCACTGCCAGTCTACATTTTATGTCCTCTCTACTTCGACCATCATCAGTTATTTTGCTCCCCAAATAGCAAAACTCCTTTACTACTTTAAGTGTCTCATTTCCTAATCTAATCCCCTCAGCATCACCCGATTTAATTTGACTACATTCCATTATCCTCGTTTTGCATTTGTTGATGTTCATCTTATATCCTCCTTTCAAGACACTGTCCATTCCGTTCAACTGCTCTTCCAAGGACTTTGCTGTCTCTGATAGAATTACAATGTCATCGGCGAACCTCAAAGTTTTTATTTCTTCTCCATGGATTTTAATACCTACTCCGAATTTTTCTTTTGTTTCCTTTACTGCTTGCTCAATATACAGATTGAATAACATCGGGGAGAGGCTACAACCCTGTCTCACTCCTTTCCTAACCACTGCTTCCCTTTCATGCCCCTCGACTCTTATAACTGCCATCTGGTTTCTGTACAAATTGTAAATAGCCTTTCGCTCCCTGTATTTCACCCCTGCCACCTTCAGAATTTGAAAGAGAGTATTCCAGTTAACGTTGTCAAAAGCTTTCTCTAAGTCTACAAATGCTAGAAACGTAGGTTTGCCTTTTCTTAATCTTTCTTCTAAGATAAGTCGTAAGGTTAGTATTGCCTCACGTGTTCCAATATTTCTACAGAATCCAAACTGATCTTCCCCGAGGTTCGCTTCTACCAGTTTTTCCATTCGTCTGTAAAGAATTCGCGTTAGTATCTTACAGCTGTGACTTATTAAACTGATAGTTCGGTAATTTTCACATCTGTCAACACCTGCTTTCTTTGGGATTGGAATTATTATATTCTTCTTGAAGTCTGTGGGTATTTCGCCTGTCTCATACATCTTGCTCACCAGATGGAAGAGTTTTGTCATGACTGGCTCTCCGAAGGCCATCAGTAGTTCTAATGGAATGTTGTCTACTCCCGGGGCCTTGTTTCGACTCAGGTCTTTCAGTGCTCTGTCAAACTCTTCACGCAGTATGTTATCTCCCATTTCATCTTCATCTACATCCTCTTCCATTTCGATAATATTGTCCTCAAGTACATCGCCCTTGTATAAACCCTCTATATACTTCTTCCACCTTTCTGCCTTCCCTTCTTTGCTTAGAACTGGGTTGCTATCTGAGCTCTTGATATTCATGCAAGTGGTTCTCTTCTCTCCAAAGGTCTCTTTAATTTTTCTGTAGGCAGTATCTATCTTACCCCTAATGAGACAAGCCTCTACATCCTTACATTTGTCCTCTAGCCATCCCTGCTTAGCCATTTTGCACTTCCTGTCGATCTCATTTTTGAGACGTTTGTATTCCTTTTTGCCTGCTTCATTTACTGCATTTTTATATTTTCTCCTTTTGTCAATTAAATTCAGTATTTCTTCTGTTACCCAAGGATTTCTATTAGCCCTCGTCTTTTTACCTATATGATCCTCTGCTGCCTTCACTACTTCATCCCTCAGAGCTACCCATTCTTCTTCTACTGTATTTCTTTCCCCCATTCCTGTCAATTGTTCCCTTATGCTCTCCCTGAAACTCTGTACAACCTCTGGTTCTTTCAGTTTATCCAGGTCCCATCTCATTAAATTCCCACCTTTTTGCAGTTTCTTCAGTTTCAGTCTGCAGTTCATAACCAATAGATTGTGGTCAGAATCCACATCTGCCCCTGGAAATGTCTTACAATTTAAAACCTGGTTCCTAAATCTCTGTCTTACCATTATATAACCTATCTGATACCTTTTAGTATCTCCAGGATTCTTCCAGGTATACAACCTTCTTTCATGATTCTTGAACCAAGTGTTAGCTATGATTAAGTTATGCTCTGTGCAAAATTCTACAAGGCGGCTTCCTCTTTCATTTTTTCCCCCCAATCCATATTCACCTACTATGTTTCCTTCTCTCCCTTTTCCTACTGACGAATTCCAGTTACCCATGACTATTAAATTTTCGTCTCCCTTCACAATCTGAATAATTTCTTTTATCTCGTCATACATTTCATCAATTTCATCATCATCATCTGCAGAGCTAGTTGGCATATAAACTTGTACTACTGTAGTAGGCATGGGCTTTGTGTCTATCTTGGCCACAATAATGCGTTCACTGTGCTGTTTGTAGTAGCTAACCCGCACTCCTATTTTTTTATTCATTATTAAACCTACTCCTGCATTACCCCTATTTGATTTTGTATTTATAACCCTGTAATCACCTGACCAAAAGTCTTGTTCCTCCTGCCACCGAACTTCACTAATTCCCACTATATCTAACTTTAACCTATCCATTTCCCTTTTTAAATTTTCTAACCTACCTGCCCGATTAAGGGATCTGACATTCCACGCTCCGATCCGTAGAATGCCAGTTTTCTTTCTCCTGATAACGACGTCCTCTTGAGTAGTCCCCGCCCGGAGATCCGAATGGGGGACTATTTTACCTCCGGAATATTTTACCCAAGAGGATGCCATCATCATTTAATCATACAGTAAAGCTCACCCGAGCTTGCGCTCCGTCTCTAATGACCTCGTTGTCGACGGGACGTTAAACACTAATCTCCTCCTCCTCCTCCAGAGTGCAGGAGAATACATATCTAGGAGACCAAGGGTTCCACTTAAGCAGATGGGTGGCGGAGAGGAGGCATTTTTGATGACTTTACACTCTTTAGAATCAGAGAGCATTAACATACGGTGTGAACATAAACATTAGCTTACAGGACAGGTTGGCTTTTACCAGAATCTTAGAAATTCTTATTCATATATGACACTTTTTCATACTCTACATTTATTTATTTGAATTGCCATCCATTCCAGTCATGTAACGGCATAAAACAGACTGTAGGATGTTGTTTGTTTGTGGTGGTTGTTGTCCAGACTGGCACTATTCAGCTCTATCCTTTGCAAGTCTTCATCTCTGCATTACTACTGCTGCTGTATCTATTTCAGTCTGCTTAGTGTTGCCAAGAATTGGTCTCCTTGTACAACTGTTTAACCTCTACACTTTCTTTCAGTACCAAACTTAATATTCCTTGACACCTCAGGGCATATCCTGACAATCTGACATGTCTTCTAGTCAAGTTGTGCCACAAAGCTTTTGTCTCCAGTTCAACACAGTACTCCTTCATTAGTTACTCAGCCTACTTATGAATCCTTAATAATTCTTTTCTAAACGACATTTAAATAGCATATTCTCCTATTGTCTGCCCTGCCAGTCATTTGTGTTTCACTTCCGTATGAGGCTATACTCCAGACAAATATTGAATGTTGACAATGAGTGTATGTCTCTTAATGTCATTGTTGTATATCTGGATTCAGAAATAATGTGGAACAGTTATACAGAACACACATATGACAAGTAGTAGTAGTAGTAGTAGTAGTAGTAGTAGTAGTAGTAGTAGTTTATTCATCCAGAGACAATTTACATTGCATGGATTTCGTCAAAAAATACATGGTATATATATACACACATATAGGGTGAACAATACTATACAAAATACAGATGTGCATAGTGGACTACATAGCATCAGACCACATTGAAATAGCATGTACAACTTTGATTATTTACATTGATGTATGAGAAAGACTTTTTACATGGAATACACAGTTGACATTTAGATATAACACATACAATTCTAGCACTTTTGTACATATTTTTTATTTAGATCATAGCAACAGTCAGATAAAAATTACTATTGGCACAGTGTACATCACTATAATTGTTTAGTATGAAGCTATTCCAGGTATTCTTTTACACTATAATAGCAGTTGGTCATTAAAAATATGAATACTGCTTCTTTAAATGAAGACAATTTTTTTATTTCTTTTATCTTTACCGGTAGTTTGTTATACAATCTGCTTCCTTGTATGTTTGTTTGTTTCTGCGCCAAAGCCTTGTTAACTCTTTTATATGAATGTCATTGCACTTTCTTGTGTTGTAAGTATGTAGATCCGAGTTGGATTGGAAATTGTTAATATTTCGTTTTACATTAATTACGCTTTTCTGTCTGTAGAGGCATGGTAGGGGTAGAATATTCAGCTGTTTAAATAATTGCTTTGATGGAGTTAGCCTTGAACTGTTGTTAATTATTCTAACAGCTCGTTTTTGTAGAGTGAAGATGGTTTTGAGGTTTTTCTTACTATGACCCCAGAAGATGAGGCCATAGGTAATAGCAGAATGTATATAAGGAAAGTAAACAGCTCTGCTACATTCCCTACTACATACAAAGCTAATAACACGTAAAGCAAAGCAAGCAGAGCTTAAATTATGCGAGAGATACAGGATATGGGATTTCCAGTCTAAATTTTCATCTATATGTACACCTAAGAATTTTGTGGTAGCAACTCGCACAATTTCCTTATTTTGTATTCCAAGATCTAGATCAGAGTGTGACTTTTGCTTTCCTATAATGGATATAATTAGTTTTAGAGATATTTATGGTTAATTTGTTCACTTCAAACCAATTTTGCAAATATTCTATAACTCTGGTTGCAGATGTTGGCAATACCCGGTTTATGTCAGTTACTACAATGTTTGTGTCATCCGCAAACAGGGTTATATGAGTACCATTTACTGGAATCTTGATATCATTTATGTAAAGAAGAAATAGGAGAGGTCCTAGAACACTCCCCTGTGGTACCCCTATTGGCACAGTCTGAATATCTGATCTGTAAACAATACTTTGGTTTTTACTGTTTGTTGTTGCAATTTCTACTACCTGTTTCCTATTATGGAGATATGACTGAAACCACTTTTTAGCTACTCCTCGTATACCGACATATTCTAATTTGTCTAGCAGGATATGATGTTGGACAGTATCGAATGCCTTTGAGAGGTCCAAATTTATTCCTATTGTACTGTTGTTCTTATCTACCCCCGTTACAATATTTTCAATGAATTGGGTGATGGCTGACTCTGTACTCATTCCTCTGCGAAAGCCGTGTTGGTTTACAGACAATAGATTGAATTTCACGAGGTAATTTGTAATTCTGTTTTTCATGACTGTCTCTATTACTTTTGAAAATACCGATAATAAAGCTATTAGTCTATAGTTTCCCACTTCATGTATATTGCCCTTTTTATACAATGGTTTTACTTTTGCAATTTTTAATCGTTGTGGAAAGACACCTTCAGAAAATGATATGTTTATGATGTGTGAGAGTGGGTCTGATATGACACTAGCACATCTCATCATGACTGAGCAAGGTATCTCGTCAATCCCTGAGGACATTTTATTCTTCATTGTTTTTATTATTCGATTAACTTCCAATTTGTTTGTGGGAGGTAACAATAATGAATTAACACTTTGTTCTTCTGGGATTGATGTTCTACTAATCTTAGAACAATTTTTATGCAGATTGATGGGACTATTTATGAAGTAGTCATTAATGTAATTTGCTAAAGTACGATTTCTGACTAGCACACCTTGATCATCTTTTAAAACAAAGTCCTCTGGATTTCTAATATTTTTGCTTGTGCCTATTTCTTTTTTTACTACATTCCATATAGCTTTTGATTTGTTTGCTGACCCAGCAATTACACTGTCATTGTGCATTGTCTTGGCTTTTTTGATCACCTTCCTGTAAATTTTCTTGTATGTCTTAACATAATCTGTGAAGTGTTCATCTTTGTTATCTTTTTTGAGTTGACTGATATGTTTTAGTGTTTGACTAGGTACTCTAATAGCAGGTGTTATCCACTGGCTTGTGTTCCTAGGCATGACATTGATCTTTGTGAGCTTTTTTTGGGAAACACATCTCAAATAGGGACATGAATGTACTAGAAAAAGCATTGAAAGATTTCTCGGTTGTTGTTTGTGCAAAGACATCTTCCCAGGTTTCATTAGCTAACAACTGGATGTAACTATTTACTTTTTCTGTATAGAAGTGCCTTTTGTATCCCCACTTATAATTTACTGCCTTGGGGATAGAGTAATTTATGTATGTTAATAGTGTATTGTGATCCGAAAGACCTAAGTTTACGTTTAGTGGCTCAGTGATACCATTCTCCATATTTGAGAAAATATTGTCTATAAGAGAAGATGACAGTTCTGTTATTCTGGTGGCATCTGTAAAGAGTGGTTTCATGTGGAAGCTGCTGAGTATACTCAGAAGCTGTCTTCTTCCATCACTTTCAATTAACAGGTTAATATTAAAATCTCCACATAAAAATAATTTCACTTAATTACTATAAAAGGTGTTTAATGCTGCTTCTATTTTTTTGAAGAATATGTTTTTGTCACCCAGTGGAGATCTATATACTGTAATGACAACTAGTTTTTCACTCTTCTCCTCAGTTTTTAACTCTATGGCACATGATTCAAAATGTTTTTCTATATTTAGATGGTCCAATTCTGTTTTCACTTTGAACTGCAGTCCTACTCTAGAGTAAATGCATACCCCACCATTTTTAAAAACACTTCGGCAATAATGTGTTGCTGAATTAAACTTGCTTATATTTATGAGACTTAATTCACTAGCCTTGCACCAGTGTTCAGATAAACAAATACAAGAGACATCAGCAAGATTATTTAAAGCTACTTCTAGATCTAGTACTTTGTTTCTGAGGCATTGAATATTCTGACTCATTATCCTGACTGTTTTGCAAGTATTTTTTCTTTTGTCATTACCTGGTAATGTGCTGCTTTTTCCATAGTATTTGTGACTTATCTGCAAATTTTCTTGCTGATTTGTCACAATCTTTTCCATTTCTTTGTCTGAAGCCATAAAAAATCCCTATTTAATGATGTAGATTTACCTTGTCTTTGACTCCTCCTTAGGCAGTGTTGTGTTGCTGCAACTGTTGTTGATGGTTTTGTTGCTGCTGCTGCTGTTGTTGCTGCTGGTGCTTCTGTGGCCAGAGGTGGTGCTGGTGCTGGTGGTGGTGGATGTGGTGGTGGTGCTGACAGGATTCTTCGTGCTGTTGCTGCCTTTGATTCTTTTATTGGCACTGTTTCTGTTGGTGGTGGATCTGTTGTTGTAGTATCTGTTGGTTTTGCCCTGTAATTACTGATGCCTGTAGTTTCCTTCCTCTTTTCTGCCAGTGACTGTAGTGGAACTGCTACAGTTGTTGACACCATTTCTGCTTCTGTTGCTCGTGCTGCTGCTGTTATTGGTCTTGTTGCTTGAGCTGGTTCAGATGTTGCTGGTTTTGCTGGTGCTGCAGTTTTTACTGAATTTGATCGTGCTGCTGTAGCAATTTGTGGTTCTGCAGCTGCTTTAGTTGTTGTCTCCAAGACAGATTCACTTCCTCCACGGTTGCTTCCAGTAATGTACTGGTAGTTCATTACAATGGCTGGTACTGACTCATAGATACTTTGTTTTTTATATGGTTCTAACGTTTCGTAAATTGCTTTGCACAGAGATTACTTGCCTTTTCTATTCAGGTGCATGCCATGTTTGGTAAAGCTGCATCTATCCAGGATATCGATTAATAGAAATCTTATGTTTGGGTACACTTTACACGCTGTTTGTATCTGTTTATTTGCTTCCTTAATTTCGGCGTTCACACATGAAGCAGATATGAGGTCATGCCTATGTGGTATACCATTAACAGTTACTTTTTGGTTTTTTATCGAACTGAGGGCACTTTTGAGACTGATAATAGCGTTAGCTAACTCGTTACAATACACGTCATTTGCTCCTCCAATTAATACAACATGACGATTTTTGTTGTCTTGTTTGTCCAGTAAAACGTCCCTAATAATTTCCCGCATTGGTGCGCCTGGTTTCACAAGACTGCATACTTTCAGATCGTAATGGTTTCGTAGTACCTCCGCCAGTCCGCGTCCGTGGCTATCTGAGTAGATATTTAACTCAGTGAGATTTCGTGACGATTGATTATTTATTCTTGGAGACAAATATTTCACTTGGGCACAGATTTTCGCTTCGCTGGTATGCATTTTCTGTTGAAATTCATCGATCTCTGCGTGTTTTCTATGTGAGGCCTGTCTTTGTAGTTCATTAGTTAATGAACGTATTATTATTTTTGCTTCTTGCAGTTCGCTTTTATACTTTAATATATCAGGCTGTAGGTCTTCTTGTGTTAAGGCCTCATATTTACGTTTTAAAATGCCGATCTCAGTTAGCAACGTTGCAATCACTTCACTTTCGCATTCTGCACTGATCAATTTTTTTTCAATGTCGTCTACATAACATTCCCGACATGCCCAGAATTTTTGTTTCGGATTAGCACTTGCACAACTGTAATGGTGTAAGGTTTTGCATTTAACACACATAATACCTTTCGCCGCTCGCTTGTTGCAGTAGCATTTGTCTGAGTATACACGATAATGTTCACCACGAGGTTGACCGGAAGACGATGTGGACGCTATACTCGCGATTGCGTTAACGAAATTTGTCGATTTTCCCATCCTTTCTTCTCATATTTTTACAATCATATGGCATGTAACACATTTTTCTTCGCTGTAAATGTTCTGTTTCTTACATTTTGCACACTTTTTACCACTGTTTTTGTTCACATTTGCGGAGCTAACACACACTATATCTTCACTTTCCGCCATCTTCCAGTTGTCAAGTATTAATTATTGCCGAGTTCCTGTTACACTTTTTTCCCCCACTGTCATCATCAGAGTGGGATATGTCTGGAGTATCCATAACCAAAATACCTTGCATCTCTTATTTTAAATAATTATGTACATTGATAGCCCCATCTCTCTTAATATACATACATACATATCCAGCAATCACAGGCCCTGCAGACCATGTGTTGCTCCCACAAACTGCATCCATTCCTTTGTTCTGTGCTCAGTTCCTCCAGGTGTCTTCAGTCCCTAGGACTACTGGGTTATTCACCAGGCTGTCCATCCAGCACAGCCTTGGTTGTCTCACAGTGTGTCTGGTGTTTGTTTCCCTTCAAGTACCCTACATTGCCTGCCCACTGGATTCTTCTGCTCTTAACCGTCTGTAGGATTGTTGGTTGTTGCTTGAAGATTTGTCATTCATCATTATTCTCCAATCTCCTTTATCTAATATCCATGTCTTCCTCATTACTCTTATTTCAAATATTAGTAGTTTTTCCTTTGCCCATTTAGTCGTGCTACAGGTTTCTGAACCGTACACAACTGCTGGGCATATCACTTTTACATGTTCTCATCTTAGCATATGTTTATACTGATTTTGAGCTGAATGCCTCTCTGATCAGGCCACAGTTTTCCTGTTGCCTGGGTTTTAACTGATACGCTCGCGAGCCCAGCAGAGACTTTGCAGGCACTGTGTTGCTGTTAGCAAAGGCATTCACATCAGTTGTCTGCGACCATAGCTAATAAATACCAAATTCTGCTGCAATATTGTAATGGATATATTCATCATACATCCAAGATTGATTTCTGGGGTTATTTCATCCAGTTTGCTTGTCTGTTTGCACTGAGAACTCTATACAAATACTGCTGGTCTGTCATTAAGTGAAGGGCATCAGCCACTGCATTTTCTTTAGTGAGATGTAATGCCTGAAATTTGATATTCTCTGAAAACTCTTGACACTATGTGTCTCGGAATGTTCAATTCCCATACTATTTCCTAAATGGAGTGTCCATGCATCAAGCTCCAACTACTATTCCACATTCAAACTCTGTTAATTCCCATTGTATAAACCTTTTCACATGAGTACAAATGATGGCTCTGTTAATGTACTACCTTGTGTACATGATACTACCACCATCTGTATATTTGTGTATAGCTACCCCATGACTTTATCACCTCAGCATATACAGTTGCATTTTTTATGTAAAAAATTTTAAGTTACCGCCTTAAGGAGTCCATTTACAATCATAATACTCACTGAACATTAAAGATTGACATGCCTGCTACTTTACTTACAAAAACACAAGTGGCGGGCACAAACACATGGGGAATAAAGCTTTTTAACATGTTACCTGTGCAGGCACATGCTGCATCTCCTTTAAAAATGATATCCAAAAATGGTCAAAAGAAAAGGTTTTTACCCTCTTAAAAATTTTGAAGTAACTTAAAATAATACATTCAAGAGCAGGATAATACTGGGTGACAAGTGGTGTGCTCGAAAGTTGAGTTTTGGAGGGACCAGTAGTGGAAAATGGAAATGATCATATGGCACTGTTGGCCGGGAGGCCCCATTCAGTGAGTTCGGCTGCCATATTGCAAGTCTTTTTTAGTCGACACCACTTCGTCAAATTGTAAGTCAATGATGATGATAATGTTGATGAACACACAATACCAAGTTCCCTGCCGGGAATCAAATCTGGGCCCCCTGTGTGGTAGGCGGTGATGCTACCGCTACAATACGAAGGCAGACAGGACCAGTAGTGCCAGGATTGGATGTGATGGTCCAGAAAAACTGTTTTTGAACCAGGCTGTTGGATAATTAAGTCCCGTGAAGGTTGAGATGACAATGTTGTATTGCCATAAAGAGTCTGAATCCACACAAATACAATTGTCTCAAATTCCAAACCTGTATGGGAGCAAACATTTGACACTGAAAGGATGCCAACCGTCAAAATGTAAGTAATGTAGTTTGTGTAAGTAATGTAGTTTGTTACTACGTTTAATGTGGACAGAAGTGTGTAAATTGTCTTAAGTGAGGATTAGATCAACATCAAGAAAAGTGAAATAGGACTCAGGGTAGGACTATGTGAAATTTAATTGGGACAAGGTATTTAGAGAGTCCAAAAATTTTAACAGGTCAGCTTCACTCTGAGTCCATATGCCAATGACATCATCAATGTATCAAAAGCAAACCAGGGGCTGAAGGCTTATGGATTCCAGGAAAGCCACGGCCCCCCCGTCCCCCCAGAACCCATGATTTCCCATAATCATACCCTGAAATGAGATCCATTCTCTCTGGGAATTTGCCCACCACACATAGAATAGCTTTTTGTTGCCCTCCCTATCTCCGCAACATTCCCGTCAGACGCTATGCTCCTTCCGCACTCTTCTCCCTACCCTACGGCTCCTATCCATGTGACTGTCACCACTGCAAGACTTGCCCTATACACCCTCCTACAACCAGCTATTCCAGCCCTGTAGCTGGCAAAACATGAACCATCAAAGGGAGAGCCACCTATGAAATGACACGTCATATACCATCTGTTATGTAAACACTGTTTGGCCTTTTATGTCAGCATAAATACCACCCAACTGTTAATCAGCGTGAAAGGACATAAGCAGACAGAGTATACCAGCAACATGCAATGTCCTGTAGCAGAGAATGCTCTACAAGACAGTCATTACCTCGGTGACTGTTTCACCACAGGTGTCATCTGATTTTTATCCCAGACTCCAGTTTCTCAGAACTCCACAGGTGAGAAATGGTGCAACAACATGTCCCTTGTTCTCGCCAACTACCTGGTCTTAATTTATGTTAACTGCTTCCATCTCAACATTTCTTCACAGTACCTACTCCTTCTTTCACTCAATTTTAGTTTTGTACAACTCTCATTTTCTGCCATGTCTATTTTTCCCATCCCCATCCTACCCCTGTTACATACAATGACAGTTTTTACTCTTATTAACTCATACACAGTGTTCCAGTAGTAATCTCTGTCTTGCATATTACCCTGTCTTCCACCTTTAAGCTCTCAGGCTTTCAAATCTCATCCACTGCAGTCCCCAACAGTCAATCTTCCCTTCACATGCCATCCCCTTAAGACTCCCCTGACCAGGGGTTCTGGGAGACTTTTCTGAACAAGTACCCCTTTTCCTAAACCTCTCCAGTCTTTTTTCCTTCACCACTCTTCCTTCCCCTTCAACTCTTCTGCGAGGAGGAGGAGCCACTGGCTCCGAAAGTTAAGCCTCTGCAAGTGCACGTGAATTTTTTTTGCCTACGCATTTACATTACATTGTCAATAATTGATTGTTTGGTCGTTATATTTGATTGTGTGTTGCACTAGTGTGTATAATGTGTTGCTTTTGTTATCTTTCCAGAATTTGCCCACAAATAGAGGTTTTAAATTCCCTAACACAGTGTTTACTTGCTGCAGTTGAGCCTGTTGAATGATAGTGTGCGCTCATGTTGAAATATTGGTGGCTATTGAGATCACCCTTCTGTAGTCCCATAAATTATTTGAACAACTTATTACTTTCTTCTTGAAGTCAGAGGCTATTCTGGGTATCTCATGTATTGTATATCAGGTGAATGGTTTTGTTATGTTTTTAAACCCAATACTTTGCATGTCTCATGTATCGTGGTTGCCGGGTGTACTCATTTTGTTATGGCCTGTTCCCCAAGCATCGCAATTTCTTCAGGACGCCAACTACTCTATGTACCTTGTTTCAACTTAGGCTTTTCAGTCCCATGTCAAATTATTCCTACAGTATACCAGATCTTGTCCCTTCATCTTCCCTGTCCTTGACATTGTTTTGTTGTTTCTTTCCTTTGTACAACCTTTTTGTATGTTCCTAACACCTATCACACCTGCCCTGTTTGCTTGTCTCTGATAGTTCTCTTAATATTCATACAGGTGCTTCTGTTTTCTGCAAAGGTCTGTTTACTTTTCTTAATAACAGCATTTATATTTCCCTTAGCCACATGGTCTTCTTCTGCTCTCTGGTCATTCCTGCTCATCATACTGCAGTTGTTGAGTCTCATTTTTCAGATATCTGTATTCCCTTTTGCCTTCTTCAGTTCCTGCGTTTTGTATTTTGTTCTTTGTATTTTAATTTCAGTATCTCAAAACGAGAATTCACACTAGAAAACTTTAAAGTTATGTGAGTGAGGGGAACTTTATCCTCACAACAGAAAATAGACAGCCAAAGTAAAAAACAATATTCACCACAATAGTAAAAGCTGTGTAGTTGAGGAGAAACTGAAAACATGCATGGGTCATTTTGGGTGTAATTTTAGATATTGTCCCTGCCTTGCCTCCTCAGATTCTATTCATATTTGGTTTTGAGATGCCCGCACCTGTTATAAGTAATCCCACAATTTCTTAGCTACTGATAGGCAATATACTTTTTCCACATGGTCACAATGAGCCATGTTAGGTTTAAATTTTGTGACAAGGATGCAAAAGTTTTTATAATTCTCAGGTGTCTGTGGGTGCGTGTGTATGTGTTTTTTTTAATTATGCTGCATTCCTGGTACACTTTATCAGCAAAGTGAACAATGAGAGGTTTTAAGGGTTTTGATGTAGTATTTGCCACACCAGAGACCCTCTACGTTATTAAGAAATTTCATTGTAATCAAAATTCAGGTAGACTATTTCCCGTAGTATAACTTCCAGCATCACCAGAGACCTACAGTATAATATACTGAGATTTCAAAGTTGTGATGAGTGTATCTATTGTTCTGTTTATGCCAGCCAGCAGCTACGGCAATCTAGTAGCATGAAGATGTCTCGTTGTGTGTGTCAATGTCACATTATCTTTTGTTTCTCCTAACCCGTTGGACAGTTGGAATTGTACATGACCACAATGGGCCAGGAATATTTATTTATTTAGTATCCGTGTCATCATACAAACGATATTGGACTTGTCATACATAGAAATTAACAATATAGAATTTTTACCGTAAATTCAGACAAATTAAGAAACATGAAAGGATAGGTTTTGTTAACTCGATTCCTTCTGCATTTTTAAAACTCACAATTACATAATGCTCGTAATTATAAGTTGTGAAGTTGGAGCGCATTCTGGTGGGAGCTTGCGATAGTGTTCCAGTCTAGAGATCACGTGTTTTGGTTGTTGTGTGTGTGTTAATACAGCCTTCATTTGGAAAACGGAAAAATATAGTTGCAGTTTGAGCACTGGAACACAGCACAGTAATGAAAGTATATGTCACCAAACTGTCAAAGATACAGGCACAATAATCAAAGTTTTCGTAAAAATTAACAGTTCTTCCAAACTTATTTGTGTTTCAGAGGAGAGAACATAATTAAAGAAGCTTGTAAATACAGGTTTCTCTTTAACCATCAAGGCCTTGCCGAAGATTACATTTCAAAGGTCATTTTCCCTGACTTGGAATGTTGAATGTCTTAAACCTCGCACGCCCAGAAATTATGGACCATTGGACATAGTGATGCCACACAACGTTCTTCTCCCCACATACAATATATGAAGTCTCATCGATTTGATCTGTATCCATGTTTTGCATTTTAAAGAGAGGTGCAGAAGGGGTGAGGGAAGGAAAAGGGGTTTAGAGGATTACCTGCAGCCAGTGGCAGGCAGGGATGAAAGGGGAATAGTGTACACGGTTGCATGAAGATTCAGTTTTTTTTTTTCCTTTATTGTTTTCAATTCCTCATCAGGGTGGGCTGGCAGCAGCATATGCACTGATCTTCAGCCGAAAGACATAAAACAAACAATAGAAGACAGTGAAAAATATACAAAGGAGTGAATACAGTGGACATAGATATAGAAAAGGGGGAATATCATGGGAGGCAATAAACAAAAAAAGGGGCGACTGTAAAATGGAGATAAAAAACTGTAAAAAAGTAGCGCACAGATAAAGCCACACACTGCAACAATTAAAAGAACACAAGGCACAGTGTGACTGGAGCATAAAAATTATTGACGGATGCTGTAGCACATAAACACTGACAGCGAACCTCAATGCAATACACAATTAAAATCACACCTCTTGAAGCATAGGAGAAACAGCACTTAACACAACACTGACGATGATCAAAACATAGGATCTGCCAGGCGCAAGGAGATGAGGGAGACTGGAAGAAGGGAGGGAGGGGAAGAGATGGGGGTGATGAGCGGGGGGGTTTCGCTGAAGAGGGCCAGGTAGGGAGGGATGTGGGAAGGAAAGAGGCAAGTATGGGGTGCAGGGTCTCAGGGGAGGGGGGGAAGGAGGAAAATCGGCTCTGGGAGAAGGAGGGAAGAGGAAAAAAGGCGGGCCCTGGGGAGGGGAGGCAGGAAGGGTAGATGTCATGGCAAAGTCCATCATCTGGGGTGGGGAGGCACTGGAAATTGCCCTGATGAAGGAGATGGAGGGTGTGGAGGTGTAGAGAGGGAGGGATACAGCAATAGAGGCGCGGCAACGGGCGGGGGGTGGAGAGTAAGGAGGAAACCAGAGGGTGGGGTGTATCAAGCCTGTGGGGACAATGTACAGGATGCGGAGATGTTGGAGGAAAAGGAGGAGGTGGGGGAAGGGGATCGGTTCCTACAGGAGCCGTGTAGGGGCAGGAAGGCGGATATGGAAGGCAACGCAAAGCGCATGGCGTTCAAGGATTTGGAGGGCCTTGTAAAAGCGGGTGGGAGCGGAGATCCAGGCAATGCTGGCATAACAGAGGATAGGACGGATGAGGGATTTGTAAGTGTGGAGGATGATAGAAGAATGCAATCCCCATGTCCGGCCAGACAGGAGTTTCAGAAGGTGGAGGCGGGAATGTGCTTTCTGCTGGATGGTCTGGAGATAAGGGGTCTAGGTGAGGTGTCGGTCGAGGGTGAGGCCAAGCTATCTCAGGGTGGGGGTGAGCTGGATGGGACGACCACAATGGGTCAGGTAGAAATCTTGGAGGCGAAAGGAGCGAGTGGTGCGCCCTGTGATGATTGCCTGGGTTTTGGAGCTATTGAGACGGAGGAACCACTGGTTACACCAAGTGGTGAACTGGTTAAGGTGGGTTTGGAGGGTACATTGGGACTGTTGAAGGGTAGGATAGAGATCCAGGAAGGCGGTGTCATCAGCATACTGGAGATGGTGAACTGGTGGCGGAGGCTTGGGCATATCACCTGTATACAAGAGATAAAGAAGGGGGGAGAGGACAGAGCCCTGGGGGACGCTAGCAGTGGGATAAAAGATAAAGTATTTTGTGTTGTGGAGGGTGGCACAGGAAGGACAGTGCGAGAGGAAGGAAGCGACCAAACGGACAAAATTGATAGGCAGGGCATAGGATTGGAGTCTAAAGAGGAGACCGGGATGCCATACACGGTCATAGGCATTTTGGACGTCAAGGGAAACAAAAATGGCAGAGCGACGGGAGTTGAGCTGGAGAGACAGAAGGTGAACGAGGTTAAGGAGTTGGTCTTCAGCAGAGGAGGGGGGTCGGAAGCCACACTGGGTAAGAGGGAATAGGTGATGTTGAGTAAGGCGCTGATGGATACGGTGGGAGAGGATGGATTCTAAGACCTTACTGAAGACGGAGGTGAGGCAGATGGGACGATAGGAAGAGGCAGCAGAAGGCGGTTTGTTGTGTTTGAGGAATAAGAGGATGCGGGAGGTCTTCCACAGGTCGTGGTAGAAGCCAGTAGAGAGGATGACGTTATAGAGATGGGCGAGGACAGGCGGGAAGGTATAAGGGCTTTCTCAAAGGTGACGCAGTCGTGACCAGGGGCCGTGTTGCGTTTGGACCGGAGGATAAGTTAAATGTCTTGTGCTGTGATGGGAGTGTTTCTGTCGGAGGAGGGCAACTGCCCCAAGTACTGGAGAATACGAGCAAGTGGAGTGACCAAGGTATCGGCATGTTCCATGACAGTGGGGAAAAGAGAATAATCAAAGTGTTGATGGAAGATTCGTTTTGTCATCCCTTTCTATATGCCAATCTTGTTCACAGAGTATGTGTGAACTCATTCTTCCCAATTGATGCCTTTGTCAGACTTCAGCTCACTATATGTTTTGTCATACGATAAACATTTTGTTTCTCTCTCTGTTCCAGCTACTACTACTTTCAGGAAGCCATCTTTATTTAAAAATCATTCAGCTTTTGTTGCCCACGCTCACAATCGCAACGTAATAAGTGTACACGCGCACAGATGGCTCTGCTGCTTCGCAATATCTGCAGTGGCGGAGTTCGCTCTATGCATTGCTAGCCAACGCCCAACACGCCCATAGGTGTGTTTACTCGTGCCGTATTGTATGGCAACTTGTGTTCGCAGTAATGTTCCCACCAGTGTTGTTGCAGTCAATTGCGGGGATGACTGGACAGTATTGAATGACTTGTTGCAAATAATGCTGCGTATTGCAGGGGTGCTGCCGGTTTTGTCCACATTGTGCATGGTTGGACCATATCTTCTCCTGTCCTTGTCTGTAATTGCTTACCAATATTGAGTACCGTGCAATAACACAGACCATCTGAGACTGATGTTGACTGTTTGGGCGCAGTATATTGAAGGAGACACTTGTCACTCGCTGTATTGCACAATGCACCGTGTATTCCACAATAAAAAGCAGTTCCTGCCAAGACCAAGAGTTCATTCTCTCCAAACAACTTTCCGCAAAGAACTGAAAAATAGTAAAATGACGAAAGAAAAAGGAGTGTGCTAGAGGATATGCATTAAAGCACAAAGCGGTACTTTGAGAAATCAAATTCCTTACTCTTTAGGAAACGCTGCATATCTCGTTGTCCACAATAGTAGAGGAAACATTTTTAGAAACTTACGTTAATAATATATCCATATATGTATGTGTTATACATGCTTTAAGCTATAACTACACAGATCATACATTTTGTAACTAGCGCTAATTAAACGTCAAACTACCTTGCAGTACTAATCGAGTAAATATTTTGTTACTGTTGTCGCATGCAAACACACGTGTAAAATAACTTCTCGCATTGCCTTTCTGATTTCAGAAATGGAAACTCAGCTCCAGTTCATTCGGTAAATACAAACATCGTTTGTGGCATTTTAGTAATAAGTTTGCATACGTCATAGTGAATCTAACGGTGCGAAACCACAGTGCTGAAGGGGACCTTGCTCCAAGATTGCATTTCGGGGTCATTCTTCCTGACTTGTAATTTTGAATGTCTCGAACCTCGCTAGCACTGAATATTAAAGACATAACGATGCCATAACGTGCTTCTCCCCACATACCAAATATTAGGCTTGTAATGTGTGTGATTTATTCAAAATTCATCAAAATCGAAATTATTGAAATAAAAAAAAAATATTCGAAGAATCTGATATCGAATGCCTTATTTTCCATATGTTTAAATATATCATTTTTACAACCTTTCTAAGTTTACAGATCGTACCAGAGAAACGTACTGACATCTGTGTTATCATAGTTGTCCCCATAAAAAATATGCTTCGAGAAAGAAACTGTTTACGTCACTACTACTGAGACTGTGGATTATATACAGTTTGTCCAATTTACGAAACATTTCCAGCACTTGTAAAAAGTACGTAAACACTGGTATTTTGTAGATCTTGCTTCAATAAGACTCATTAAGCTAACTAGCTTACATCACAAAATCTGTCCGCTGTTTCTGGTTCTCTATTCCAGTCCAGAACATTAGCAAATATTCCCCCACCTCCAGGGCTGTGAAATATAATTGCAACAGTGTTTATGTTATTGGTAAATCCAGTCTGTTCAAATGAATGTATGTAGAAACAAATAGCTATCGTAAGCTGCTGCAGTTGGATATGAACTTCTCGGGAGAAGTATATAAAGCTCCGCTACTCGAAGACAAAATTCAGTTCCAGGTTAATGAAAAAGAAGAAAAAAACAGTGTCCATGATGTTGGTGCGAACATTAGCGATAAACATGAGATTTACACAAATCTGCATATCCCTCTACACCCAGAAACGAATAGGACTAGTCAGTGAACATAATGAAGAGCTGCAACGCTTTCTTCATGATAAATTGTTTGTCGTTTGGGAAGAATATAAGCTTAACTACATTTTTAAATGTGGGGTATATTTTCAAGGGCTTTTTATTTTCATATTTCATGGTGACAACACACCTTAATTTTGTCCACGGATTTGCGCTCTGATTACCTTAATCACTCCTGATGCAGCACGCCATGCTGCGCGTATTGCAAAATCTCTACACAATCATAGTAGTCACACATATAATAGTCCTATACAGTATTAGTAAGGGCAGAATTTAGGTTGTCCCCTTGTACATCGCTATTTTGTTCACACAGTACATGTGAGCGCATTCTTACCAATTGATACTTTTAGCTGGCTTGACCTCACTACACATTTTTCCATACGATAGACATTCTGTTCCAGCTAGTGCTGCTTTCAGGAAGCCATCTTTTCTTTTGAAATCTATAAGTTTTCGTTGCACTCGCTTACAATCGCAACGTAATACGTCTTTGCGCGCACAGATGGCTCTGCTGCTTCGCATATCTGCAGTGGCGTAGCTCGCTCTAAGCATTTGGCGTTGCTTGTCAGCGCACAACAGGTCTCAAGGTGCGTTTACAAGGGCCATATTTTACGGAAATATGCAGCCGCAATAGCGCTGTCATCAATGTTGCTGCAATAAACGCTAGTACTGCGGGATGACTGGGCAATATTTCACATCGAACAGGCTACTGCAAGTAGTTGCTGACGTCTTGCTGAAGTGTTGCTGGTTTTGTCCACAGGAGGAGGAGACCGCTTAAGGGGACCACACCCTGCCTATCTAACCCATGTATCCATTTTATAGTTTTTAAGAAATACTATTTTAAATTTATTAACAAAAAATATTAATTTTTTGTGCAGAAAATATTTTTTTGTGGCTTCCTAATGGGGAATGTTAATGAATGTAGTACCAGAGGTGGCTTTTTATGTTATACAAGGACTGAAAATTTCATTCATTTATCTATGATAGTTTCTGATGTGATGGGGCATATGTACTGAAAATTTTAGTTTGTGGGAAATTGACTTTAAAGGAAAAACTTTTGAAATTTGTTACTTACAGTTAATTAAAACTGTCTTGCACTATATGATGGCCCTTCTTTGGCCTCTAGCAGGTCTTCCAGCTTTTTTTTTTTTTTTTTTTTTTTTTTTCATCTTCCTGGATGTCTGTCTTGCTTTCTTGGCCATATTAGATGCAGACCTGTCTGCATTGGCTATCCTCATTTTATCGCAATGTTTCAGCCCAGTGATCATATTTTCACCAGCATTAATTCCCAGCTTTTTCAGTACCCAACACTTTCCAATATCACCATAGTTGAATGTAATAACAACATCATGAAATCCTAGTTTCACTCTATGCATGCCTACAAATACAGTTTTAGGAAGGCTGTTCCAAATTATGCTGTTGAAACATTCATTTGGGTTGTGTGTCTGCCCATGCAGACATTTCATTACGTCAGGATGAGCCAAGTCTCTGAAAATAGGTTTAATTGCTGTAATAACAGCAGTAGGAAGAGAATGGTGGTGCAGTCAGTTTTTAAATTTATTTGGTGGTTGATGTAAGTTCATCACTGTACAAAATGTCCTCACTGCAGCCATGCTCTTGCCAATAGATTGTACGTGGCACATAAACACAGTTGGTAGGAAAATGCCCTTTAAATGCTCCAAAACTTTTTTTCAGCAAAATCCTTTTCAGAGTACTTAAATAAAATCTTAATCTTTCGAAATACGATGAAAATCGAAAATCGATATTTTTTTTTTTTTTTTCGAAATGAACCACTGTGTGGTCCCCTTAACTTGTTTGTGCCATGTCTTCCTCAGTCCTTGTCTTCAAATGGTTCCCAATTTTGAGTACTGCGGAATAATACAGACTGTCTGAGAATGGTTCTGATGGTTTGTGAGCAGGATATTGGAGACTGCAGAGCGTTAAAAATATTGATGCTTGATTCAAGGCACTATTTGTCTTACTGCTGAGCCATTTTCCCCACAGATACTTTGACCACCTTGTTGTTGCTGAATTTTTATCCCCGTAATGCCTCCTTGAGGGGATCAAATAAATGAAAATCCGAGGAAGCTAAATCTGGACAGTAAGGAGAAAGACATAGTGTAGGTTGACCAGACGTTGTCCAGTCAAAATACAGGGTGTCCCACTCAAACCTCCCTGATTCCAAGGACCCAGGAGAGAAAAGCACAGTAGATACAATGAAAAATGCACCACATTGTAGAGCATCTCAAAGAATTTATATTCCCACGTCACAAGTTCCAAGTGCAGCATGGTCGTATGAAGTGAAAATGGCGACTCCACAGCAGCACGTGCAAGCAGTAGCGTGGATTGCAGAAACAAAATCGCCGATTATTAGATTATCGTTTAGTGTATGAACGTGATACACCTGATTTGAAAACAAGGAATAGTATAGGAAATTTCTAACAGGAAGTGTTCTGAAACGTTCTGGCGGTGCACGTTATGGAGTTTCAGAAGAGACAGTGGTGTACATCAGACGAACGTTTCTCAGATGCCCACGTAAGTCAATTCATCAAGCATGAAGGCAACTTGATGTACCTCGATCAACGTTGCATCGTGTAGTTCACCAGCGTCTTCGTCTGTGTGCTTACAGAGTGCAAATTCTGCGACATCTGACGACGAACGACAAACCACGCCGACAACAAATTGCTGCTGCGTATTGGTATGGATGTCAGCTTCCTGGAACGATGTTTATTCTCAGGTGAGACAACCTTACATTTATCGGGAAGCGTTAATAGGCATAATGTTCAGATTTGGGGTTCGCAAAATCCGCACGTTGTCATTGAACATGTTCGTGATAGCCCTAAACTAACCGTCTGGTGCTGGCTAATGCATGGCAGGACTGTTGGACCGTTCTTCTTTGCGGAACAAACAGTGAATGGGTCAGTGTATCTGGACATGTTGGAGCAGTTGTGTACCCTCAGGCACAAGTCTTGCAACCCAACATCGTATTTCAAGATGTAGCTCCGCCGCATTGGCCAACGTCTGTTCGCATGTTTCTGGATAGGAAATTTCCCAGTCGTTGGATCAGATCCATTGCCTAGCCACCACGTTCACCCGACGTCACGCCGCTTGATTTCTTCGTGTGGCGATTTGTGAAGGACTGCGTGCATGCGACGAAAGTGGATGATATTCCTACGTTGCGACATTCACTAATGCGATTGCAAAAATAACAGAGGAAATTTTACAAAGAACTTGGCGAGAAATTGAATGTAGACTCGATATTCTTCGTGCTGCAAATGGTTAACATGTAGAGGTGTATTGATGTTAAATTCTTTGAGATGCTCTACAATGTAGTTCATTTTTCATTGTCATATCTATTGTGGATTTTTCTTCCTGGGTCTTTGAAATCAGAGTGGTTTTAGTGGAAATCCCGGCGTATGCGGTATATATGTCCCGTCCCGTCTTTCAATAACCACTCGTTTGTTTTGAACTGGTTTGTTTCTAACAAGGGAACCTCCCCATCGCTCGCCCCTCAGATTTAGTTGTAAGTTGGCACAGTGGATAGGCCTTGAAAAACTGAACACCGATCAATCGAGAAAACAGGAAGAAGTAGTGCAGAACTATGAAAAAATAAGCAAAATATACAAACTGAGTAGTCCATGTGCAAGATAGGCAACATCAAGGAGATTTTGAGCTTAGGAGCGCCGTGGTCCCGTGGTTAGCGTGAGCAGCTGTGGAATGAGAGGTCCTTAGTTAAAGTCTTCCCACGAGTGAAAAGTTTAATAGTTTATTTTCAGACAATTATTATGTCTGCCCATCTGTCCAATGTGATCAGTTTTTTGTGAGTGTTTATCACATCCACAAGAAAACCTAAATCGGGCAAGGTAGAAGAATCTTCTTACCCATTCGCCAAGTGTACAAGATAGGTGTGTTGACAACATATTCCTCTCATGTGACGCACATGCCGTCACCAGTGTGGTATAGAATGTATCAGACGTGTTTCCCCGTGGAGGAATCGATTGACCTATGACCTTGTGATCAAATGTTTTCGGTTCCCATTGGAGAGGCACGTCCTTTCGTCTACTAATGGCACGGTTTTGCGGTGCGGCCGCAAAACACAGACACTAAACTTACTACAGTGAACAGAGACGTCAATGAACGAATGGACAGATCATGACTTTGCAAAAATAAAGAAATTAAACCTTCCACTCAAGGGAAGACTAGAACCAAGGACCTCTCGTTCCGCAGCTGTCCACACTAACGAGGGGACCACGGCGCTCCTGAGGATATATTGTCCTTGATGTTGCCTATCTTGTGCATAGACTACTCAGTTTGTATACTTTGCTTATTTTTTTCATAGTTCCAGATAGCTTCTTCCTGTTTTCTCGATTGATCTGTGTTCAATTTTTCAAGGCCTATCTACTGTGCCAACTTGTAACTAAATCTGACGGGGGTGCGGTGGGGAGGTTCCCTTGTAAGTAGCATGTAACATAACCAAATGTAGAAGAAATGTGGTCGTACCGAAAGAATGAAGAAAATACGCTCTTTGATTACCTAAATTGGTTGAAGTACGATTTTATACGTTCTTCACCTATTAGTACGATATCTTTATGCATTCAGCGATCTTACGAATTTATTGCTATGAAGTCTTGCCCCACTAATGCGCCGAAATATCGTGACAGGACGTTACTAATATCCAGCAGTTCGCCCGTATATTTACGGATCAATCAGCACGCTGGGAAAAGCTCTAAACCCACAGCATCCATAGTACGATTTTATACGTTCCTCACCTATTAGTACGATATCTTTATGCATTCAGCGATCTTACGAATTTATTGCTATGAAGTCTTGCCCCACTAATCCGCCGAAATATCGTGACAGGACGATACTATTATCCAGCAGTTCGCCCATATAATTACGGAACAATCAGCACTCTGCGAAAAGCTCTAAATCCACAGCATCCATATCATTAAGAGTAATGACAACTCTGCAGCCCTTGTATTTACTTTGCTTTGGCTGTTGATAGTGATGGGTGGGATTGGGAGCGGGAAGGAGCAAGGTTATGTTGGAATACCCGCAGATGACTGCAGGCAGGGAGGGGGAAAATCGCGTACATTTTGCATACCCACGAATTTTTTTTTTTTTTTTACTTTATTGTTATTTTAAAACCTGTACAACAGGCAGGCTGTCAGCAGCACTCTACGCTGCTCTTCAGCCATAGAAGACAGAAGCAGCAAAAACAGTGAGAAGACACACAAGTCACAGAGCGGTGGGCAATAAAACAGGAGACACATAGAGACAATCACGGAGCCGTTCACACTCGTCGATAATCCACACTGCTAGCTGATGAGACAACGCACAACCACTGAAGATGATGATGGCACTGGTGAACGATGGAGGGGACGGTGAACACTAAACACTAAACATTAAACACACAAAACACTGATGGCGGCGACCTCCGGCGCGCGAATGTCCACGTAACGTGTGCGAGTCCGGGGACCTGCCAAGAGGAGTAGAAGGGGGAGGTGGGGGTGAGGGGAGAAAAAGGATGCCAATGGCTGAGGAGTCGGGGGCAGGAGGAGACGAACAGGGGAGGGGAGGCCCGGGGGAGGAGGGGGGGAGAAAAGGAAGAGGGAGGGAAAAGGGAGAGGAGGGAGGGAGGGAGGGTGCCTGGAGGAATAAGTACAGGAGGAGGGCGGGAGGATCAAAGTTGGTAGGAGGGGTAGATGCAAGGGAGGAGGGCATCATCAGGGAGGGGGAGCTGGCGGAAGCCACCTTGGGAGAGGGTAAGGAGGGTGGAGAGATGGAGACCGGGTGGGACGTGCGAATACAGGCGCGGCAGCGGGCGGGGGTGGGAGAGGATCGGGGAGACGAGCGGGTGAGGAGGATCGAGTTTGCGGGAGGTGTACAGGATCCGTATCCTTTCAAGGAAAAGGAGGAGGTGGGGGAAGGGGATGTGATCGTAGAGGATCCACGTGGGGGAGGGGAGACGGATGCGATAGGCGAGGCGGAGAGCATGGTGTTCAAGGATTTGGAGGGATTTATAAAAGGTAGGGGGAGCAGAGATCCATGCTGGATGGGCATAACAAAGGATAGGGCGGATGAGGGATTTATAGGTGTGGAGGATGGTGGAGGGGTCCAGACCCCACGTACGACCGGAAAGGTGCTTGAGGAGACGGAGGCGGGAACGTGCCTTGGCTTGGATTGTCTGGAGATGGGGAGTCCAGGAGAGGCGACGGTCGAGGGTGACGCCAAGGTACTTAAGGGTGGGAGTGAGGGCGATGGGACGGCCATAGACGGTGAGATAGAAATCAAGGAGGCGGAAGGAAGGGGTGGTTTTGCCTACAATGATCACCTGGGTTTTGGAAGGATTGACCTTGAGCAACCACTGGTTGCACCAAGCGGTGAACCGGTCAAGATGGGATTGGAGAAGGCGATGGGAGCGCTGTAGGGTGGGGGCAAGGGCAAGGAAGGTGGTGTCATCGGCAAGCTGGAGAAGGTGGATGGGGGGTGACGGCGGCGGCATGTCCGCCGTGTACAACAGGTACAGAAGGGGGGAGAGGACGGAGCCTTGGGGCACACCGGCGGAGGGGAAAAAGGTGTAGGAATCGGTGTTATGGATGGTGACATAGGAAGGACGGCGGGAGAGAAAGGAGCCGATCAGACGGACGTAGTTAATGGGAAGGGCGAAGGTTTGGAGCTTGAAGAGGAGACCGGAATGCCATACGCGGTCATATGCACGTTCGAGGTCCAGGGAGAGGAAGATTGCGGAGCGACGGGAATTAAGCTGTTCGGAAAGGAGATGAGTGAGGTGAAGGAGGAGGTCGTCGGAAGAGAAGGACGGCCGAAAGCCACACTGGGTGACGGGAAGGAGGCGGTGCTGGCGGAGATGCTGGTGGATGCGACAGGTGAGGATAGATTCCAGGACCTTGCTGAAGACCGAGGTAAGGCTGATGGGACGGTAGGAGGAGACGGCGGACGGCGGATTGCCAGGTTTAAGGAACATGAGGATACGGGAGGTTTTCCACAGGTCGGGGTAGTAACCGATGGACAGGACTACATTGTAGAGCCTGGCCAGGGTGGAGAGGAAAGAGACAGGAGCTTCACGAAGAAGACGGTAGGTGACACGATCATGACAAGGAGCGGTGTTGCGTTTGGTGCGGAGTGTAACAATGAGATCCTGTGCAGTGATAGGGGCATTGAGTTCCGTGTGTGTAATGTTGTCCAAGTACTGGAAACCAGGAGCGAGAGGAGGGACAGAGGTGTCAGTTCGATCGCGGATATCCGGGAAGAGGGAGTAATCGAACTGGCGATTGTCGGTGATGGAGAAGACATCGGAGAGGTAGGAGGCAAAGTGATTGGCCTTACTAAGGATGTCAGGGAACGGGTGATCATCGTGGAGAAGAGGATAGTAGGGGGAGGGTTTAGTTCCGGTAAGGCGACGGAAGGCCGTCCAGAACTTGGACGAGTTGATTGGTAGGGTTGCATTTAAACGGGTGCATGTCTGTCGCCAGTCCCGGCGTTTCTGAGCCGCGAGCAAATTACAAACGTGTCGCTGGAGTTGCCAGTGGCGTCGTAGTGTGTCCGGGTCACGCGTGCGGAGGAAGGCACGGTAGAGACGACGGGATTCACGGAGGAGGAGAACGGCCTGTGGGGGTAAGGTAGGACGGTGGGGGTGGATGGCGACAGTAGGAACGTGGGCCTCCACGGCCTCAGACAAGGTCTGCTGGAGAAAGGAGGCGGCATGGGTGACATCGTCAGGGTGGTGGTAGGTGAGAGGGTGGCTATCGACCTGGGTGGAAAGGGTATCCCGGTAGGCATTCCAGTCGGCTCGGGAATAGTCGTGGACTTACTTTGGGGGAGGATCAGTACGAGGGTCGGGGCGAGGGCGACGACCGTCTGAAACGGTGAGGAGGACAGGGAGATGGTCGCTACCAATAGGCTCCAGGACATCCACCGTTATGCGGCCAAGGAGGTTGGGGGAGGAGAGGATAACATCAGGAGTGGAGTTGGATTCAGGACGGGTATGCCGCGGGATGTGGACGAGGTCACCTTGAAGGGTGGAGAGGAACCGATGCCATCGCCGTAACTGGGCAGCGGAACGACTATGGATGTTGAGGTCGGCGGCGATCACGTAGGAGGAAAAGGTACGATCGACGTGGGAGAGGAAGTCGAAGGGAATAGGAGCGTTGGGGCGGACATAGATGGTGGCGCAGGGAACGGTAAGGCCGGGGAAGAAGAGACTAAGGATCAGGTGTTCGGTGGGGTCAGGAAGGAGAGGTTGGAGCCGAACGGGGATCTGGCGGTGGTGACCAATTTGCAACTCCGCCACGCGCAATCGGGAGGGGATTATCGGAGCGGTGGAGGAGGTAGGGCGAAGTGTGAATGGTGTGGTGGGGTTGGAGGAAGTTTTCATTAAGGAGGAAGGCATCCACGCGGTGGGTGGCAAGGGTGTGCAGGAAGAGGTTCCTGTTGGCGGGTAGGGAGCGGATGTTGTTGAAAAGGATACGTTGCTGTCGCGCCCTGATAGGGATTTAGACGAGGGTGTCGAGGTGGGAGAAGGTGAAATGGGCCTGGTTGTTGGAGTAGGTGGCGTACATCTTGAGTTGGAATATGGAACGGGCGGCGAGGGAGATCTGTTGGAGGGTGTGTGGGCGCTGAAAGGGATGAACATTCTGGAGGACGATGGTAAGGAACCTGATGATGTCCTCAGCGGTGGGGGGGGGACGAAGGGAATTGCCAGGAGGGGTGGGGGCGTCCAGGGCACAGACAGAGACGGTGAGTTCAGGAGTGGTTGGAGGGGGTCGGGCTTTACACTTTTGGGAGTAGGTGGGATGGGGGAGATTGCAGGTATTGCAGGAAGGAGGGGATTGGAGGTTGGGGCACTGCCTGAGGAAGTGCACTTGCCGACAATGCGGACATGTGGGGGCCTCGCGGCACTCAGCTGTGGGGTGCGCGTCATAGCGTAGACACCTCTGGCAGCGCAGGGATTGAGGAGGGGAGCGGGAGGGGTCAACCTTGTACCGCTGGTTAAAAAGGAGGGCACCCTCCTTCAGGAGACGGTCAATGGAGGGGGCGTGCTCAGAAAAAACCCGCATAAGGCGGGTGGGGCCGGCAGCGTTATGTATGCGGCGAACCGCACGCACCTCCAAATAGGGATGCGCCTGGAGCTCCGCCAACACCTCCTCCTCCGTGATCACTGGACTAAGCCGAGTGATCACGGCGGTGAGAGTTGGCGGGCGACGCGGAGGTTGGGGTTGGTGGGAGGGAGGTGGTGAAGGAGCAGGGGTGAGAGAGGCATGAGGGCCAAAGTGGGTGACAGGGATGCGGGAAAGGAGGTAGGTGTGGAGGGTTGGGCTGGGGGAGGAGATGAGGACCGAATCTCGGCGAGGAGTGAGGAGGGAGATGGGGGCACCAGGACAATGCTGGCGAAGGAAGAGGGTGAGGTTCCGGGCTTCAAGGAGAGAGGGATCAGGACGGGAGAGGAGGTAGCGGTAGGAGGAAGGGGGAGAGGAGGAGGATGAGGGGGCAGGGACAGGCGGGGAGACTTCCATGGCATCATGGGTGGAGGAAGCAGGACGAGGCGCAGCCTTTTTTGAAGCAGAGGAAGCAGGAGTGCCACCGGGGCGCTTGACGGCGGTGGAGGAGGTGGGGGGGATGGGAACAACGGGAATGTGGCGGGGAGGGGCAGGTCCCGGGACCGGAGTCGGCTCCGGAGATGGTGACGGTGACGGTGAAGGCGACGGCGATGGCGACGATGACGATGACGGTGGCAGTGGCGGCGGTGATGGCGAAGGTGACGGGGAGAGCTGGGCGAGGGCAGTGGCCCGACGGGCCACCACCCAAGCTGGAGCTGCAGTGACAGGCTGGGGGAGTGGGGGGAAGGGATCAGAACGAGAGGAGCGAGAGGAAGAGGAAGAAGAGGGAGAGGGGGCAACAAAGATAGAGGGTGAAGGGAGAGTGAGGAGAGGTGGAATGGAAGGAGGGGGGTGGGACTGGGCACACCAAGTTATAGTGGTGGAGGCGGCGGAAGGGGAGGTATAGACAATGGCGGTGCTGGTAGTAGTGACAGTGGTGGTGGGGGCGGACATGACGGGAGAGAGAAACAAGAACGAAGAGGAGAGGACAGAAACTGGGGACAGACAAAGACGAAGACGGATGGAGACGAAGACGGCCGTAGACCAGGGTCAGGACAGTGGCGATGGCGGCGACCAGGCGGCACCGGATGGCGGCGGCGAGCCCCGGCAGGCGGCGACGGCGGCGGCGGCGGCGATCAGCAGGCGGCGGCGGCGGGGCGGCGGCGGCGGCGAGCACCGGCAGGCGGCGACCAGGCGGGGGCGGCGAGCCCCGGCAGGCGGCGACGGCGGCGGCGGCGGCGGCGAGGACCGGAAGGCGGCGACCAAGCGGCGGCGGCGGCGGCGGCAAGCAGACGACATGGCAGGGATCTTCCACGTCGAAGGCGCACCCTGAGAGTAGCCCAAGTAGTGAAACTCTTCGATGAAGAAGAGGGAATCCAACCCTCGAATGCATACCCACGAATTGTTCTTGTCTTCTTTATCTAACAAGCTTATTCATACAATATGTGAGCGCAGTCTTACTAGCTGGTACGTTTATCAGACTCTAGCTCACTACGCTTGGTGCCATACAATAGACAGGTTTGTCTCTTTTTCTATTCCAACTACTAGTATTTTCACAAAGGCAGTTATTTTTTTATTTAAAAGCTTTTCTCAGGTCCCTGAATGACATTCGTGCCCTCCACGTCCATAGTCGCGATGTAATACGCCTTGGCACACACAGATGGCTCTGCTGCTTTCGCATATCTGCAGTGGCGTAGCTCGCTCTGTGCTTTCTGCGTTGCTAGCCAACGCCCACCCCGTCCTGAGATGTTTTTAATCGGGCGAAATTTTTCAGCAACGTATGGCCGCAAGAGTTGCAGCAATAAACGACAATATTTCGGGATGACTGGCAATATCGCTAATTGAACAAGTTGTTGCAAGTAGTCCGACGTATGTTATGATTGTCCCCATAAAAATATGTTTTGACAGTTTGCTCTACTTTTTTAACTCACTGTCATTAGCAGTAACAATTTTCATTTGCCTTTCCTTTAGAAGCAAGTCAACAATGGTAATGAGGCAGTTTTTATTCCAAACACGGACCGTTGTACTAAAGTGGTCTGAATATAAATAATCTGGAATTCCTGCAACACAGTGATTCTTATAGGCATTTCCGTCATGCGAAACATCTTTAACAAAACTTTCTACGTCACTACTACTACTACGGAGACTGCAGATTGTATAAACACTTTGTCCAATTTTCGAAACATACCGAACACGTCAAAAAATACGTGATAGTCTGTAGATCTTACTCTAATAATAGACTCATTAAGCGAAGTAGCTTATATCGTAATACCTGTCAGCTGTTTCTGATTATTAATTCCAGTCCAGAACATTAGTAAATAACCCCCTCCTCCGGAAATGTGGAATATAATTACAATATTGGTAAATTCAGTCTGCTGAAAAGAATGGATATAAAAATATATAGCTGTTTGTAAACTGCTGCAGTTGGATATGAACTTCTCGAGAGAAGTATATAAAGCTCCGCTACTTAAAGATAAAATTCAGCTCCACATTAATGAAGGAAAACCAGCATCCTCGATAGTGTGAACATCGGTGATAAACACGAGATTTACACCAATTTATCTGCGCAGCCCCCTACTTCCTGAAACTAACAGAATTAGTCAGTGAACGTAATAAGAACTAGAACATTGTCGTCATAAAAAAATTATTTGTAATTCAGGAAGAATATAAACTTAACTACATGTGCAGTTAAAGGGTATATTTTCGAGGACTTTATTGTAAAGTGAACTGTTGGTCCAAGAGAGCATAATTTCGTTCACTAAATGTTGACCTGGTGAATTTTAGGACTGCTGGAGAGTCATGCCAGGTAACAGTCATTGCAACATTACAGCATACTCAATGGTGCCAACACACCGTAATTTCATTCACAAAATTGCGCTCTGGTCAGTGTAATCGCTCCTACGGCTGAGGCTACGCTCGTTGCAATATCTCAATACACTGAAGGAGTTGACGCAATTTCTATTCTTTGAAATTATTTGTAGTGTGGGAAGAGGAGCGTGAAGGAACAGAGGTATTCAGGAATCCCTGTTAAGTTGTAAGCAGGAATAATACAGGAAAAATTTACGTGTTTTCATGAACATACATTAGGCGATCTTGTTCACACAATACGTGTGAACGTATTATTACTAACTGATATCTTTTTCCAGAATGTAGCTCGCTGCATGCTCTGCCATACAACGGACATTTTGTTTGTCTCTGTGCCAGCTACTGCTGCTTCCTACATTCAGAAACGCATTTTTTTAATATATAAACTTTAGTTTATGGTGTATACGCCCTGGGACACCCGACAATATCCTGGAAATTTTCTCATCCGGGAGAAAACTAGGAAAAAATGGGGTTTTTATAACTTTGACTGGTAAGAACTGATACTCTTTAAAAGAATATTACTGTTTGGAGCAACGAAACAGAAACAAGAGGTAAAATGTAAATAAATAAAACTTACGTTGGAAAGGAAATGCGCCATTTACAACAACAAAATATACTGCACATACAAACGCCAGCCAACAACAAAATGTGTCAAAGGCTTTATAAGGAAGACCATGTAATACTTCATAACAACAAACTACATCTGACGTGCATGATGTTACGACTGTATTGTAAACCATTGCATTAAAAGTTCTAACATCTTCAAATGATTTAGGAGCAAAAAAGTGAATAATTTCAGTATAACTGAGAAATCTACATCCTTTGGATACGTAACATGTGCATGTAATCATTTTATCACCACCACATACCCTCTTACATTTTTTCTTCAGCATTTACCCAAACATAGTGCAAAGACATGTCAGTATGTTCTTAAACATGTGACAAAAATCAGTTTCATTTAATGCAAATATGAAGATGCATTTTTTAAAGAAAAATGTTGCTTAAATTGATCCAACTTAATGGCCTTTCTCAAATTTGGGTACTTAATCAATCTGAACTTCTTTATTACCATGTGTTCTTTCATCCCCTACTTCTATAGCTGCACTACCATATCCTTTATATATGTATTTGTAAATGTATTCAACACTTAATCTGTCATGCAAACTTCAACATTCAAATGGCAATCAAATTTAGGAAGTATGGATTGAACGGTACAAAATAACGATTGTCAAGTGATTGTCCTCAAACATTAATGCTAATACCACTAAGACACCCTCTGTACAATGGATATTGGATATATTTTGTCACCAATGGCTCAATTAATTCAATTATTTCAACCTTCAATACTTGCACAATAATTCGCCATGTGATTTGATAAAAATATTTAGTAAATTTTTTGTGCATTTGCCATCTCTCATACACACAGGATTTTGATTAAGTGTACCATATGGTTGACGCAGAAAATCTTTTGCAACATACACACATTGTTTACAGTGTGTTTGAATATCACGAATTTCTGCACATAGGACGTCATCAATATAGCAAATTTTTACTGTATTATAGATTTCACTTAAAATGATTACAATATGGGCAAGAAGCAACACTCTTTTGAATTAAGTAGTGTAAATGATTGCCTAAGCTTTACCAAAAATGTGTTTTGTCGCCAATGTCTCAGTTAATTCCTCTATTTTAGCCTTGAATACTTACACAATAATTTCTGAAAGGAAATTAGCATGTTTATGCTGATAAATTTCCAGTCAACTAGGATTGCAAGTCATTGTAAAAATGTTTTCCCAAAATGTTGAACAATGGACATGACATCCAAGTAGTTCTGATACAAATTTCTTGGAGAACCATTACATGAAGGAGGCAAAATATCTCATCTTGCAATATTTCCAGTATCAATCAGGTTTAGTAGTAAACAATAATGTAAGTTGATATAAATTTCTGACCTTAGGACAGACTGATTTTTCTTACAAAATAGCCTCCTACCTTAAATATGTACATACATTACAAAAATGCTCTGCAGAAATAATTTTTGTGAATAATGTAAAAGGCTGAAATCATCTTCAATTGATAGGCAATAGCATGTATATTGCAACACAGTCATTTTATTTCTAGGTAGCGGATGTATTTGATGTGTTATGGAACAAATTAGCATGCCATTCAGTGTCTCCATTAGAAAATGATTGATCTAGTGAGGAATCTAAAGCCGAGTGTTTTGGACTGCACCAGTGGTTTTTTTAAACACACTGCATTTTCTTCAAATAATTCCAGCAGTCACATCTGTTTGAATTGTCTCGTTGTAAAGCTAGATGTCTAATTTTTTAGTAAATACAGTAACCATACAAATTTCTCTATTTTCATTCTCCACTCTTTCACAAAAAGTGATTGGTGTGTTATAATTCAACAGGAATTTTAGTATTACATTGTTATCAGTATAGCATGACTGATGATTCTTCATTCAGTCTATAGCAAAGAGCAGCATCGATGTTATAAAAATGTAATTGTGTAGAAGATAGTGAATGATCATACACAGAAGTCATTGGAACTGACCTATGATAAAAAATATCATGAATATTAAAGTGATATAATCCTTATAAAGCTCTGTGTGAAGTTTTGGCTTCAGAAAGGATCATAGCAAATCCTGCATCATATTGCAAATACTGAATTATGCAAATAATTCTTTGATTTCTCTTAAGTTCTTGGATCATTTGACATGCATCCTTGATAAAATGCATAGAAAAATGCCTTCTAGGCATAGCCTAAAACAAATATAGTTTGTGTGTAGCAGTGAAGTCAGAAGTCATAGTTATTTAACTTTAAGTAATTAAAAATTGCAAATTTCATTCAGACTATCTGGTAACAGCAGCAAATGACCACAAAATTACTCTTACAGAAAAGTAAGTGAAATAATGATGCCAATGTACAATGTTATTTAGTCTTCATTACTGTGATATTCTGATTTCCAATGCTAGGATCATTAACCTAGCAGTGATCGCATTGTAGCTGCCTGGTATGTCTGTGTTACTATAACTGAACCACACGAACATGAAGGTCCCTAGAATGCAATTTCACAAGACGTCGTTACTTTTGTGTGCCATTTTTTCTATAGTACCTGATGGGTACACAGGGGGCAGCACTTCAACTATCGCTGTTCACATGTGTGATAAAGTGTCATCATGATTATGAAACCATCTATTTCACAAAGACTACTTCACATATGGTTCTTTTAGCTTTTTCTTTTTTTTTTGCATATTTATGGAAAAGTACCTTTAGAGTTATTTACGATTCATTGACCAGTTTGTATATTTACTATTATAAATTGATACTTCAGTTCCTGTGTGCACGTATTAACATTATGATACTGTGATACAAACTCGCTCATGAGAACTTACAGGGTACTTTCCCTTGACGTACAACCAATAAATTCGGCAAGAAGAAAGGTTTCACAATACAAGTAAAGGAAAAAATAAGAAAATTGTTAATTTGTAGTTATATCATACGATAAAAAATTCTTTTGCTATTGATTGTTTGATTTCAAACTTGAAATTAAAACATTCATGAAAGTCTTGGAATCCATGGAAGCAGTATCTTGCAACTATCAATCTTGAAAACAAGCAAAAATCGTTGAGATCCTCTATTCTGAGAATGGATTGACTGTCTGTATACATAATTAAGTTTGTACGGAACCCTCAGTGTGTAGGTCCTAAGTGCACGATTTGTTATTTCATAAGCAGGCTACACTTAAGACTTACATGTCTTCTACCACGATCAGACATAGAAAGATAAGTGAGAGCATAAATGACAAGTGGAGCTAAAACATAATCTTGACAAACAAAATAATTTAGTGAATCGTTATTTCTCACACATTTGGTTATGATTAAAAAATAATGGTACAATGTGTTGCGATGCCTGTTGGTTGAAGCAAGAGCAGGTAAGAGATCATGGCTTGAAGGGAAGGCCTCACCTGAAGTCATTTCTGCAGCTGCACTCTCTCAGAACAGAACTTTAGCTGAACTATTAAAAGAAAAACTTGAGAGATAGTGTTTAGGATAAAACCTAATGTTAAAATTTCAGGCTGTATGGAAGTAGATTTTTGTTTTTTACATCTACCAGAACAGTTGAAAAATTCATAGTGGATCATAAAGTAGTGTTGGGAATTTTTAATAGGCTACACCAAAGTTTGTCACTGAGAATTGAGTAAGTATAAACTTATGGTTGCCTGACACATTGATATTGTGGAAGAAGTGGTCAGGTGTATTGATTCTAGAGGACTGTTATACAGGAGGTGAACATTTTAGTGATTCTGAGTGAAAATGCACAGAGAATGAGCATAAATGATCTTTATTGAATTAAATATATGGCTTTCAGCGAGTCTCGAAAGGCGAACGAAAGCAGCTTGCAGCTGGTAGCCGAGCATGTTACCTGAGAACTGGTTTTTTCCTACAGTGGGTGAAATCATTTTGTTGTTGAATTGCTGCCAAATGTCAGTCAGACGTGTGCTGTTGGTGTAAGTGTTTCGGTGTGTTGAATTTGTACAAATGATTTTTCTATAGGTTTTTTCTGTCGCAAGTAGAGTGTTAAAGTCTCCCATTCGTATTTTCACGTCTCTTGGTGAATTTTGCTCATAGTTTTTTCGAGTGTGTTACAAAATTTTTCGGTGTTTTTCTTATTTTCGATGTTGGTGGGGGCATGTGCATTGATGAGGGTATATTTTTTATTGGGCCTCTGAATGAGCATAGTCATAAGTCGATTGTTGATGGGTGTGATTTCTTTGAGAGTGTTGATAATCGATCTGCATTCGAGAAACGCCATGCCGAAGACTGGTGCGCATTTTGCTACCTTTTGTTGTGTTTTGCTCTTAAAGATGCGATGGTTCCCGTAATGCAAGGTTTCATTGTCAGTTAGTCGTGGTTCTGGAAGAGCTAGCTGGGAATTTTTTGTCTGTCGGTTTCTTATGTGAGATTATGTAGTTTTCGTGTTTGGATAAATGTATCGATATTTGGTTTGCAAATGCATGTTTTCTGCTTGTAGGGAAATTTACCAGAGATCTGAGATATTCTCTGTCGTGCTAGCCTGGACGCCCAGAATCCGAAAATTCAGCTGCCGCTTTTCGACCGGCGCGTTGCGTACCACCTGGGGTAAAGTTGACGTAGCTTGCACAGTTCACGTTTGTTTCGGTTTCATTGGTATGGCCTGGGTGATACCAGGACCAGAGAGGACCAGAGGGTGCTGAAGCCTTAGGAAGACAATATTTTCAGCCGCGCTCATTGAGCTAACAGACGGTGACCAGAGTACTGGTGATTTTCACTGAGACATGTCTGGATTTTGTGTTCAACGGATTGAGTAGCCGTTCAGAATTGTGTTGTTATTTTGTTCACCCCGAGTATTTGATTTCCTCGCTACCACCGATATGTAGGACGCTTTCCCCTATCCGCCGCACTGGATCATCATCATCATCATCATCATCATCATCATCATCATCATCATCATCAAGTCCGATGTCCGATATGGTGTGTCTTCCCACCACTGAAGTAGATGTGTATTGTTCGATTCAGTATTTCCGTCACATAAATGTGGATTATAAATACGTTACATTGCTGCTAGTAGGCATATTTCTCACTTTTTCTTAGACAGTTGCTAAATGTTACTCCATCAAAGGAATTACGTGCCCAGTATTGTTGCAATACAGACGTTCAAATTATCCGATTTCTATAATTTCATTTCGGTACAAGATCGTTCTAATCGGATTCAGCCAGTCAGTCTTAATGTGGATATCCAACTACGACTCTCATCACACGATAAACTGAGTAAACCACATTCTTAATCGGACTGTTGAATCTGCATCACTTATCTATGACAGGGCCTGAATTCTTAAACGCTATGGAAAATACTAATACAATGTGCTAATTACACATACGTTATTTGAATATAAATATATGAAGTAACACGAGATGACTATTTACTTACAGGAGCAGAGCCACATAGGTCATAACAGAGCTGTGCAAGATTGGTTTCAGGGCCAAGAGAGGATAAATCTGTTGCCGTTTGTTACACGATCACCGAACATCGACCAGGTAGAAAATATGCGGGCAGAGGTAACAAGGTCATTGCCATGTGGACCTACAAATGCAAGCGACCTTTGGACTAACATAGAAAACGTATGGTGGGTAGTAAACCATGACGCTACACTATAGATGACTTAATGAAGTCAATGCCCCTACGCCTTCGAGAAATCTTATGTAATGATGGTGAGTGGCTTGGTTACTAAAAGTGTGCTCATCTACAAAATCCATATGGGCAATTATCAGATAATCGGTCAAGCTTTGCTTTGTCGCAGCTCTTTAGAATACAAGTCCACTTCCTTTCAATCTCCTCCTCACAATTCTTGCAATGCAAGGTAATTGAAAAATCTCATCCACTCAACGCCAACTGAGGAATTGACTGGTGTGCGCGTTTTCGTGTTCACGCCCAACCTGAATCAAAAAATTGGTTCAAATGGCTCTGAGCACTATGGGACTTAACTTCTGAGGTCATCAGCCCCCTAGAACTTAGAACTACTTAAACCTACGGACATCACAAACATCCATGCCCGAGGCAGGATTCGAACCTGCGACCGTAGCAGCAGAGCGGTTCCGGACTGAAGCGCCTAGAACCGCTCGGACCCCACGGCCGGCATCTGAATCAATACTATTAACATTAGAGAGACAACCAACAATAAATATTGCATCAAATATGACTCTAAAGTATTTTAATGCGATGGTACGTTAAAAACTGAATTTTTACCCAACTCACGTCCTACATATTACGTTAAGTAAGTAAGATGTATTAACTCCATAATATCGTTAGGAGAGACAGTGCGCTCTTGTTGTCGCGGCTCGTAAGTGCAGCGACTAGCAGTGCCCAATGCCGCCGCGATTTGTTTCCGTTGGCTGAGCGCGGACACTGCAGCAGCCACTTCGCCACAAACAGAAAGAAATCACCTTGGCTCTGACTGCAACGAGCAGACATCACAACCTCCATGTTCTTATAGTAACAAACGTGAGACTTAACTCACAAGTGCCATGGAGGAATTGCAACGGGTATTATCAGAGTATTTATCAGTGATTTGAATCTCAAAAATATGTGAACATTCTCACAAAGTAATGTGAGATGATACCAAACTTTATCTAAGACGCAAAAATTAACTGCAGAGATTCCATGGACGCAGTAGTAGCGCATAAAGAAATATTATGTCTTGGAAGAGTATATTTCATTTTCTGTTCTCATATCAACGCCCTTGTTATATTATGTAGTGAGAAAACGAAAACGAAAAACTGAAGTTCCTGAAGTGCATATAAGCCATTTCCTCATCTCATATTATAGGTTTTGTTTCATTATGAAGTAAAAAATGAACAGTTTAGGGGTCTGAAGCATAATGACACCAGATTCTTATCGTAGGCGCTATCGGAGAAGCAAAAAGCCGATAGATGTCCATTCTTTTGTCCAACAGTATGTTTCCTTTCATGCATTACTACCGCTCGGAGATTCTTATTTAAACATTTGTGGGCATCAAGTTCTTCAGCAGAATAAGCCTTATGTTATTGTGCAATTACAGTATGGGAGAAATGCAACAAAGACGAGTTCCCCTAGAGCAGTGAGGATATTTGCACATGTCTGTGTTCAGCAGTGACTGCCAACTGCCACAACACTTCAGATAATTTTGCTCGAGCGTTGTCTTACGATTCCGTTATTGTATTTGTATCTGCTTGCTTGTAGCTCTGCTACAAAAGAATTAAAAAATTGGCTTTCAGCGAGTCTCGAAAGACGAACAAAGGCAGTGTACACATAACAGGCAAGCACGTTACCTAGGAGCTAGCGACCACATGAGATATCTCTGACTTACGTGTTAGCCCAGTTTGCTACGGCAGGTAAATCGCAACATAAGAGACGAGAGTAGTTGTATTTCCCGTGTGGAACGACTTCCCTTGACTCAAAATCATTAACTGATATCTTTGTGTCACATTTCAAGAGAAGATCACATTATTAATTGAAATGACACGATAATGTCAAGTGATATTAGCAGGATAGTTCTGTGCCATCAAGGAATTAACTCGTCGGTCACAGAGTTGCCAAACTTATTCTGCACTGTTGCCAAGTTTCAGTTATACAGCCAGGAAAGATACCAGCTGATGTGTTCTATGAGTGACCTCGGAAGTGACTATAGCTTCGTCTCAGAGTTGCGGGTGGCAAGCGCCGCAATATCCTCATTATATGTCAATGAGTCTTATTCGCATTTCTGTAACTAGGTTTAGGCGCTAGAGTGTACTTACTTGTAACACATCGATGCAATGAGTGCAAACTAAATGTCATAAATTAATAACTGCAACAATTATTTTTGATTTACTGTCTTAATCGGACCGAAACTTTGAAAGCGTATTCACCAGACGCGATCACAATTTTGGGAGATTTTCCAGTGGTTGAGTTGGCAACGTATCTTTGCTGTACAATATTGTTATTGAGATCACTGTCATTGGCACATCCGCCAGAAGACAGGCATGGCCTGGCTTTTTGTTGTCATCTTTTCTGACGGATATTCTGCCTTTGCTCGAAACGTGAAGACTTAAGGTGAACTCGAACATTCCATATGGCAAAAATTTGATGATTCTATTCTTACAGCTCTAACACTCAAAAAACAGTTACAATAAGCGGCAGAAAAGCGCCTGTGAACCAACAATTAATAATGCAGTGATAATTAGTGGAACCTGACAAATTCCATCTGTCAACTGATAATTGTGATAAACTACTTTTTTCATCAGCACAGCACTGCAGTATGAGCTCGAAGGTTTCATAGAACTCCTATACTTAATTTCGTTGTGATCGTTTTCAATGACAGTAGGGGAGGAGCAAAACCATCTGACTTGAAACATACTTTTCCAGTGGGATTTGAATCTTCGGCTACAGTTGCAGTAGCACGTCCAGTGAGGTATCAAGAATGTGAGCAATCACTCATTGCTGCAGTATAGGCTAGGGCAGAAAGAAGCAGGTTTCTGACAAAGTAAACGATGAGAGACACTGTCGCTGTCACTTATTAAAGAGGAATTGTTCAGAAAATTGCAACTATATCTAATGAAATGAAATGAAATGAGTAGGTTGATGCAGCTCCAGTCCGGCACTATCACCAAGTTGCCAAACATTTTCCGAATAGCACTTAAGATAAAAATGTGTGTGTGTGTGTGTGTGTGTGTGTGTGTGTGTGTGTGTGTGTGTGTGTGTGTGTGTGTGTGTGTGGCTGTCATTGGCGTTAAAATAGAACAACGGCATCATATGAAAATTTGTGCCTGACCAGGTTCAAACCCTGAGTCATAGTGTCTTTTCTTTCAGACATGTCCGAAAGATCAGACACCACACATATATCCATATTCAGGGTGTTTCAGGAGGAATAGTAGATATTTTAGCAGGTGGTAGTACAGACGAAATGCATAAAAAAATTCCAAATAAATGTGTCCACTTTCTATTGAGTACAGAGATACAGCTGTTAGTACTTAACCCTAACAAACTCAAAGGAAAGGCAAATGAGGACATTCAAAAATTCCCCCACCAACTTCAATGCACACTTGGCTTTCCTTGGTAACACCATGTGTAGCTCTTATGAGGACGTCTTTGCGTTCTTTTATGAGGGCCGCACTATTCATAATCCGAACGATCAAATCGGCTCTTGGGTTTACTTTTTCTTTGTACACTTCACCCTTAACCATCCCTGCTGACAAAAATCCAAAGAGATAAGGTCCGGGGACCTTGGTGGCCAAGAAAAATGACCATATCTACTCATCCATCTTCCGGGAAATGTTAGGCTTGGATACTTTGTCACCTGACGACTAGAATGTGCAGGAGCCCCGTCTTGCTGGAGGAACAAACGCATTCTTGTAGCCAAAGGAACCTCTTCCATTAACGGTGGAAGCTCATTTTCAAGGAAGTGTAGACAACTGGGTCCTGTAAGGACCAACATACGGAACGAAAATGCATTCAACCCCTGCTATATGTACTCAATAAAAATTGGACACATGTTATATGGCATTTTTTCTGCAATTTTTTTATACTACCCCCTCCTACAATATTTACTACTCCTGAAACATCCTGAATAATTATTCAGGTCTCTACAGGTCATAGAAAGTTTTCAGTTCTAGACATCGTCCGAACCCTCGCGGGAATACAGAGTGGCCACTAGCGGTTCGAATAATGTATGAGAGGGGGGGGGGGGGAGGGGGGGCGGAAGGTACCGCGCATGTGGTATGCAGCAAAGATGGGAATTCGCGTCTGACGAGGATCGAGTGTAGATAGGTGCTACAGAGGGGTTGGCTGCTGTGTCCCGATTGTGCCCACCATCGGAGGTTCGACTCCTCCCTCTGGCATGGGTGTGTGTGTGTGTGTGTGTGTTGTCCATAGTTTAAATTAGATTACGCAGTGAGTAAGCTTAGGGACCGATGACCTAAGCAGCTTGGTCCCATAAGATCTTACCACAAATTTACAAAATTTTAAATCCAAAATACTGCATCTCGGTTCTTACAATAGCACAACAGGTGTGCACTGGTTAGATCTAACTGAAGAGAGACTCCAACTCGGATTGTAGCTAAGGGCGAATCCCAAGCTCATGGCTACGAACAATTGGGAGTGGATACTTAATGTCATCGGAGCCTTGTTGAAGGACCATGACATGCGTTCGTTAGACTGACTGCAGAAAGTTTAGTTTATAAATACATACATATTTAGCAAAATTATGATGTCGCAGCAGTCTTACCGATACTGTAGTTCACTACACATAAAATACTAGGCGCAGCGTGTTGGTATACGTGGAAACAAACTATCTTCAAAGTATCCTTCCACACGGCGACTTTGCAGAGGCAAAACGGAGGACTTGGAATTAAAGACGTTAAATCTAGACGTGACACACTGTTTCTAACTCGTGCTTTCATAGTAATACATGCCACTAGGACAGGCATCACGAAACTTCTATTCTTCTCGATAGATACTGGGGATAGGAACGCTCCTGTTAATATAGCACATTTAGATGCCAGCCTACATTACGTCCGAAAGTACTATGTCGATTGCAGCTGTATAAGACTTCTACCAGCACAAACCAACACTAGAACCGCCTATGATTATATTACCAGACATGGTCTTCACATCCCAATTCAGGTAAATTAACCTACTAAAAACTGGATGAACGTCTGGAAAAATATCCACAATAAAATTCTACCAACTAGAGTCAGTGCAGTATGGTACGACGTTGTAAACGAAACCACATCCACAGCGGAACGATTATGGAAAATCATATTGAGACCATCTCCATACTGCGACAAACGTCGGCTTGTGGAAACTGAAGCGCACATGTTCTTTTGTGAAAATAGAATCAGAATTTGGAACTGCAATAGGAAGAAATCAGCACTATCAACAGAACCGCAGAAAGTCATATACCGATAACTGAAGCTTTACAACCCGACTGGAAATGTTACCCGTCCGCAAAGAATAACAGTTTTTCGTGGCTTCTGGGACAATTTGAATTTTACGTGTTAACAAAAAAAGCTTCGAACTTAGAAGAGTACATATTTTATATTGCAGAAGAATGTTTTAAGCTGAAGAAGAATAACAAATATATGGAATGGTTTCAAAATTTTTTGTCTATTGCTTTATGTGGGCCACAAAGATGTGGACAGTTTTGTTGATTAGAAGCAGAATACTATTCTTTCGCTTTTTTTATTCCTGGAATCTTCTTTTACGTTGGTTCTAAAGTCAGAAGTGTTCTAATTTGGCAAAACCCCTGCGGCTCCGAAATTTCTTTCATTCGTTGAAAAATATATGGCTTCTTTACAGACCTGATATGCATCCAGTGCATAATAACACAAATTGAGAATATGTTTCTGAATGAATGTTTGTTATGTATTAATCCGTCACCCTTTTGACTGTTATAGTTATGTTCTACAAAGAACGCAGGCCATTGCAGGTGGCAATCTGTAATTTATTTTACCTTAATTACTACTTCAATTTTTTTCTACAATTTAAGGCACACATGGCAACAAACATGGAATGTACGGGAATAACGCAGTTACTCAGTAGACAGGTGTGGGGGAGGCATTGTGGCCAGGCCTCGGATCTTCGACCCCTGCCCTCTTTGCCTCCGCCTACCTGGTGCTGAAAGTCTTCCCAAACTTCTTTTAAAAAATAGTGCAGTGGTCAGCGCATCTATCTAATAAGGAGGAGGTCCAGGTTCGAAGTCCGGTCGGTCACAAATTTTCATCTGCCTTCGTTGCTGTATTTCAACGCGCTGTGACAGTGTGGACATTCGTCCTTCGATATTTAAGATGCAATTGTGTTTTGAGACAACAGAGATGATTTGCGAACATTTGCCTTGCCATCAATGTAACGGGACATCACCGGCATCCAACCCTTAGACATTGCTTTGTGACGACGCTAACCCATGTCATATACTTGCGAATCAGATTGTAGCGCATATTTAGTCAAATAACGAAAGGTCAGTATACAAGTATTTACGAACAGTAGAAGCACGACTGCAGCGAACTGATCACTTAACCATCGTAGAGTACCTGTGTAATGAGTCATTCCAGCTGCATAGCTGAGGGTAATATTTGTTAAGCAATTCACTGCAGAATTAATGTAATACCCGCACGATGATCTCTGTAGTCACACTCTATTAATAAAAGCTCGCGGATGGAGTACTATGCTCGTTAAATCGGATTACTCAAGCTGATACCAAATAACGAGAAGCGACGACGCCACCACACTATCTTTACTTAAGTAGGTAGTCAGCCCTAAATTATGTGCGCCACCAATAACGTCACTGTAAGCAGTTTGACAACAACAACAACAACAACAACAACAACACAACTACTGATGACCTGTACCATTATCAACACAAAGTTGTAACTCGCAGTGATTACAAGTTGCTGATGTTTGTCAAGAATAACGGCAAGCGCCTCATAAATGGGAAGTTCCAATTGCATTACGCCTTGGACAGAGAGAATCCTAAATAAAAGTAATAGGTCACCAAGCGAAGAGAATAGTTGACGTACTGTCTCAGCTTCTTGCAGTTTGATATTAATGCAGTTCCCGATGGTCTCACAATAACGGGTTCTTTTGGCTATCGGAATACTCATATGGAAATTATTAAAGTGTAATTGCTGGAACGCTCAACTACCTTAATAACACGTCATTCTGGATTGAATACAACTCGGAAAGTGGCGTTAATTTGACGTTTCCGTCCATCTCCTGCAGCTGCAGAAATGACTTCAGGTGAGGCCTTCGCTTCAAGCCATGATCTCTTACCTGCTCTTGCTTCAACCAACAGGCATCGCAACACATTGTACCATTATTTTTTAATCATAACCAAATGTGTGAGAAATAATGATTCACTAAATTATTTTGTTTGTCAAGATTATGTTTTAGCTCCACTTGTCATTTATGCTCTCACTTAACTTTCTATGTCTGATCGTGGTAGAGGATATGTAAGTCTTGTGTATTGCCTGCTTATGGAATAATAAATTGTGCGCTTAGGACCTACACACTGAGGGTTCCGTACAAAATTATGTATACAGACAGTCAATCCATTCTCGGAATAGAGGATCTCAACGATTTTTGCTTGTTTTCAAGATTGATAGTGGCAAGATATTGCTTCCATGGATTCCAAGACTTTCATGAATGTTTTAATTTCAAGTCTGAAATCAAACAATCAATAGCAAAAGAATTTTTTTATCGTATGATATAACTACAAATTAACAATTTTCTTATTTTTTCCTTTGCTTGTATTGTGAAACCTTTCTTCTAGCCAAATTTATTGGTTCTCCATCAAGGGAAAGTACCCTGTAAGTTCTCATGAGCGAGTTTGTATCACAGTATCATAATGTTAATACGTGCACACAGGAACTGAAGTATCAATTTTTAATAGTAATTATACAAGGTGGTCAAAGAATCCTAAAGAACTCTAAAGGTACTTATCTATAAATGTGGGAAAAAAAACAACTAAGTAGCCTTTGTGAAATAGATGGTTTCGTAATCATTATGACACCTTCTATATCACACATTAAAATCTCCAATATGTGAACAGCGATAGTTGAAGTGCTGCCCCCTGTGTACCCATCAGGTACTATAGTAAAAATGACATACAAAAGTAACGTTGTCTTGTGAAATTGGATGCTAGGGACCTTCATGTTCGTGTGGTTCAGTTATAGTAACACAGGCATACCAGGCAGCTACAATGTGATCACTGCTAGGTTAATGATGCTAGCATTGGAAATCAAAATATGACAATAATGAAGACTAAATAACATTGTACATTGGCATCATTATTTCACTTACTTTTCTGTAAGAGTAATTTTGTGGTCATTTGCTGCTGTTACCAGATAGTCTGAATGAAATTTGCAATTTGTAATTGCTTTAAATTAAATAACTATGACTTCTGACTTCACTGCTACACACAAACTATATTTGTTTTAGGCTATGCCTAGAAGGCATTTTTCTATGCATTTTGTCAAGGATGCATGTCAAATGATCCAAGAAGTTAAGAGAAATCAAAGAATAATTTCCATAATTCAGTATTTCCAGCATTTGCTATGGTCATTTCTGAAGCAAAAACTTCACATAGAGCTTTATAGGGATTATATAACTTTAATATTCATGATATTTTTTATCATAGGTCAGTTCCAATGACTTCTATGTATGATCATTCACCATCTTATACACAATTATATTTTTATGACATCGATGCTGCTCTTTGCTATAGACTGAATGAAGAATCATCAGTCATGCTATACTGATAACAATGTAATACTAAAATTCCTGTTGAATAATAACACACCAATCACTTTTTGTGAAAGAGTGGAAAATGAAAATAGAGAAATTTGTATGGTTACTGTATTTACTAAAAAATTAGACATCTAGCTTTACAACGAGACAATTCAAACAGATGTGACTGCTGGAACTATTTGAAGGAAATGCAGTGTGTTTAAAAAAAACCACTGGTGCAGTCCAAAACACTCGGTTTTAGATTCCTCACTAGATCAATCATTTTCTAATGGAGACACTGAATGGCATGCTAATTTGTTCCATAACACATCAAATACATCCGCTACCTAGAAATAAAATGGCTGTGTTGCAATATACATGCTATTGCCTTTCAATTAAAGAAGATTGCAGCCTTTCACATCATTCACAAAAATTATTTCTGCAGAGCATTTTTGTAATGTATGTACATATTTAAGGTAGGAGGCTATTTTGTAAGAAAAATCAGTCTGTCCTAAGGTCAGAAATTTATATCAACTTACATTATTGTTTACTACTAAACCTGATTGATACTGCAAATATTGCAAGATGAGATATTTTGCCTCCTTCATGTAATGGTTCTCCAAGAAATCTGTATCAGAACTACTTGGATGTCATGTCCATCTATAATACAGTTAACATTTGTGATATTGATGATGTCCTATGTGCAGAAATTCGTGTTATTCAAACACACTGTAAACAATGTGTGTATGTTACAAAAGATTTGCTGCTTCAACCATATGGTGCACTTAATCAAAACCCTGTGTGTATGAGAGATGGCAATTGCACAAAAAATTTCCTAAATATTTTTATTAAATCACAAGAAAAATTATTGTGCAAGTGTTCAAGGCTAAAATAATTGAATTAATTGAGCCATTGGTGACAAAATATATCCAATATCCATTGTACTGAGGGTGTCTTAGTGGTATTAGCATTAATGTTTGAGGACAATCACTTGACAGTCGTTATTTTGTACCGTACAATCCATACTTACTAAATTTGATTGCCATTTGAATGTTGAAGTTTGCATGACAGTTTAAAGTGTTGAATACATTTACAAATACATATATAAAGGATATGGTAGTGCAGCTACAGAAGTAGGGGATGAAAGAATACATGGTAATAAAGAAGTTCAGATTGATTAAGTACCCTAATTTGAGAAAGGCCATTAAGTTGGATCAATGTAAGCAACATTTGTCTTTAAAAAATGCATCTTCATATTTGCATGAAATGAAACTGATTTTTGTCACATGTTTAACAATATACTGACGTGTCTTTGCACTATGTTTGGGTAAATGCTGAAGAAAAAATGTAAGAGGAGGGTATGGGGTGGTGTATGTATCCAAAGGATTTTGATTTCTCAGTTATACTGAAATTATTCACTTTAGTGCTCCTAAATCATTTGAAGATGTTAGAACTTTTCATGGAATTGTTTACAGTATAGTTGTGACATCACGCACGTCAGATGTAGTTTGTTGTTATGAAGTATTACATGGTCTTCGTCATAAAGCCTTTGACACATTTTGCTACTGGCTGGCGCTTGTATGTGCAGTATATTTTGTTGTTGTAAATGGCGCATTTCCTTTGCAATGCAAGTTTTATTTATTTACGTTTTTCCGCTTGTTTCTGTTTCATATCTGCAGTATTAATCTCCAATAGCTGAAAATAGTAATATTCTTTTAAAGAGTATCAGTTGGTACCAGTCAAAGTTATAAAAATTCCATTGTTTTCCCGGTTTTCTCCCGGATGAAAAAATTCCCGGGATTTTTCCGGGTGTCCCAGGGCGTATACTCCATAAACAAAAGATTAGATATATATATATTTTTTGTTTTAAAAAAAAGATGCGTTCCTGAAAGTAGGAAGTAGCAGTAGCTGGAACAGGGACATAAACAATATGTCTACTGTATTGCAGAGCGTGTAGCGAGCTAGATTCTGAAAAAAGATATCAGTAACTAATAATGCGTTCACACGTACTATGTGAACAAGATTGCTTAATGTATGTTCATGCAAACATGTAAATTTTTCCTGTATTATTCCTGCTTACAACTTAACAGGGATTCCTGAATACCTCTGTTCCTTCACACTCCTCTTCCCACTCTATAAATAATTTCGAAGAATAGAAATTGCGTCAACTCGCTCAGTGTATTGAGATATTGCAACAAGCGTAGCCTCAGCCCTAGGAGCGATTACACTGACCAGGGTGCAATTTTGTGAATGAAATTACGGTGTGTTGGCACCATTGAGTATGCTGTAATGTTGCAATGACTGTTGCCTGGCATGACTCTGTAGAAGTCCTGAAACTCACCAGGTCAACATTTAGTGAACGAAATTATGCTCTCTTGGCACATTGTAAGTTGTGTATGTGGGCAGCGTATCTTGGTGCCGATATAGCGCTTCCTGGAGGCATACAGCGAAAGCTTACATTCGTCTTGTAGGGCAAAAAACTGTTTAATTCATTCCACACATAATTGAAAATTGTTAATTAATTAAGTTTTTAGTCTTGTGAAAGTAAACACAATGTTCAGAATCTGCCCAAGTACCGAAGCTGCTTATGCAGTTTTTTGGACCTGCAGTTCACTTTTCAATAAAGTCCTCGAAAATATACCCTATAACTGTAAAGGTAGTTAAATTTATTTTCTTACCGAATTACAACTAATTTTTTTATGACGAGAATGTTCTAGTTCTTATTACCTTCACTGACTAATTCTGTTAGTTTCTGGATGTAGAGGGCTGCGCAGATAAATTGGTGTAAATCTAGTGTTTATCACCGATGTTCGCAGCATCAAGGACACTGGTTTTCCTTCATTAATGTGGAGCTGAATTTTATCTATAAGTAGCGGAGCTTTATATACTTCTCTCGAGAAGTTCATATCCAACTGTAGCAGTTTACAAACAGCTATACATTTTTATATCCATTCTTTTCAGCAGACTGAATTTACCAATATTGTAATTATATTTCACATTTCCGGAGGAGGGGGTTATTTACTAATGTTCTGGACTGGAATGGATAATCAGAAACGTCTTACAGGTATTATGATATAAGCTACTTCGCTTAATAAGTCTATTATTAGAGAAAGATCTACAGAAAATCACGTATTTTTTGACATGTCTAATATGTTTCGAAAAGTGGACGAACTGTTTATACAATCCACAGTCTCAGTAGTAGTAGTAGTGACGTAGAAAGTTTTGTTAAAGATGTTTCGCATGACGGAAATGCCTATAAGAATCAATGTGTTGCAGGAATTCCAGATCATTTATATTCAGACCACTTTAGTACAACGGTCCGTGTTTGGAATAAAAACTGCCTCATTACCATTGTTGACTTGCTTTTAGAGGAATGGCAAATGAAAATAGTTACTGCTAATGACAGTGAGTTAAAAAAGTAAAGCAAATTGTCAAAATATATTTTTATGGGGACAATCATGATAACATACGTCGGACTACTTGCAACAACTTGTTCAATTAGCAATATTGCCAGTCACCCCGAAATATTGCCGTTTATTGCAGCAACACTTACGAAACATCATTGCAGCCACATGTTGCTGTAAAATTTCGTCCATGTAAACACACCTCGAGACTGGGTGGGCGTTGGCTAGCAACGCAGAAAGCACGGAGCGAGCTACGCCACTGCAGATATGCGAAAGCAGCAGAGCCATCTGTGCGTGCCAAGGCGTATTACATTGCGACTATGGGCGTGGAGGGCACGAATGTCATTAAGGGACCTGAGAAAATCTTTTAGATACAAAAATAACTGCCTCTGTGAAAATACTAGTAGTTGGAATAGAAAAAGAGACAAACCTGTCTATTGTATGGCATCAAGTGTAGTGAGCTAGAGTCTGATAAACGTACTAGCTAGTAAGACTGCGCTCACATATTGTATGAACAAGCTTGTTAGATAAAGCAGACAAGAACAATTCGTGGGTACACATCTAGAGGGTTGGATCCCCTCCTTCGAAAGCGTCAGATTGCAAAGCCTGGGCTACTCTCAGGGTGGAATCTCCGTCTTCGAAGATTGTGTGTGTCTGTCTGTCTGCCCGCTGCTGTCGCTGTTCGTTCGTTCATCCGTCCGTCCGCCTGCTGGCTGTCCATCGCCGTCGTCGTAACTGCCGCCGCCGCCGCCGCCGCCTGCTGTTCGTCCGCCTGTTCGACGCCGACGCCGCCTGCTGTTCGCCGCTGCCCATCGCCGACGCCGACGCCGACGCCGCCTGCTGCACGTCCGTCTGTCCGTCGCCGTTCGTCTGCAATGAGTACTCCCACCTCCACCGTCATCTACACCTCCCCCTCCCCCTCTCCCACAGTCACTTCCTGGAGTGCCGCCTCTGGCCTCCCTCCTTCCACCTCCCCTTCCCTTCCTCCACTTACCCACCCCCCTATCTCCTCCCCTGCTGTATACCCACACCTCTACACCCTTCCTCCAGCCTCCACACCCTCAACAGCTCCCACTACTACCCCCGCCCTCACGTACGCCTCTGTTGCCGCCTCTGCTGCCGCCCCTCAGGTGGTTGGCTTCCCCTCTCTCACCGACCCCGTCGCTTCGTCTTCTGCATCTCCCGCACGCATCACGTTGCGCCGAGCCACCATCGCCACCACTGAACCAGCTGCTTCTCCCGGTGCCTCCACTACGCCACAGGGATCTGCCACCCGCCACCTCCCTCTCCTCCCCGTCCCTCTCCCCTCCTCCCAGCCTCCAGTCTCCAAAAAACCCCAAAAGCGCGTCCTTACCGACTCTGCTCCCGCCACTTCCCACAAAAAATCAACGCCACCTCCCCCTCCCCCTCCCCCTGCCGTCACCATGGACACCACCCCTCCTCCTGCCACCCCTACCTTGGCCCCCACCCTCCACACCTTTGTCCTGTCCACTCCCGATCCTAAGTTCCTCGATGCTCGTACCCTCACCAAGGAAATACGAAAGTACTTACCTGGTGCTCCCATCTCCCAACTCATTCCCCGCAGGGACTCAGTCCTTATCAAGTCCCCATCCCCATCATTTCACACAGACCTCCTGCGAAAACTCCCACGAGTTATGTTTGGCCCCCACGCCTCTCTGACACCCTTCCTTTCCGCTTCCACTCCTCGTCAGCCCCAGCCTCCCCGTCGCCCCCCCACCTACACCGCTGTGATCACCAAGCTCAGCCCGGTGATCACAGAGGATGAAGTGTTGGTAGAATTGAACTCCCACCCGGACTTGGACATCCGCTCTGCTCGCCGTATCCACAATGCCTCTGGTCCCACCTACCTCATGCGGGTATTCTCAGAGTCCGCCCCGTCCATAGACCATCTCCTCACCCAGGGTGCCCTGATATACCACCGTCGCCACCCTGTTGAATCCTCCAAATCCCCTCCCCAATCCTACCGTTGCCAACGGTGCCTGATGTACAATGACCACCTGACTCCCAACTGCAAAAACCCCCCCACCTGTCCCCATTGCAAGGCCTCCCACTTTCTCAAGAACTGCCCCAACCTCGCTGCTCCTCCTTCCTGTAATACCTGCAATGGCCCCCATCCCACATACTCCTACAAGTGTAAAGCTAAACCCCCTCCAGCCACCCCTGAACTTACAGTCCCAGTTCGTCCCGTCGATCCTCCTGTCCATCCTAACAATTCCCTCCGTCCACCCCCCACGGCCGAGGACATCATCCGGTTCATTACCGTTGTACTCCAAAACATTCACCCTTTTCAGCGCCCGCACACCTTCCAACAAATATCCCTTGCTGCTCGCTCTGTGTTCCACCTGAACACCTTCGCCACTTACTCCCACAACCAAGCCCACTTCACCTTCACCCGCCTCGACACCCTAGTTTAAGTCTCTTCCCTTCCCTCTCTTCCCCCCCTCCTTCCCGTCATGGCGCGGCACGAGTCTCGCATCCTCTTCCAGAACATTCGCTCCTTCCGCTCCAACAAATACCTCCTCATGCACACCCTCTCCCACCACCAGGTCGACGCCTTCCTCCTGAATGAAACCTTTCTCCAGCCCCACCATTCTGTCCGCTCCTCCCCCTATATCCTCCACCGCACTGATGCTCCTGATCCTCGTGCGCAGGGTGGAGTCGCGATTGGCCACCTTAAGCATATCCCCGTCCGGCCACAACCTCTCCTCAATGACCCCACTGAACACCTTATCCTTAGCGTCTTCTTCCCCTCCCTCACCATTACCTGTGCCACCATCTATGTCCGCTCCACTGCTCCTCTTCCTTATGACTTCATCTCACACATTGATCACACCTTCTCCACCTATGTGATTGCCGCCGACCTCAACGTCCATAGCCGCACTCCTGCTGCCCTTCGGCGGTGGCATCAGTTCCTCTCCACAATCCAGGGTGACCTTGTTCCCATTCCCCAGCACACCCGACCCGAAAGTAACACCACCCCCGATGTTGTCATTGCCTCCGCCAACCTCCTTGGGCGTATCACTGTCGCCGTCCTTGACCCCACAGGTAGCGATCACCTCCCTGTCCTTCTCACCATAACGTCTGCAAACCGCCCCCCTCCAGCTCCGCAACCTGCACCCCCTCCCAAGGTCGTCCATGACTATCGCCGTGCCAACTGGGCTGCCTACCGGGACTCCATCTCCACCCAGGTCGAAAGCCACCCTCTTACCTATCGCCATCCTGACGACATCATCCGCGCCTCGTCCTTCCTTCAGACGGTAATTACTGACGCCGTGGAGGCCCATGTTCCTACTAAAACCATCCACCCACACCGTCCCACTCTCCCTCCGCGGGCTGTCCTCCTCCTCCGTGAATCCCGCCGCCTCTATCGCTCCTTCCTCCGCACTCGTGACAGGGATACACTCCAACGCCACCGGCAAATACAGCGACACGTACGGAACCTTATTACAGCAACGAAACGCCGGGACTGGCGCCAGACCTGCACACGACTCAATGCCACCCTCCCTATCAACTCCTCCAAGTACTGGTCTGCCTTCCATCGTCTTACTGGTTCCCTTTCCGCTCCCCACTACCCCCTTCTCCATAACGATCGCCCCCTTCCAGACAACCTCAGTAAGGCCAACCACTTCGCTTCCCACCTTTCCGAGGTCTTCTCCATCCCCGATGATCCCCACTTTGATTATTCTCTTTTCCCCACCGTCATGGAACGTGCTGATACCTCAGTCGCTCCACTTGCTCCTAGTCTCCAGTACTTGGGGCAGTTGCCCCCCTCGGACATCAACACTCCCATCACAGCACAAGACATTAAACTTCTCCTCCAGTCCAAACGCAACACGGCCCCTGGTCATGACTGTGTCACCTACCGTCACCTTCGAGAAAGCCCCTATTCCTTCCTAACTGTCCTCGCCCATCTCTATAATGTCATCCTCTCTACTGGCTTCTACCCTGACCTGTGGAAGACCTCCCGCGTCCTCCTCTTCCTCAAACCAAACAAACCCCCTTCTGCCGCCTCTTCCTATCGTCCCATCTGCCTCACCTCCGTCTTCAGTAAGGTCCTTGAATCCATCCTCTCCCACCGTATCCATCGGCACCTTGCTCAACACCACCTCCTCCCCCTTACCCAGTGTGGCTTCCGACCCTCCTTCTCTGCTGATGACCAACTCCTCAACCTTGTTCACCTTCTGTCCCTCCAGCTCAACTCCCGTCGCTCCGCCATTTTTGTTTCCCTTGACCTCCAAAATGCCTATGACCGTGTATGGCATCCCGGTCTCCTTTTTAAACTCCAAACCTACGCCCTGCCTATCAATTTTGTCCGTCTGGTCGCTTCCTTCCTCTCGCACCGTCCTTCCTATGTCGCCCTCCACAACACCAACTCCCGTATCTTTTATCCCACGGCTGGCGTCCCCCAGGGTTCTGTCCTCTCCCCTCTCCTTTATCTCTTGTATACAGCTGATATGCCCAAGCCACCCCCACCAGTTCACCTTCTCCAATATGCTGATGACACCGCCTTCCTGGCTCTCTATCCTACCCTTCAAAGGTCTCAACGTACCCTCCAAACCCACCTTAACCAGTTCACCACTTGGTGTAACCAGTGGCTCCTCCGTCTCAACCCCTCCAAAACCCAGGCAATCATCATAGGCCGTACCACTCGCTCCTTTCGCCTCCAAGATTTCTACCTCACCCTTTATGGTCGTCCTATCCAACTCACCCCCACCCTGAAATACCTTGGCCTCACCCTTGACCGACACCTCACCTGGACCCCTCATCTCCTGACCATCCAGCAGAAAGCCCATTCCCGCCTCCGCCTGCTGAAACTCCTGTCCGGCCGGACATGGGGATTGCATCCTTCTACCATCCTCCACACCTACAAATCCCTCATCCGTCCTATCCTCTGTTATGCCAGCGTCGCCTGGATCTCCGCCCCCACCCGCTTTTACAAGGCTCTCCAAATCCTTGAACGCCATGCGCTCCGCCTTGCCTTCCGTATCCGCCTTCCTTCCCCCACTCGGCTCCTGTATGAACTGATCCCCTTCCCCCACCTCCTCTTGTTCCTCCAACATCTCCGCATCCTTTACATTGTTCGCAGGGTTGATCCCCCCCACCCTCTGGTTTCCTCCTTCCTCTCCACCCCCCGCCCGTTGCCGCGCCTCTATCGCTGTATCCCTCCCTCTCTCCACCTCCACACCCTCCATCTCCTTCATCAGGGCAATTTCCAACGCCTCCCCCTCCCGGATGACGAACTTCGCCGTGACATATACCCTTCCTTCCAACTATAACCCGGCCTTGTTCCCCCCCCCCTCCCCAGGGCCCCCTTCTCCTCTTTCCTCCTTCTCCCAGAGCGGATTTTCCTCCATCCCCCCCTCCCCTGAGACCCTGCACCCCATACTTGCCTCTCTCCTTCCCACATCCCTCCCTACCTGGCCCTCTTCCGAGCGCCCCCCATTTCCCCTCCCCCATCTCTTCCCCTCCCTCCCTTCTTCAGGTCTCCCTCATCTCCTTGAACCTGGCAGATCCTCTGTATTGATCAACATCAGTGTGCCACGTCAGTGTTGTGTTTCGTGCTTTTCTCGTGTGCGTCAAGAGGTGTGATTTTAATTGTGTGCTGCCTTGAGGTTCGCCGTCAGTGCTACGCTGTGTGCTATGCCAGCCGTCAACACCTTTATGCTCCAGTCATACTGTGCCTTGTGTTTCTTTTAATCGTCGCAGTGTGTGGCTTTTTGTGTGTGCTACATTTAAACAGTTTTTTTATCTCCATTTTACAGTCACCCCGTTTTTTGTATATTGCCTTCCATGATGTTCTCCCTTTTTATATCTATGTTCGCCTTCTTCTCTCCTTTGCTGTTTTTAAATGTCTTCTATTGTTTTGTTCTATGTCTTTCGGCTGAAGAGCAGCGCATATGCTGCTGCCAGCCCGCCCCGATAGGGGAATTGAAATACAATAAAGAAAAAAAAAAAAAAAAAAAAAAAAAAAAATTCGTGGGTACATTCGAGGGTTGGATTCCCTCTCTTCTTCCTCGAAGAGTTTCACTACCTGGGCTACTCTCAGGGTGCGCCTTCGACGTGGAAGATCCCTGCCGTGTCGTCTGCTTGCCGCCGCCGCCGCCGCCGCCGCTTGGTCGCCGCCTTCCGGTCCTCGCCGCCGCCGTCACCGCCTGCTGGGGCTCGCCGCCCCCGCCTGGTCGCCGCCTGCCGGTGCTCGCCGCCGCCGCCGCCGCCGCCGCCGCCTGCTGATCGCCGCCGACGCCGCCGCCGCCGTCGCCGCCTGCCGGGGCTCGCCGCCGCCGCTGCCATCCGGTGCCGCCTGGTCGCCGCCATCGCCACCGTCCTGACCCTGGTCTATGGCCGTCTTCGTCTCCATCCGTCTTCGTCTTTGTCTGTCCCCAGTTTCTGTCCTCTCCTCTTCATTCTGTTCGTTCTTGTTTCTCTCTCCCGTCATGTCCGCCCCCACCACCACTGTAACTACTACCATCACCGCCATTGTCTATACCTCCCCTTCCGCCGCCTCCACCATTATAACTTGGTGTGCCCAGTCCCACCCCCCTCCTTCCATTCCACCTCTCCTCACTCTCCCTTCACCCTCTATCTTTGTCGCCCCCTCTCCCGCTTCTTCCTCCCGCTCCTCTCGTTCTGATCCCTTGCCCCCACTCCCCCAGCCTGTCACTGCAGCTCCAGCTCGGGTGGTGGCCCGTCGGGCCACTGCCCACGCCCAGCTCTCCCCGTCACCTTCGCCATCACCGCCGCCACTGCCACCGTCATCGTCGCCGTCGCCTTCGCCTTCACCGTCACCGTCACCATCTCCGGCGCCGACTCCGGCCCCGGGACCTGCCCCTCCCCGCCACATTCCCGTTGTTCCCATCCCCCACACCTCCTCCACCGCCGTCAAGCACCCCGGTGGCACTCCTGCTTCCTCTGTTTCCAAAAAGGCTGTGCCTCGTCCTCCTTCCCCCACCCCTGATGCCATGGAAGTCTCCCCACCTGTCCCTGCCCCCTCATCCTCCTCCTCTCACCCTTCCTCCTACCGCTACCTCCTCTCCCGTACTGATCCCTCTCTCCTTGAAGCCCGAAACCTCACCCTCTTCCTTCGCCAGCATTGTCCTGGTGCCCCCATCTCCCTCCTCACTCCTCGCCGAGATTCGGTCCTCATCTCCTCCCCCAGCCCAACCCTCCACACCTACCTCCTTTCCCGCATCCCTGTCACCCGCTTTGGCCCTCATGCCTCTCACACCCCTGCTCCTTCACCACCTCCCTCCCGCCAACCCCAACCTCCGCGTCGCCCGCCAACTCTCACCGCCGTGATCACTCGGCTTAGTCCAGTGATCACGGAGGAGGAGGTGTTGGCGGAGCTCCAGGCGCATCCCTATTTGGAGGTGCGTGCGGTTCGCCGCATACATAACGCTGCCGGCCCCACCCGCCTTATGCGGGTTTTTTCTGAGCACGCCCCCTCCATTGACCGTCTCCTGAAGGAGGGTGCCCTCCTTTTTAACCAGCGATACAAGGTCGACCCCTCCCATTCCCCTCCTCAATCCCTGCGCTGCCAGAGGTGTCTACACTATAACGCGCACCCCACAGCTGAGTGCCGCGAGGCCCCCACCTGCCCGCATTGTCGGCAAGCGCACTTCCTCAGGCAGTGCCCCAACCTCCAATCCCCTCCTTCCTGCAATACCTGCAATCTCCCCCATCCCACCTACTCCCAAAAGTGTAAAGCCCGACCCCCTCCAACCACTCCTGAACTCACCGTCCCTGTCCGTCCCCTGGACGCCCCCACTCCTCCTGGCAATTCCCTTCGTCCCCCCCCCACCGCTGAGGACATCATCAGGTTCCTTACCATCGTCCTCCAGAATGTTCATCCCTTTCAGCGCCCTCACACCCTCCAGCAGATCTCCCTTGCTGCCCGTTCCATCTTCCAACTCAAGATGTACGCCACCTACTCCAACAACCAGGCCCATTTCACCTTCTCCCACCTCGACACCCTCGTCTAAATCCCTATCATGGCGCGACAGCAACGTATCCTTTTCAACAACATCCGCTCCCTACCCGCCAACAGGAACCTCTTCCTGCACACCCTTGCCACCCACCGCGTGGATGCCTTCCTCCTTAATGAAACCTTCCTCCAACCCCACCACACCATTCACACTTCGCCCTACCTCCTCCACCGCTCCGATAATCCCCTCCCGATTGCGCGTGGCGGAGTTGCAAATTGGTCACCACCGCCAGATCCCCGTTCGGCTCCAACCTCTCCTTCCTGACCCCACCGAACACCTGATCCTTAGTCTCTTCTTCCCCGGCCTTACCGTTCCCTGCGCCACCATCTATGTCCGCCCCAACGCTCCTATTCCCTTCGACTTCCTCTCCCACGTCGATCGTACCTTTTCCTCCTACGTGATCGCCGCCGACCTCAACATCCATAGTCGTTCCGCTGCCCAGTTACGGCGATGGCATCGGTTCCTCTCCACCCTTCAAGGTGACCTCGTCCACATCCCCCGGCATACCCGTCCTGAATCCAACTCCACTCCTGATGTTATCCTCTCCTCCCCCAACCTCCTTGGCCGCATAACGGTGGATGTCCTGGAGCCTATTGGTAGCGACCATCTCCCTGTCCTCCTCACCGTTTCAGACGGTCGTCGCCCTCGCCCCGACCCTCGTACTGACCCTCCCTCTAAGTATGTCCACGACTATTCCCGAGCCGACTGGAATGCCTACCGGGATACCCTTTCCACCCAGGTCGATGGCCACCCTCTCACCTACCACCACCCTGACGATGTCACCCATGCCGCCTCCCTTCTCCAGCAGACCTTGTCTGAGGCCGTGGAGGCCCACGTTCCTACTGTCGCCATCCACCCCCACCGTCCTACCTTACCCCCACAGGCCGTTCTCCTCCTCCGTGAATCCCGTCGTCTCTACCGTGCCTTCCTCCACACGCGTGACCCGGACACACTACGACGCCACCGGCAACTCCAGCGACACGTTCGTAATTTGCTCGCGGCTAAGAAACGCCGGGACTGGCGACAGACATTCACCCTTTTAAATACCACCCTACCAATCAACTCGTCCAAGTTCTGGTCGGCCTTCCGTCGCCTTACCGGAACTAAACCCTCCCCCTACTACCCTCTTCTCCACGATGATCACCCCTTCCCTGACACCCTTAGTATGCCAATCACTTTGCCTCCTACCTCTCCGATATTTTCTCCATCCCCGACGATCCCCAGTTCGATTACTCCCTCTTCCTGGATATCCGCGATCGAACTGACACCTCTGTCCCTCCCCTCGCTCCTGGTTTCCAGTACTTGGACAACATTACACACACGGAACTCAATGCCCCTATCACTACACAGGATCTCATTGATACACTCCGCACAAAACGCAACACCGCTCCCGGTCACGATCGTGCCACCTACCGTCACCTTCGTGAAGCTCCTGTCTCTTTCCTCTCCACCCTGGCCAGGATCTACAATGTCGTCCTGTCCACCGGTTACTACCCCGACCTGTGGAAAACCTCCCGTATCCTCATGTTCCTTAAACCTGGCAAACCGCCGTCCGCCGTCTCCTCCTACCGTCCCATCAGCCTTACCTCGGTCTTCAGCAAGGTCCTAGAATCTATCCTCACCCGCCGCATCCACCAGCATCTCCGCCAGCACCGCCTCCTTCCCGTCACCCAGTGTGGCTTTCGGCCATCCTTCTCTTCCGACGATCTTCTCCTTCACCTCACTCATCTCCTTTCCAAACAGCTTAATTCCTGTCGCTCCGCCATCTTCCTCTCACTTGACCTCGAACGCGCTTATGACCGCGTCTGGCATTCCGGTCTCCTCTTCAAGCTCCAAACCTTTGCCCTTCCCATTAACTACGTCCATCTGATCGGCTCCTTTCTCTCCCGCCGTCCTTCCTATGTCACCATCCATAACATCGATTCCTACACCTTTTTCCCATCCGCCAGTGTGCCCCAAGGCTCCGTCCTCTCCCCCCTTCTGTACCTTTTGTACACGGCGGACATGCCGCCGCCGTCGCCCCCCATCCACCTCCTCCAGTTTGCCGATGACACCACCTTCCTCGCCCTTGCCCCCACCCTGCAACGCTCCCAACGCCTTCTCCAATCCCATCTTGACCGGTTCACCGCTTGGTGCAACCAGTGGTTGCTCAAGGTCAATCCCTCCAAAACCCAGGCGATCATTGTAGGCAAAACCACCCCTTCCTTCCGCCTCCTTGATTTCTATCTCACCATCTATGGCCGTCCTATCGCCCTCACTCCCTTCCTCAAGTACCTTGGCGTCACCCTCGACCGTCGCCTCTCCTGGACTACCCATCTCCAGACAATCCAAGCCAAGGCACGTTCCCAACTCCGTCTCCTCAAGCTCCTTTCCGGCCGCACGTGGGGGCTGGACCCCTCCACAATCCTCCACACCTATAAATCCCTCATCCGCCCTATCCTTTGTTCCGCCCATCCAGCCTGGATCTCCGCCCCCCCTACCTTCTATAAATCCCTCCAAATCCTTGAACGCCATGCTCTCCGCCTTGCCTATCGCATCCGTCTCCCCTCCCCCATGCGGATCCTGTATGATCTCATCCCCTTCCCCCACCTCCTCCTTTTCCTTGAAAGGATACATATCCTGTACACCTCCCGTAAACTTGATCCTCCTCACCCGCTCGTGTCCCCGATCCTCTCCCACCCCCGCCCGCTGCCGCGCCTGTCTTCCCACGTCCCACCCGGTCTCCATCTCTCCACCCTCCTTACCCTCTCCCAAGGTGGCTTCCGCCAGCTCCCTCTCCCTGATGATGTCCTCGTCCCCTCCATCTACCCCTCCTATCAACTTTGACCCTGCCCCGCCCCCCTCTCCCGGTGTCCTTTCCTTTCGGCGCCCTCCCTCCCTTCTCTTCCCTTCCCTTCTCTTCCCTTTTCCCCTGTCCCCTCCCTCCACCCCTCTTCCCCCGGGCTTCCTTTCCCCATTCTTCCCTCCCCCCTTTTCTCCCCTGCCCGTGGCATCTCTGCTCTCCCATCTCGCTCTCCCACTCCCCTTCCTCCTCCTCCTCCTCTATTGGCAGGTCCCCGGACTCGCACACGCTCAGTGGATATTCGCGCGCCGGAGATCACCGCCGTCAGTATATCGTGTGTGCTGTCATGTTTAGTGTTCAGTGTTTCACCGTCACACTCCATCGTTCACCAGTGCCGTCGTCTTCTTCAGTGTTTGTGCATCGTGTCAACCGTTCGTCGTGTGGATTGTCATCGAGTGTGAACGGCTTCTTGTGTTTTTATGTTCATGTGTCTACTGTTTTTTCCCGCCGATTTTTTACATGCTGTCTCTTCTCTGTTTATCTCATTGTACTCTCTTCGGCTGAAGAGCGGCGTATTGTGCTGCTGCCAGCCTACCTGATTGTTCAGGTGTCAAAATAACAATAAAGTAAAAAAAAAAAAATTCGTGGGTATGCAAAATGTACGTGATTTTCCTCCTCCCTGCCTGCAGTTAATCTGCGGGTATTCCAACATAAACTTGCTCCTTCCCCCTCCCAATCCCACCCTTCACAATTAACAACCAAAGCAAAGTAAATACAAGGGCCACAGAGTGGTCATTGGTCTTAATGATATGGATGCTGTGGGTTTAGAGCTTTCCCAGCGTGCTGATTGTTCCATAAATATACGGGAGAACTGCTGGATATTAGTAACGTCCTGTCACGACATTTCGGCGCATTAGTGGGGCAAGACTTCTCAGTAACAAATTCGTAAGATCGCTGAATGCATAAAGATATCGTACTAATAGGTGAAGAACGTATAAAATCGTACTTCAACCAATTTAGTTAATCAAAGAGCGTATTTTCTTCATTCTTTCGGTACGACCACATTTCTTCTACATTTGCTTATGTTACACGCTACTTACAAGGGAACCTCCCCACCGCACCCCCGTCAGATTTAGTTATAAGTTGGCACAATAGATAGGCCTTGAAAAATTGAACACAGATCAATCGAGAAAACATGAAGAAGCTATCTGGAACTATGAAACAAATAAGCAAAGTATACAAACTGAGTAGTGTATGCACAAGATAGGCAACATCAAGGACAATATATCCTCAGGAGCGCCGTGGTCCCCTCGTTAGCGTGGACAGCTGCGGAACGAGAGGTCCTTGGTTCTAGTCTTCCCTTGAGTGGAAGGTTTAATTCCTTTATTTTTGCATAGTCATGATCTGTCCGTTCATTGACGTCCCTGTTCACTGTAGTAAGTTTAGTGTGTGTTTTGCGGCTGCACTGCAAAACAGTGCCATTAGTAGACGAAAGGACATGCCTCTCCAATGTGAACCGAAAACATTATATCGCAGGGTCATAGCTCAACCGATTCCTCCACAGGGAAACACGTGTGATATATTCTATACGACACTGGTGACGGCATGTGCGTCACATGACAGGAATATGTTGTCAACACACCTATCTTGTACACTTGGCGAATGGGTAAGAAGATTCTTCTACCTTGCCCGATTTATGTTTTCTTGTGGATGTGATAATCACTCCCAAAAAGCTGATAACATTGGACAGATGGGCGGACAGATAATAATTGTCTGAAAACAAAATATTAAACATTTCAGTCGTGGGAAGACTTTAACTAAGGACTTCTCATTCCACAGCTGCTCACGCTAACCACGGGACCACGTCTCTCCTAGGCTCAAAATCTCCTTGATGTTGCCTATCTTGCACATGGACTACTCAGTTTGTATATTTTGCTTATTTTTTTCATAGTTCTGCACTACTTCTTCCTGTTTTCTCGATTGATCGGTGTTCAGTTTGTCAAGGCCTATCCACTGTGCCAACTTACCACTAAATCTGAGGGGGGTGCGATGGGAAGGTTCCCTTGTTAGAAACAAACCAGTTCAAAATAAACGGGTGGTTATTCAAAGACGGGATGGGACATATATTCCGCATACGCCGGGATTCCCACTAAAACCACTCTGATTTCAAAGACCCAGGAAGAAAAAGCCACAGTAGATGTGACAATAAAAAGTGAACTACATTGTAGAGCATCTCAAAGAATTTAACATCAATACACCTCTACATGTTAACCATTTGCAGCACGAAGAATATCGAGTCTACATTCAATTTCTCGCCAAGTTCTTTGTAAAATTTCCTCTGTTATTTTTGCAATCGCATTAGTGAATGTCGCAACGTAGGAATATCATCCACTTTCGTCGCATGCACGCAGTCCTTCACAAATCACCACACGAAGAAATCAAGCGGCGTGACGTCGGGTGAACGTGGTGGCTAGGCAATGGATCTGATCCAACGACTGGGAAATTTCCTAAACATGCGAACAGCCGTTGGCCAATGCGGCGGAGCTCCATCTTGAAATACGATGTTGGGTTGCAAGTCTTGTACCTGAGGGTACACAACTGCTCCAACATGTCCAGATACACTGACCCATTCACTGTTTGTTCCGCAAAGAAGAACGGTCCAACAATCCTGCCATGCATTAGCCAGCACCAGACGGTTAGTTTAGGGCTATCACGAACATGTTCAATGACAACGTGCGGATTTTGCGAACCCCAAATCTGAACATTATGCCTATTAACGCTTCCCGATAAATGTAAGGTTGTCTCACCTGAGAATAAACATCGTTCCAGGAAGCTGACATCTATACCAATACGCAGCAGCAATTTGTTGTCGGCGTGGTTTGTCGTTCGTCGTCAGATGTTGCAGACTTTGCACTCTGTAAGCACACAGACGAACACGCTGGTGAACTACACGATGCAACGTTGATCGAGGTACATCAAGTTGCCTTCATGCTTGACGAATTGACTTACGTGGGCATCTGAGAAACGTTCGTCTGATGTACACCACTGTCTCTTCTGAAACTCCATAACGTGCACCGCCAGAATGTTTCAGAACACTTCCTGTTAGAAATTTCCTATACTATTCCTTGTTTTCAAATCAGGTGTATCACGTTCATACACTAAACGATAATCTAATAATCGGCGATTTTGTTTCTGCAATCCACGCTACTGCTTGCACGTGCTGCTGTGGAGTCGCCATTTTCACTTCATACGACCATGCTGCACTTGGCACTTGTGACGTGGCAATATAAATTTTTTGAGATGCTCTACAATGTGGTGCATTTTTCATTGTATCTACTGTGCTTTTCTCCCCTGGGTCCTTGGAATCAGGGAGGTTTGAGTGGGACACCCTGTATTTTGACTGGACATCGTCTGGTCAACCTACACTATGTCTTTCTCCTTACTGTCCAGATTTAGCTTCCTCGGATTTTCATTTATTTGGTCCTCTCAAGGAGGCATTACGGGGATAAAAATTCAGCATTAACAAAGATGGTCAAAGTATCTGTGGGGAAAATGGCTCAGCAGTAAGACAAATAGTGCCTTGAATCACGTGTCAATATTTTTAACACTCTGCAGTCTCCAATATCCTGCTCACAAACCATTAGAACCATTCTCAGACGGTCTGTATTATTCCGCAGTACTCAAAATTGGGAACCATTTGAAGACAAGGACTGAGTAAGACATGGCACAAACAGGTTAAGGGGACCACACAGAGGTTCATTTCGAAAAAAAAATATCGATTTTCGATTTTCATCGTATTTCGAAAGATTAAGATTTTATTTAAGTACTCTTAAAAGGATTTTGCTGAAAAAAGGATTTTGGTATGTACTCAGGCTTTATAGTGTTTTAAGGATTGTCCGTTCAAGTTCATATGAGAACGTAGCATTTTATTTCCAAAGTGTAATAAATCTTTGTTTTCAAACAGCAGGGTGATCGCATTACAAAACTGAATTTTTTATTTGTCCATCAAGTGGGCTTTTGGTGGATATGACACACCACCAACAGCATGTTGTCCACGAGAGTGGGTGGGGGGAACGGAAGAGGACAAGTTGTTCTTCTATTGGTATGTACTCAGGCTTTATAGTGTTTTCAAAATTGTTCATTCAAGTTCATGTAAGAACGTGGCATTTTATTTCCAAAGCGTAGGAAATCTTTGTTTTGTCACAGCAGTGTGATCACATTACAAGGCTCCAATTTTTATTTACCCATCAAGTGGGCTTTTGGTGGACATGACACACTGCCAGCAGCATGTTGTCCACGAGAGGGGGGGATGGGGGGGGAGCGGAAGAAAACAAGTTGTTAAGTTGTCCTTCTATTGGTATGTACTCAGGCTTTATAGTGTTTTAAAGATTTTTCGTTCAAGTTAATATAAGAAAGTAGCATTTTATTTCCAAAGTGTAGTAAATCTTTGTTTTCTCACAGTTGGACGATCGCATTACAAGGCTGCGATTTTTATTTGCCCATCAAGTGGGCTTTTGGTGGAAATGACACACCACCAGCAGCGTTCTCTACATGAGGAGGAGGGGGGGGGGGGGGAAGGGGAAGAGGACAAGTTGCTCTTCTATTGGTATGTACGTACCCTTTATAGTGTTTCAAAGATTGTTCGTTCAAGTTCATATAAGAACGTAGCATTTTATTTCCAAAGTGTAGTAAATCTTTGTTTTCTTACAGCAGGGTGTTCGCATTACAACGCTGCGATTTTTATTTGCCCACCAACTGTGCTTCTAGTGTAAATGACGCGCCACCAGCAGCATGATGTACACGAGGGGGGGGGGAGGGGGGGAAGGGGGGGGAGGGGAAGAGGACTAGTTGTTCTTCTATTGGAATGTACTCAGGCTTTATAGTGTTTTAAAGATTGTTCGTACAAGTTCATATAAGAACGTAGCATGTTATTACCAAAGTGTAGTAAAACTTTGTTTTCTCACAGCAGGGTGTTCGCATTACAAGTCTGCAATTTTTATTTGTCCATCAAATCAGGTTGTGGAAAGGGGCTAAGATCCATTACTGTTATATATACAAGAACACACACAACTTTATTCCTCAAACCAACGCACAGTTTTCTCTTTAAAACAACAAAGATTAATTCACGGCTGAGTAACTTCTCCAGAATAAGTTTAAATGATTGCTTTTAAAACACCAGGATTTAAAGTAATGGTTGAAGGCCTTACTTAAGCAAAATTACAATATTTTCTCGGCTAAAGGCTAAGATAATATTTCAGATCAGCTAATGAAACTCTTTGGAGGCTAAGCATTAACAAATCCCAGCTAAATGCCATATTAAGGAAAATTCAAGTTAAATCTTTGGGAGGCCCAATAAAAAATTTTTCTATACATAATAAAAGAGAGGCTTTAAGGACAAGCTTTTACACAGTACAACAGAAAAACATCTTAAGAAAACTTGACATTTGAGTCTCCATCCAAGATTTCATGCTGCGTTCCTTGATACCCCATATGATCGTACTTTTGACAAGAAGCATAGATGCGGTACCAGGAGCGATTCTAGAAGTCGGTCAAGGGAGGGGCTAATGGTGGTGGTGGTGGTGGTGGTGGTGGTGGTGGTGGTGGTGGTGGTGGTGACTGGAATATCGCTTAACAAAAGGGGAGTTTGGGTTCTCTACTGACAAACTGGTAAAATTTAGTGTTGCTTAAAGTAGTTTTTGGTAACTGTTTTAGAGTTCAGGGTAAAAAAATGTGTTTTAATAAATAATAAGACGCATATTTTAAGTTAAATGATATTTATTGGTTTTGATAGTAAGCTATTTTTCACACTTATTCTTTTGTTAAAATGTGTTTGAAATACATTGCAACCTATATAGCTACATAATTATTAAAGAAAATGATTGAATCTGTTGGAGTTATATATACGCTGATTTCTGAAGTCATTTTATCCAGCGTGATATCATACACCATGGGGAGGGGGACTATAGCCTCCATAGCCCACCCCCTCCCCCGCTGCCACCGCCCCTGTGCAGTACTGAGCCAAATGCTTTTCGGAACCCAAGAAATACTGCATCTACCAGGTCGCCTTGATCCAAAGATTTCAGTATGTCATGTGAGAAAAGTGCGAGTTGTTTCACATGATCGATGTTTTCGAAACCCATGCTGGTTGGCATTGAGGTCATCATTCTGTTCGAGATACCTCATTATGTTTGAGCTCAGAATATGTTTTAAGATACTACAACAAATCGATGTCAAGGATATACGGTAGTTTTGTGGATCGCTTCAACAACCCTTCTTGTAGATGGGTGTGACCCGTGCCTTTTTCCAAGAACTGGGCACGGTTTTTTGTTCAGGTGATCTATAACATATTATAGTTAGCGTGGAGTCTGACAGGGTTTTCATTGGTGCTCGGAGAATTGTTCAATTTCAACTGTTTCTCAACATCACTGAGACTAATGCTTATTTCATTCATCGTTTCAGTGGTATGAGGATTAAATTAGAGCAATTATTCTGGGTCTTCCTCTGTAAAGGAACAATTGATATCGGAGTTAAGCATTTCAGCTTTTGCTTTGTTACCCTCAATATCAGTTTCTGTGTCATTGGCTAGGGACTGGACACTAACTTTGGTGCCACTAACAGCCTGTAGATATGACCAGAACTACTTTGGATTTTGTGAAATGTCATTTCAATATTCTGCTATGGTATTCATTGAGTGTGATTCTCATAGAGAGAAATTGGAAATGTGTCATTCGACAATCTCAAAGAACCACTGAAAACATAACGAAAAAGAGACGGATCGAAAGTAAGAATACGAAAAACATGAAAAAAAGAAAGAAAAACGGGTCATTGCATCGGACTCTCTTGCCGAGGATCTGTGTGCAATTCTCAGTACTCTGCTTCCGCGAAATTTTTACTCGGTGAGACGACTGGAACGAGTTGCACCCACCCCTTGATACCAACTGAGGAACTACTTGAGTGAGTAGTAGCGGCTCCCATGTCTAAAAAAGTAGTCCACAACAGCCGTGAGAGCCGTGTAATGACCCCATGTTCCTCCATACCGCATCGTGGAGGAGGGGGGGGTCAACTAACCTCTCTCGTTGGCGTATTACGGAATCTGAATGACGTGACGTGGCCAGTGTCTGATACAGAAAAACCTCAAGAAGGGGGCGCTAAAGATATCTTCAGCTACCTTTACTTTTACCGTAATGAAAAATAATCAAGTCACATGCAAAGTTTAATTATCGAATAAACAGTCTATTCGCACTAAAAATCCAATGCTAGTAGACTTAGCACTAAAACACACGATCACACCCCGTGTATTTCGAATATCACTAAGCACAACACTGATTGAAGTCCATGGTAATAGCCAGTAATCACAGTTGTTCACTTTTATCACTTCCAAGTTATCGCAACGACTGTAGCTTTTAGAAGTGGCAAAAAATAACGTAACTGATAGAAAGAACCGGTTACTGAAAACTAACGGTTACTGCGATAACCGTTCCTCTGATACAGGCAGTTATTTCAATAACTGTTTAATGTCAACAGTGCCTCGCGCCATCTGTTGACCGAAGATCGTACTACGCTTTCCCGTCAACTCATCGGAGAACTGGGTAGGAACTAAGGAGAGGATAGACCATTTGGAAGGCGTTCTATAGGCCATGGGAATAACTGTGAGACTGCGCGCCATCTGTTGATAAGAACTGTGTACTATATCGTGCGCCTTCGTTACTTTTAGCACAAACAATTAAATAAGATTAATGTCCGAGCGGTGGCTGATAGGAGCTGTAGTACAGGCATTAACAAGTACGGTCGCTCCCTTAAGCCACCGCCTCATATGTCAATTTAGCTTGGATGGGTTGTATAAAGAGAGGTACCATAAGGAATTCGAGCGACTATGGAAATAACTGTCAGAGATAGGTATTTTCCTCTGGCAGTTATCGTTATTGGCTCACAGTTCTCGCTCCCTGGCAGTTATCAGACTACCATTACAAGTAACCTGGTAGTTGGTAACGGAATAACTGTGTGTCTGTTTTCCTGATACAGTGACTCCAGTCTTAGACCCCAGTGATATTACAGAGACGATAGTTACTGGAGCGAACAAATATTTACGTACTTCTTCGGAAATAGCCGCTGGCCGTCGCGAATGACAAATAACATGTCAGAACGTATAACACAATACAGTGGAATATAATAATTATCATCCTCATCATTTGTCAGGAGATTGTCAAAATATGTGAATATATCACAGTAACTACTAATATTTACAGAATTGATACACTGTCAGAATAAAACACAGATACGCACTTTCAATAAATTTATCATACACAGAATACCCGATCTTGACTGTTGCAACCAAGTGCTGTCAAAACTGAAATATAGCAGAATTTTTACCTAAGTTGGTCTATCAGTCTCTGTTACGATATTCATCTACAGAGTAGAAGGACCGGTCAATGGAAGCGTCTGATTCCACCCGTCTGCTTCGGCGTAAAGGTGTTGTGGTGTGTGAATTTCATTACGGCACGGTGTTTATGAGTTGGTTCTTGTGTGTGTCGATCTAGGTTGCAGTGCCGGAATTTGCTGGTGGTAATTATTATTTTTTTTCTAGCTGTTATGTTTTGTGTATTTATGAAATATTGAATGTGATTTAATTTATGTAGGGATGTTTGATTTGTGGACTTTTGGGATTGTGGTTTTATTTTTCGCAGTTGTAGGTGTTGGTTTTTTGGCATCAGTAGCTGTGGTGGACCTATATAGGTCACCGGAAATAACTGATTCCCATTTTCATAGTTGTATGTGCTGATGTTTTAGTATCGTCATCTGAGGTTGACCTATGTAGGTCAAGGGAAGTGTCCGATTCCAATTTTCGTACTTTTAGTTGTGGGTATTGGTGTTTTGGTATGGTCACCTATAGTTGACCTATATTGTTCAAGGGAAGTGTCCGATTCCTGCAGATTTTTGTTGGTGTAGCAGAATGCTGTATTTTTTCTTTTTCCTCTTCATTTTGTGTTTTGGGATCATAGTGTTTTTTTTACTAGCTTGTCCTCCCTCTAAAACCCCCAACTTCCCGCCGTTGTCCTGTTGATTTGATTGTATTTTTGGTGGGAAATATTATTGTATTATTTATATGTATCTTCGTGTTTGTTGCCATGTGTACGTAGTAACGTCATAGACACACTTAAAATAGCTATTTCCGGCATATTGATGACGGGTGGAATCAGACACTTCTGTATCAAATAGTCTTTCAAACACACTGTAAACCGTGCTTTATCTGAAACCAAGTTTTTAATGGTTGCTGACTTGCTGGTAGTTTATTGAAAATGCATGTTCCTGAATATTGGACCCCTTTTGGACCAAGGTAAGCGATTTTAGGTCTTTATGTAGATTGCTGTTCCCATTTCTAGTACTGATATTATGTATTGAGCTATTGGTTGGAAATACTTGTAACAAATTTCATTAAGGAATAAATATACTAGGAAACAGTGGTTAGAATACAAAGTTCCTTGAACAGGTTCCTACATGATGTTCTTGAATTGATATCACAAACGATTTTTATTACACGCTTTTACATGCGAAAAACTTTTGCTACGTTTGATAAGCTACCACAGAATATGCTCCCTTATGAAATAATAGAATGAAAAAATGTGGTATGCCCTTCCCAACTGAATTTATTATCGAATTGTAGTCCCAGAAATGTAACACTGTCAACCTTTTCGATCTGCATGTCTTCATATGTTATAAACATGCTGTAGCTGGAGAAATCGAGCAGTTTCCAAATCTGACATAAAACTTGGATTAGCGTACTCACACTTTCCCCAATAGGACTAGCTTTTACAGCACAAGAGTAAACGAATCTGTCACATTACGCATATTTTTTGTTGTATTACAAGGCTGTACAATTTATTCTGTTATGTGAGCAGCACAAGAAATTAAGCTTCTAATTTAACCTACAGTACTAACTTTACATATTACTTCATACTTAAAAAGGCATGTTGTTAACATTTTACTTAAACAGTGCTTGGGCTAAGTTCCGCGTACTTTCTGTCGCAGGTGCGAAGGTAATATTTCTAATAGCGACCGATAACCTACAAACATATAATCTGAAACACTAATAATCGTTCTAACATCAACTAAAATGTACCCGGAGTTAATAAGCTGAGGTTATGACACGATTCATACGACATTCCTGCTATTTCACACTACTCGCAGTTATACTGATAACTAAACTGATGGATTCCAACTATGTCGTTATTTAACTGTCGGAGTTATCGGTATTCGCTAGCGAAAAATAACTTGGCAGTTATTAATAACCGTTAACGATAACGGTTATCAAAGAATAACAGGAACTGATAACGGCTACTCCAGAATAACCGTTTGGCCCACCTCTAGTAGCTTTCAAACTGACTACCTGGCAGCGACACTTTATGTGGCTGTGATTGTTTAGAGAACATTCGCTGCCAGAATGTCCGCTTCCAGACTTTTATGTAGTGTGAACAGAAATACCTACTGTGAAACCGACAAGCCAATATGTACATTACGACGCTTTATATAAAGGCGAGTTTCCAATAATGACGTCATCCGGCAATTTACGTGTGTGGAACTCTTATTGTCGATTCCGTTCCTTTCTAGTGCATTCGATGTTTTTAATGCATTCCTATGTTACAATTCGTTTTTAGGAATCTTCTCGAAAGTCACTATTACCGGGGATAGACACATCAATAGTTTCCCATACCTAACTCGTATTACGAGTTAGGTATGGGAAACTATTGTTACATTATTAGTAAAAATATTGTTAACGAGTCTCTATGAATCACTATTATTAATACTTCGAAATCAACTGGTAACTCTCACTCTTGAGAAATCTTCATACTTGCACTCGCTACAACCAGGACTTTTTACTTATTCATTCTTGTCTTAATATTTCTCCTGCTGAATGTAAACTACCTTCCTATTCGGCGAATAGTCCGTATTTACAACGCTACGTATCGAAAAGTTCTCTGTAGCAGAAAACAGTAGCATTTTCGCGACATATCTCGAACAACGTATGGAGGCCGCTTTAATGGCCGCGACTTTTCTCGTAGGTATGTGTTAGCTCTGCCAGACAGAAATGTATAAAATACGTTGTCGCGAAAGCGCGTACTACGTAGGAAAGTACAGCTACTCGTTTCAGTCGAGTCGACTGGCGAAAGAAACAAACTAGTGGCGTGCTTGTGAGTGGCGGGGGCGGCGCGGGTGGCAATGTGTGCGACCCTGCAAGGGCGGGAGGGGGGAACAATCATATTTTACTCTTTCATGTGTTATATGTATGGTAGTTTATGTTTTCTCTTTGATGTTTGCTATGTAACATTGCTGAATAAATAGTCTCTAAAAATGTGTGTTCCTGGCAATATGGTGTATTGTGTATTTGATTAAAAGGTCAACTTTATAATCTCACAGAGGACTAATCAGAGTCAGTATCTAATAGGTTATGGGCCCAGGAGGGATTAGTGAACTTTGCATACCAAGGAAATAAACTGATAAATCAAGGTTACATAATTTTCGCGTGTGTTCAACGCGTTGTTGTCGTATTTTCTTTTTGCAGAGAAACTTTCAAGATTTATTTATTTAATTATCTGAACGTATTGAAGATGGCTTTGGGTGGACAATCACTGTTTAATTTTGAAAAGTTGACCGGTATGACAAACTACAACGACTGGAAATTCACGATGGAAATGTGCCTGAAACATGAGGGACTAAGGGACACAATTGCTGGCACTGACGAAGATGAGAAGAATGTACAGAAAGCATTATCAAAATAGTTTTCTGTAAATTCAACTGTGTATCCAAATCTTCGTGGAGCAACGACTGCTAAAGAAGCGTGGCAAAATTTACAATCTGCATTTGAAGATAAGTTTGTCTAATTATATTGGGCTGTTACAATGCTTGATGAATGTACGATTGGCTTCTGAGAAAAATATGGAGGCGTATTTGTCGAAAATTATGTCACTTGCTCAACAAATTCGAAGCATTAGTAAGAAAATGGGCGATGATTTCGTAGTTGCAATTATGCTTAGTGGACTTCCAGCAGATTTACAACCCTTGATTATGGCAATTGAGAATTCGGGTGTCAAGATTGCTAGTGATTTAGTAGGTCAGCGATTAATTCAAGAATCAACGAAACGTCAGTTTGCATCCACAAATGACACCACGGATTCGGCGCTGGTAGCTAGTAAGCAGGACAGTAAACAGAGAAATATCCATCATGACGTGCGAAATATCAAGCCTTTTAAGTGTTATACATGCCAGAATCCTGGTCATAAGGGGAATGAGTGTAGAGCAAAGAAGAAACCAAATAAATTTTCAAATTCTGCGAATGCAGTGAGTACTGAAAACGAAACTGTGTGAATGGCTTTAACTGCATCTTCGCCTCATAGTGACGGCTGGTTTGTGGATTCCGGGTGTTCACGACACATGACGAATCAGAAAGCCTCGTTCAACACTTTCCAATCGCCCACAGCTGCTAAAGTGACAGTACCAGGTAACAGCAATCTTCAGGCTATTGGAGAAGGCGATGTTCATCTTCGAGTTACTTGTGACGACAAGAATAAACAGATAACTGCTACTGATGTTGCGTATGTTCCAAGCCTTGCTTACAACCTGCTGTCGGTTAGTCAGATGACAAGACGTGGATTGTGTGTATTGTTTGACAATGTGCAGTCCGGTGTATACAATAAAAGTGATGTAATTGTTTCTGGAACACCAGTAGCAGCTGCAACTCAAATGAATGGTATGTATCGATTAGGTGAAGTGCATCATTACGGAAATGTTGTAGAAATTGACAGTTATGGATTGCGGCATCGAAGATTGGGACATTTGAATCGTGTAAGCATGCATTTATTAAAAGAAAATATGGCTGATGGACTGCACTGGTCGAACGTCAATTTAGATCCGTGTATTCCCTGCATAAAAGGAAAACAGTTTCGACAACCTTTTCCTAAAACTTCAGGTAGGAGAGCAAAAGATCTACTTGACATTGTGCATTCTGCTGTTTGTGGACCAATGAGCATGGCTTCGTGGGGAGGATCACGATATCTTCTCACTTTTACGGATGATCTGTCAAGAAAATCTTTTGGTTATATGATAAAATCAACAACAGAAGTCTGTGGCACATTCGTCGAATTCAAAGCACGAGTAGGAACTGGTCGAAAAATCAAAATACTTCGAACAGACAACGGAAAAGAGTTCGTCAATCTGCGCATGAAGTTTTTTTTACAGACGAATGGAATTAAACATGAAACAACAACTCCTTACACGCCAGAACAGAATGGTGTTGCAGAGTGATGGAATTGAATTGCACACACACACACACACACACACACACACACACACACACACACACGCAGGCATTCAATCAATCATTCTTCCCGCGCTCCATAAGTGAATGGAACGGGAAGAAACCCTTAAACTCGTACAATGGGATGTACCGTCTGCCATGCACCTTACTGTAGTTTGTACAGATGTAGATGTACAATAAACCGAGCGTCAATTAAATTATAATCTTCGTTGTCACAAATGTTTGACTGCTTTTTCTCTCCTCTCGCAGCAATTTCAGCTGTGCTTTTAAGCATACTGCAAAGTTGCGTATTTCGTTGTGGTACAAGTAACCAGTAAGACTCCATAAAAGCGACTCCCAGTTCTCGTTAGTACGCGAGTGCCCAGCTACGAGTTAACAGGTGCAGAACCGCATTTTGCCTGCTGGCGTGTGCGCCGCAGCCTGTCGTAGGTTTCGGCAGAGGACTGCAGGTCGGTTGGGTGACATGGCGGTGTTTACAAATCCTAATGTCGAAGTTTCGCTAAGTCCCAACCAACCACAAACTTTGTCGCATGTTCAGTGCTGACGGGTTCACGTGCCCGGATAACAGGTTCTGTAGCAGGCTGTGTCGCCCGGGCATTCGTGCGCGCGTTGTTACGAACTGTAAACTTGCTCCAACCCATATTTAGCAAGTCAGTTTTGAAAGTGCTGTGTGGTTGATATGTGAGAATGGTTTTAGAAAACATCGTAGCAGATCTTTTGAATCGTTTTCTCGGAGACTATGTCGAAAATTTAGACCAATCTCAGTTGCAAATTGGAATATTTGGAGGTGAGCATAGCAATATTGGGTGAATCGTAGTTCTGTTGCGTACCGCTATACAATTTCCATAAGGTACGGTATGTATTTTCTTTTTATGTGTTGTAATCCCCTACATGTTGTTCAATATTTTATTAGGAGATGTCGTCCTGCAAGATTTAATTTTAAAACTAAGTGCACTCAATGAGTTAAATTTGCCGGTGAAAACTGTATGGGCATTTAGGTAAGTTGCCTGTTTAAAGTTTTTAAGTAATATTAGTTCTGGCTGTGGTTCATATTTTATAGAAGCAGCCTTCATTGGTTCGTACTTCCAGCTTTTGTAAAGTTAACTTAAGTCTTTCCACATTCCTTCAGGTGGAATTTGTGGAAACAAGATATTCGTGAATGCTTAACTGAATGAATGACCAGTAAAGTTAGTAGTTGTGGAGGACTCCCCTCCCCCATCAACTCTACTATATATTGCATGCCGCCAAGTCCAGGAACAGAACTCAAGAAATCAAATATTTCAGAAAGTCGTCTTACACATTATAAAACTTATATTGAAATTATATAAGTTTTCTTTAAGTTTAAAGTAAACTTTGTTGGCAGTAAATTCCATTATTTTTCGTGTATGTTGGGCACTCCACACGTATTTTTCGGTGACAAACTAAAAAATGGCGTTTTTCGACCTGTGTCACTTTCTTGTGGGTGTGCTATATATACGGTACAGAGGGGAAAGTGCCGAAAACCAGACCCGCAATTTCTTTTTATTTAAAAAAATAAAGTAGTAAAAATCAACTTTTAAAGGCACAGGATACTTTCTTTATATCACCATTTATATTTTACGCTTAAAAAAAAATAATCAAAATTATTTTTAAAAAACGTGAGTTCTGAAAATAAATGCTAAAATTGGAGCCTCCAAAAAATAATCATAGTAGTACCAAATAAAATGTGAAATTGCTATCAAATAAGAGTACACAATCTAGTTTCAGGTTAAGTGTAGTATAGCACCAATCAGAAGATTATAGAATTTCTGTCTCCTGTGCTGAAAACAAGAGCCCTGTGGTAGACATTCCTACAGGCTTTCTTTCTGAATAAATTAGGATCAAACAGTTCTCTTGACCTGCGGGTCGACAGAAGCGTCCGATCCCGCGCGTCGGCTTTGACCCGTGACGTAAGGGTGTTGTGGTGTGTGACGTCACGACGGCGCGGAGTTTGGTTTGTGCGTGTAGCGTGTTTCTTGATGTCGTCGTGGTGTGGTTTGTTGTGCCCTCTCGTGGTATGTTCAGGATAACGATTTTGCGGTTTTCTGTGAAGGTTAATATAGTGTTGTTCGCTGTACGTTGTGTGGTAATTTTAGTAAAATTAATCGGTTATTGTTCTTGTTCAGGAATGGATATGACGGATAAAATTAACAGTGCGTGTCGGAGGGAAATGATGGGAAACACTCCTTTGCAACTGATCAAGTTTTTCAAGCCTTTCGGTTTAATTGTCGAGGTTGTGAAATGCTCCGTTTGTGGCGAAGAAATGAATTTGGCTAAAGTTCCGGCGTCTCGGACCAGGGACGGTTATATGTGGCGCTGTCGAAAAGACATTTGGCGCCCCACACGGCGCGGTTCCTGGTTCGAGAAGTCTAGGTTGGACATGCGCGAGATTGTAGTGGTGAGTTATTATTTTTGTTATAGATCCCCACAAAGTTTTTGCGCGCATGAGACTGGTGTGAGAGGAGTGTGCTTCATTGGTTTTCTTTTTGCCGTGAAGTGTTTTCAGAGTTCATTAAGTACAGGGGTAAGTACAGGTGTGTGTGAGTGCTTGTGTGTGATTGTGGAGGCCAACCTAGTTTGTAGCGCCGGAACTTTTTTGAGGTAAGTTTTTATTTTTTTGTTTTGGGTGTGTTGGGGTCGAGGGAAGTGTTTTATTGCAATGTGTGGATGTGAATGTTGGTATTGGTATGGGGAGATGTTCTTGAGCTACATAGGTCAAGGGAAGTGTTTGATCCTAATTTATGGGATCGGGAGCTGCGATGTATTTGCGTCTTGATAATGTGTACCTAACGACTTTATATGCGCCATTTTGGAATCGTGGTTTATGGTAGTTTCCGCCATATTTGTGACGTCATGGGTCAAAGCAGACGGCCGGGATCGGACGCTTCCGTATTTCCGAAACCTCCATAGCAAGGCAACACTAAATCAGCTCATCAAATTTTTACCCAAAATTGTAAGTCTACATGTTTTTGCTGCTTCCTCGGTTCAACTGTTTTTCATATTGGACAACTGTGTACCGAACATTTTCCAACCCATCTTTTTGTGTACTATAGCTTATCATTTTAGAAGGACAACTTTCTTTGATCTTCCTTCCCCACTATTATCTTAGAATAACCGTGTGTACTAATATAGGGAGACTTTAAACAGAAAAAGTAACAGATCTGCTTCAGGCAACTGAAAGGAGTCCAGTTTACACAACTACAACCTATGTTTTGTTAACCAAATAAATTAACCAAACATCTAAAGGGATTGATCATAAACATTAACTTGAATCTTACTATGTAAGAACACAAAAATAAGTTGAAGGGTTTATCTGCCAATATCTTTGCAAAATAATGAAAAATGTAATGCAATGGAAAATCTTTTCACATAGTAATTACATACATTAATTGCCAGCAGGAATTAATTTATATAAATGAGGAAAGAACAACATTTGAGCTGGACCAGCATTCAAAGTCCCCCGCATTCGAACTCGTGGTCTCCAGCATACTAGGCAGATGCGCTGACCACTACGTCGGCCTCGACAACTAATGAGCTAGGACAGTGCATCAGTGTGTGGTATAAGTTGAGACTTTTGTGCCTAACAATAAGTGATCCAGGTTAGTCCATGTGGGTGTGATGGCCACTGTGTCCAGGTGGCATAGTGGTCAGCACATCTGCCTAGTAAGCTGGAGGCCTGGGTTCGAATCTGTCTGGCACAAGTTTTCAACTTACTCCATTGATATAAATCAATGTCCATTGACAACTAACGTCTTTAATTCCTTTGTGTCTAGACGCATAGTGGCTGCAGGATCAAAATGTCTTTTGGACATCTGCAAAATCTTTGTTGCCAAAACATGTAATGGTGAAAGTGGGCAACGTGTGCACTCCTTTAAATGGTGGTAGAAGCAGAAGTTACTATCAACATTGATTCCTCCAGAGTGCAGGAGAATACATATCTAGGATACCAAGGGTTCTACTTAAGCAGATGGGTGGGGGAGAGGAGGCATTTTTGATGACTTTATGCTCTTTAGAATCAGAGAGCATTAACATACGGTGTGAACGTAAACATTAGCCTACACGACAGGTTGGCCTTTACCAGAATCTTAGAAATTCATGTTCATTGACCTCATCAACTAGCAACAAAATTATCACCATTGAACCTAACCTAGACCTCTAATTACATTGCATATTGGTCTCTCATCAGAAGCAAGATTTCAGGGGCAGTCCATTATCACGCTCTGACCAAATATCTTTGTCAAAATGTTAAATCAGTTGTCTGCGTCTTCCTAAATTCCTCTATATGATAGTAGTGTTCCTAATATGTCACTTTTTCATGCATCTACATTTATTTATTAATTTATTTGAATAGCCATCCATTCCAGTCATGTAACGGCATAAAACAGACTGTAGGATGTTGTTTGTTTGTGGTGGTTGTCCAGACTGGCACTATTCAGCTCTATCCTTTGCAAGTCCTGTTCTCTGGATTACTACTGCTTCTGTATCCATTTGAGTCTGCTTAGTGTTGCTAAGAATTGGTCTCCTTGTACAACTGTTTAACCTCTACACTTCCTTTCAGTACCAAACTTAATATTCCTTGACACCTCAGGGCATGTCCTTGACAATCTGACATGTCTTCTAGTTAAGTTGTGCCACAAAGCTTTTGTCTCCAGTTCAACACAATACTTCTTCATTAGTTACTGAGCCTACTTATCAAGCCTTCATAATTCTTTTCTAAACCACGTTGAAAAAGCCTATTCTCCTATTCTCTTCCCTGCCAGCTTTTTAACATGTTACCTGTGCAAGCACATGCTGCATCTCCTTTAAAAATGATATCCAAAAATAATCAGAAGAAAAGGTTTTTACCCTCTTAAAAATTTTGAAGTAGCTTAAAATAATACATTCAAGAGCAGGATAATACTGGGTGACAAGTGGTGTGCTCGAAAGTTGAGTTTTGGAGGGACCAGTAGTGGAAAATGGAAATGATCATATGGCACTGTTGGCTGGGAGGCCCCATTCAGTGAGTTCAGCTGCCATATTGCAAGTCCTTTTTAGTCGACACCACTTCGTCAAATTGTAAGTCAATGATGATGAAAATGTTGATGGACACACAATACCAAGTTCCCTACCGGGAATCAAATCTGGGCACCCTGTGTGGTAGGCGGTGATGCTACCGCTACAATACGTAGGTGGACAGGTCCTGTAGTACCAGGATTGGATGTGATGGTCCAGAAAAACTGTTTTTGAACCAGGTTGTTGGGATAATTAAGTCCAGTTAAGGCTGAGATGAGAATGTTGTATTGCCGTAAAGAGTCTGCATCCACACAAATACAATTGTCTCAAATTCCAAGCCTGTATGGGAGCAAACATTTGACACTGAAAGGATGCCAACCGTCAAAATGTAAGTAATGTGGTTTGTTAGAAGGTTTAATGTGGACAGAAGTGTGTAAATTGCCTTAAGTGAGGATTAGATCAACATCAAGAAAAGTGAAATAGGACTCAGGGTAGGACTATGTGAAATTTAATTGGGAGAAGGTATTTAGGGAGTCCAAAAATTTTAGCAGGTCAGCTTCACTCTGAGTCCATATGCCAATGACATCATCAATGTATCAAAAGCAAACCAGGGGCTGAAGGCTTATGGATTCCAGGAAAGCCAAGCCCCACCCCCCCAGAACCCATGATTTCCCATAATCATACCCTGAAATGAGATCCATTCTCTCTGGGAATTTGCCCACCACACATAGAATAGCTTTTTGTTACCCTCCCTATCTCCGCAACATTCCCGTCAGACGCTATGCTCCTTCCACACTCTTCTCCCTACCCTACGGCTCCTATCCATGTGACTGTCACCACTGCAAGACTTGCCCTATACACCCTCCTACAACCAGCTATTCCAGCCCTGTAGCTGGCAAAACATGAACCATCAAAGGGAGAGCCACCTATGAAATGACACATCATATACCATCTGTTATGTAAACACTGTTTGGCCTTTTATGTCAGCATAAATACCACCCAACTGTTAATCAGCTTGAAAGGACATAAGCAGACAGAGTATACCAGCAACATGCAATGTCCTGTAGCAGAGAATGCTCTACAAGACAGTCATTACCTCGGTGACTGTTCCACCACAGGTGTCATCTGATTTTTATCCCAGACTCCAGTTTCTCAGAACTCCACAGGTGAGAAATGGTGCAACAACATGTCCCTTGTTCTCGCCAACTACCTGGTCTTAATTTATGTTAACTGCTTCCATCTCAACATTTCTTCACAGTACCTACTCCTTCTTTCACTCGATTTTAGTTTTGTACAACTCTCATTTTCTGCCATGTCTATTTTTCCCATCCCCATCCTACCCCTGTTACATACAATGACAGTTTTTACTCTTATTAACTCATACACAGTGTTCCAGTAGTAATCTCTGTCTTGCATATTACCCTGTCTTCTACCTTTAAGCTCTCAGGCTTTCAAATATCATCCACTGCAGTCCCCAACAGTCAATCTTCCCTTCACATCCCATCCTGTAAGTCTCCCCTGACCAGGGGTTCTGGGAGACTTTTCTGAACAAGTACCCCTTTTCCTAAACCTCTCCAGTCTTTTTTCCTTCACCACTCTTCCTTCCCCTTCAACTCTTCTGCCAGGAGGAGGAGCAGCCACTGGCTCCAAAAGTTAAGCCTCTGCAAGTGCACGTGAATTTTTTTTGCCTATCCATAATTGATTGATTGGTCGTTATATTTGATTGTGTGTTGCACTAGTGTGTACAATGTGTTGCTTTTGTTATCTTTCCAGAATTTGCCCACAAATAGAGGTTTTAAATTCCCTAATACAGTATATACTTGCTGCAGTTGAGCCTGGTGAATGATAGTGTGTGCTCATGTTGAAATATTGACGGCTATTGAGATCACCATTCTGTAGTCCCATAAATTATTTGAACAACTTATTACTTTCTTCTTGAAGTCGGAGGCTATTCTGGGTATCTCATGTATTGTATATCAGGTGAATGGTTTTGTTATGTTTTTAAACCCAATACTTTGCATGTCTCATGTATCGTGTTAGCCAGGTGTACTCATTTTGTTATGGCCTGTTCCCCAAGCATCTCAATTTCTTCAGGACGCCACCTACTCTATGTACCTTGTTTCAATTTAGGCTTTTCAGTCCTATGTCAAATTATTCCTACAGTATACCAGATCTTGTCCCCTCATCTTCCCTGTCCTTGACATTGTTTTGTTGTTTCTTTCCTTTGTACAACCTTTTTGTATGTTCCTAACACCTATCACTCTTGCCCTGTTTGCTTGCCTCTGATGGTTCTCTTAATAGTCATTCAGGTGCTTCTGTTTTCTGCAAAGGTCTGTTTACTTTTCTTAATAACAGCATTTATATTTACCTGAGCCACATGGTCTTCTTCTGCTCTCTGGTCATTCCTGCTCATCATACTGCAGTTGTTGAGTCTCATTTTTCAGATATCTGTATTCCCTTTTGCCTTCTTGAGTTCCTGCATTTTGTATTTTGTTCTTTGTATTTTAATTTCAGTATCTCAAAACGAGAATTCACACTAGAAAACTTTAAAGTTATGTGAGTGAGGGGAACTTTATCCTCACAACAGAAAATAGACAGCCAAAGTAAAAAACAACATTCACCACAATAGTAAAAGCTGTGTAATTGAGGAGAAACTGAAAACATGCATGGGTCATTTTGGGTGTAATTTTAGATATTGTCCCTGCCTTGCCTCCTCAGATTCTATTCATATTTGGTTTTGAGATGCCCGCACCTGTTATAAGTAATCCCACAATTTCTTAGCTACTGATAGGCAATATACTTTTTCCACATGGTCACAATGAGCCTTGTTAGGTCTAAATTTTGTGACAAGGATGCAAAAGTTTTTATAATTTTCAGGTGTCTGTGGGTGCGTGTGTTTGTGTTTTTTTTAATTATGCTGCATTCCTGGTACACTTTTTCAGCAAAGTGAACAATAAGAGGTTTTAAGGGTTTTGATGTAGTATTTGCCACACCAGAGACCTTCTAAGTTATTAAGAAATTTCATTGTAATCAAAATTCAGGTAGAACTATTTCCTGTAGTATAACTTCCAGCATCACCAGAGACCTACAGTATAATATACTGAGATTTCAAAGTTGTGATGAGTGTATCTATTGTTCTGTTTATGCCAGCCAGCAGCTATGGCAATCTAGTAGCATGACGATGTCTCGTTGTGTGTGTCAATGTCACATTATCTTTTGTTTCTCCTAACCCGTTGGACAGTTGGAATTGTACACAATGGGCCAGGAATATTTATTTATTTAGTATCCGTGTCATCATACAAACGATATTTGACTTGTCATACATAGAAATTAACAATATAGAATTTTTACCGTAAATTCAGACAAATTAAGAAACATGAAAGGATAGGTTTTGTTAACTCGATTCCTTCTGCATTTTTAAAACGCACAATTACATAATGCTCGTAATTATAAGTTGTGAAGTTGGAGCGCATTCTGGTGGGAGCTTGCGATCGTGTTCCAGTCTAGATATCACGTGTTTTGGTTGTTGTGTGTGTGTTAATACAGCCTTCATTTGGAAAACGGAAAAATATAGTTGCAGTTTGAGCACTGGAACACAGCACAGTAATGAAAGTATATGTCGCCAAACTGTCAAAGATACAGGCACGATAATCAAAGTTTTCGTAAAAATTAACAGTTCTTCCAAACTTATTTGTGTTTCAGAGGAGAGAACATAATTAAAGAAGCTTGTAAATACAGGTTTCTCTTTAACCATCAAGGCCTTGCCGAAGATTACATTTCAAACAATAGAAGACAGTGAAAAATATACAAAGGAGAGAATACGGTGAACATAGATATAGAAAAGGGGGGATATCATGGGAGGCAATAGGCAAAAAAGGGGCGACTGTAAAATGGAGATAAAAAACTGTAAAAAAGTAGCGCAAAGAGAAAGCCACACACTGCGACAATTAGAACAACGCAAGGCACAGTGTGACTGGAGCATAAAAATTATTGATGGATGCCGTAGCACATAAACACTGACAGCGAACCTCAATGCAATACACAATTAAAATCGCACCTCTTGAAGCATAGGAGAAACAGCACTAAACACAACACTGACGTGGCACACTGACGATGATCAAAACGTAGGATCTGCCAGGCGCAAGGAGATTAGGGAGACCGGAAGAAGGGAGGGAGGGGGGGAGATGGGCGGGGGGCACGCTGGAGAGTGCCAGGGAGGGAAGGATGTGGGAAGGAAAGAGGCAGGTATGGGGTGCAGGGTCTCGGGGGGGGGGGGAGGAGGAAAATCCGCTCTGGGAGGAGGAGGGGAGAGGAAAGGGGGGACTCTGGGGACAGGGAAACAAGGCCAGGTTATAACTGGAAGGAAGGGTAGATGTCATGGCGAAGTCCATCATCTGGAAGGGGGAGGCACTGGAAATTGACCTGATGAAGGAGATGGAGGGTGTGGAGGTGTAGAGAGGGAGGGATACAGCAATAGAGGCGCGACAATGGGTGAGGGGTGGAGAGTAAGGAGGAAACCAGAGGGTGGGGGGGGGATCAAGCCTGCGGGGACAATGTAAAGGATGCGGAGATGTTGGAGGAAAAGGAGGAGTTGGGGGAAGGGGATCAGTTCCTACAGGAGCCGTGTGGGGGAGGAAGGCGGATACGGAAGGCAAGGTGGAGCACATGGTGTTCAAGGATTTGGGGGCCTTGTAAAAGCGGGTGGGGGCAGAGACCAGGCAATGCTGGCATAACAGAGGATAGGATGGATGAGGAATTTCTAAGTGTGGAGAATGGTAGAAGAATGCAATCCCCATGCCCGGCCAGACAGGAGTTTCAGAAGGTGGAGGCGGGTAATGTGCTTTCTGCTGGATGGTCTGGAGATGAGGGGTCTAGGTGAGGTGTCGCTCGAGGGTGAGGCCAAGGTATCTCAGGGTGGGGGTGAGCTGGATGGGACGACCACAATGGGTGAGGTAGAAATCATGGAGACGAAAGGAGCGAGTGGTGCGCCCTGTGATGATTGCCTGGGTTTTGGAGCTATTGAGACGGAGGAACCACTGGTTACACCAAGTGGTGAACTGGTTAAGGTGGGTTTGGAGGGTACGTTGGGACTGTTGAAGGGTAGGATAGAGATCCAGGAAGGCGGTGTCATCAGCATACTGGAGATGGTGAACTGGTGGGGGAGGCTCGGGCATATCAGCCGTATACAAGAGATAAAGGAGATGGGAGAGGACAGAGCCCTGGGGGACGCCAGCAGTCGGATAAAAGATAAAGTATTTTGTGTTGTGGAGGGTGATATAGGAAGGACGGTGCGAGAGGAAGGAAGCGACCAGACGGACAAAATTGATAGGCATGGCATAGGTTTGGAGTCTAAAGAGGAGACCGGGATGCCATACACGGTCATAGGCATTTTGGAGGTCAAGGGAAACAAAAATGGCAGAGCGACGGGAGTTGAGCTGGAGGGACAGAAGGTGAACGAGGTTAAGGAGTTGGTCTTCAGCAGAGGAGGGGGGTCGGAAGCCACACTGGGTAAGAGGGAATAGGTGGTGTTGAGTAAGGCGCTGATGGATACGGTGGGAGAGGATGGATTCTAAGACCTTACTGAAGACGGAGGTGAGGCAGATGGGACGATAGGAAGAGGCGGCAGAAGGCGGTTTGTTGCGTTAGAGGAACAAGAGGATGCGGGAGGTCTTCCACAGGTCGTGGTAGAAGCCAATAGAGAGGATGACGTTATAGAGATGGGCGAGGACAGGCGGGAAGGTATAAGGGCTTTCTCAAAGGTGACGCAGTCGTGACCAGGGGCCGTGTTGCGTTTGGACCGGAGGATAAGTTCAATGTCTTGTGCTGTGATGGGAGTGTTTGTCGGAGGAGGGCAACTGCCCCAAGTACTGGAGAATACGAGCAAGTGGAGCGACCAAGGTATCGGCATGTTCCATGACAGTGGGGAAAAGAGAATAATCAAAGTGTTGATGGAAGATTCGTTTTGTCATCCCTTTCTATATGCCAATCTTGTTCACTGAGTATGTGTGAACTCATTCTTCCCAATTGATGCCTTTGTCAGACTTCAGCTCACTATATGTTTTGTCATACGATAAACATTTTGTTTCTCTCTCTGTTCCAGCTACTACTACTTTCAGGAAGCCATCTTTTTTTTAAAATCTTTCAGCTTTTGTTGCCCTCGCTCACAATCGCAACGTAATAAGTGTACACGCGCACAGATGGCTCTGCTGCTTCGCATATCTGCAATGGCGGATTTCGCTCTATGCGTTGCTAGCCAACGCCCAACACGCCCATAGGTGTGTTAACTCGTGCCGTATTGTATGGCAACTTGTGTTTGCAATAATGTTCCCATCATTGTAGTTGCAATCAATGGCAGTATTGCGGGATGACTGGACAGTATTGAATGACTTGTTGCAAATAATGCTACGTATTGCAGGGGTGCTGCCGTTTTTGTCCACATTGTGCATGGTCGGGTCATATGTTCCGCTCTCCTTGTCTGTAATTTCTTACCAATATCGAGTACCGTGCAATAATACAGACCGTCTGAGATTGATGTTGACTGACTGGGTGCAGTATATTGAAGGAGACGCTTGTCACTCGCTGTAATTCACATTGAACCGTGTAAGGGCAGTATTCCGCAATAAAAGGCAGTTCCTGCCAACACCAAGAGTTCATTCTCTCCGAACAACTTTCCGCAAAGAACTGAAAAATAGTAAAATGACGAAATAAAAAGGAGTGCGCTAGAGGATAAGCATCAAAGCACAAAGCGGTACTTTGAGAAATCTCATTCCTTACTCTTTAGGAAACGCTGCGTATCTCGTTGTCCACAATAGTAGAGAAATTATTTTTAGAAACTTACGTTAATACTGTATCCATATATGTATGTGTTACACATGCTTTAAGCTATAACTACACAGATCTTACATTTTTTTAACTAGCGCTAATTAAACGTCAAACTACCTTGCAGTACTAATCGCGTAAATATTTTGTGTTACTGTTGTCGTATGCAAACACACGTGTAAAATAAGATCTCGCATTGCATTTCTGATTTCAGAAATGGAAACTCAGCTTCAGTTTATTCGGTAAATAAAAACGTCGTTTGTGGCATTTTAGTAATAAGTTTGCACGCGTCAAAGTGAATCTAATGGTGTGAAACCACACTGCTGAAGGGGGCCTTGCTCCAAGATTGCATTTCAGGGTCATTCTCCCTGACTTGTAATTTTGAATGTCTCGAACCTCGTGCTCCTCCCCACATACCAAATATTAGGCTTCTAATGTGTGTGACTTATTCAAAGTTTATCAAAATCGAAATTGATGAACTAAAAAATTATTCGAAGAATCTGATATAGAATGCCTCATTTTCCGTATGTTTAAATATATCATTTTTACAACCTTTCTAAGTTTACAGATCGTACCAGAGAAACGTACTGACATCTGTGTTACCTTAGTTTTCCCCATAAAAAATATGCTTTGACAAGGAAACTGTTTACGTCACTACTACTGAGACTGTGGATTATATACAGTTCGTCCAATTTACGAAACATTTCCAACACTTGTAAAAAGTACGTAAACGCTGGTATTCTGTAGATCTTGCTTCAATAAGACTCATTAAGCTAACTAGTTTACATCACAAAATCTGTCGGTTGTTTCTGATGCTCTATTCCAGTCCAGAACATCAGCAAATATTCCCCCACCTCCAGGGCTGTGAAATATAATTACAACAGCGTTTGTGCTATTGGCAAATCCAGTCTGTTCAAATGAATGTATGTAGAAACACATAGCTACCGTAAGCTGCTGCAGTTGGATATGAACTTCTTGGGAGAAGTATATAAAGCTCCGCTACTCGAAGACAAAATGCAGTTCCAGGTTAATGAAAAAGAAGAAAAAAACAGTGTCCATGATGTTGGTGCGAACATTAGCGATAAACACGAGATTTACACAAATCTGCATATCTCTCTACACTCAGAAACGAATAGGATTAGCCAGTGAACAAAATAAAGAGCTGCAACACTTTCCTCATGATAAATAGCTTGTAGTTTGGGAAGAATATAAGCTTAACTACATTTTTAAATGTGGGGTATATTTTCAAGGGCTTTTTTTTTTCATATTTCATGGTGCCAACACACCTAAATTTTGTTCACAGAATTGCGCTCCGATTACTTAAATCCCTCCCGGTGCAGAACGCCACGCTACGCATATTACAAAAACTCTACACAATCATTACCTTTTAATATTGAAACGTCCCATTAGAACAATTATACGAGACTGAGCTTAAACTGACACACAATATTTTTTAGCGCAACGCAATCTGACTTTCAATAATCCCTACAAAACAAAGGCCCTGTTTAATATTAACCTATACGTTTCACCAATCACTTACCTCACAAAAATCTTCGTTACTCGAACTACTGTAATACAGCGAGCGCCACTACTGCCAGCTAAATAAAAGATTCAAACTAAGGAAGGCGCTAACTACTGATAGGCATAGTTAGCAAATGAAAGATTTTAATAGAGAACAAACAATGTATTTACCTTAATAATGTTGAAAACTCATAATATACATAGCAGTTCATGACTTCCAATTTTAAAAATTTCAAAACTCCGCCATCTCTCTCCCCACATCCACCACTGCTGGCGGCTCACCTCCAACTGCGCAACGCTACGCGCTGTTCACAGCCAGCTGCCTAACACTACAATGGCGAGTATTACAACAATGCAAAGCAGCGACAGACTGCACACAGCACAGCCAGTGATTTTCATACAGAGGTGGCGTTACCAATAAAAAAACCTAAACAGCCTACTTACAATATGTACTATTCCTTTTCAATTTTAGTAGGAAGGGTAAACAGGAGATGGAAGGAACAGGGGTATCGAGGAATACCTGCATTGAAATGCAGCCAGGAATGATCAAGTGAAAGTGTACGTGTTAGCAAATGCAATTTTGTGTTGTCCCCGTCTATATGGCAATGTTGTTAAAAAAAAAAAAAAAGAGATGGGGCCCCTCCACGCCCGCACCAACGTGGTGACCAAACCAAAAGTTCTACTGTCACCTCCGTCAACATGTTAGTTATCTAATTGGTGGATCACAGGATGCTGGGCTGTGATGTTATCCGTGCGTCTGGGTAAGACTACGCATTAACATGGTCCTTCACGTGATAGTGGAGTGAGGGTAGCGATTTGAAGAGCAGAGGAAAAGAAGTGCCATGGCTCGTGCCGTGGGAAAAAAACCTCTACAACAGTGGGATGGGTAGTAAGAGCAGTAGTGGCTTACTAGCTGCGATAGTTCATACAAGATTGGATTTGTTAGTATAGGTATCATGCATCATTACCGTGACAAGCGATGGCGATGTGTCCCAGTTGCTGCAGCTGCTACATTCCTGGAACAATCAAGATCGTTATACAGTAGTGGGAGATCGGCCATAGATCATCTCACTGTGTGGGGGATGTGTGGAGCTTGTTTGCATGCAGTGTACGGTACGGCTTTCCTGTGTGGTGCCAGTTATTCGGCAGTGTATTCCAGGTGGATATCCAGTAATGGCGTCTGATTAACAGGGGCTCGCCTGTGCCGTTATGTTTGCGTATGCTTGGCCATAGATGTTATGTCCTTGCAAGTATGTCTTTTGGTCTTTTATGTTTTCATCTATGGTTGTGGTCGTAGTTCCCCAGATTCAGAATAAACGGGTTCTGTATAGTCTTGTGGTGAGTTTGTGGATTACTTCCGTGAGAGTCTCAAGTCGGTATTCCCAGTGAAGGTCCGCGATGCGTGTGTATCGTGGAGCATTGCTTATGATTTTGAGTACTTTGTTTTGTATGAGCTGCAGACGGCGCAGGTGTGTAGGCGCAGCGTATCCCCAGACGGGAGCTGCGTACGTCATCAGGGGTCGGATAAGTGTCATGTACATGGACCTCGACACCCTTCTGTTCAGTGTGCTATGCCCGTTGAGCATTGGATAGAGTTGTTTGAGCCTCACGCTATCTCGGTTGGTCATGTGTTGTATGTGGTCCCTCCAGAGTAATTTCCGGTCCAGACAGACACCGAGGAATTTGACTTTCTCGCGGAAACGTATTGGACGTGCATGTAGAGTTATAGGTCTGCAGTATCGGTGTTTGTGCAGTTGCTTCGGTCTTCTAGTGAACAGAACGGCTTCGCACTTGTCGACGTTTACTCTAACACGCTATTTCTCCAACCGAGGCTCGACCACTCTGAGTGCAGTCTGTAGGCGTGACGTAATGTTTGATGGTTTCCACTCTTGCACAAGGATGGCTGTGTCATCCGCGTAGATTGCCATCATTGTGTTGTGTGTGGTTGGGAGATCGTTTATGTAGAGGTTAAACAGCAGGGGCCCTAGGATGCTTCCCTGGGGTACTCCCGCGTGTATACCGTGTCGTGTTGATTGTTTTCCCTGCACGTCAGTGTTGAAACTCCTGTCCGTGAGGTATGAGTGTATTAGACACAGCAGCCCGTCGGGGAATCCCACGGGTGAGTTTGCGGATGAGGCTGTTGTGCCATAGACGGTCGAAAGCCGTTTCGATGTCCAGGAACACTGCCCCTGTAGCTTTGTTTATGTCGAAGCCATGTGTTATATGTTCAACGACCTGTAAGAGTTGTTGTGTTGTGGAGTGGTGATTTCTGAAGCCGAATTGCTCTGGTCTCAGGATGTCATTTGATATGCAGTGCCTAGTGATGCATTTGAGAATCACCTTCTCAACAACCTTACTGAGCGAGCTCAGAAGGCTGATGGGTCGGTAATTTTGTGGGAGGCTGTGGTCTTACCCCAGCTTCCTGAACATCAGGACCTTGGCCATCTTCCAAAAGGTGGGGAAGTGTTGGTGTTTTAGTATGGCATTCGTTATGTGTGTTAGGTACTCAGTTGCTTTATCTGTGAACTCCTGGAGGACACGGTTTTGAATGCCATCATGACCAGGGGCTTTCCTAGCAGCGGAATGCATTATAGCCCAGGAGACTTCGGCTGTGCTAGCATGTCGAATGTCGTCGCACGATGGTTGGGCTAGAATGCGTGTAACCTCTTGGTCAGTAGCAAGTGTGAACGCTGGATCTGATGGTACCAGGTTCGGTGTGAATGACGCTGGGAGTGTTCGGGCCATTAGTTCTGCTTTCTCTTCCGCTGAGTATGCAGGTCCATCAGGCCCTTGAAGCGTTGGGGTGTATATTTTCTCCCTGGTGAAGTGTCGGGCTAGTTGCCACACGCCAGGTCGTGTGGTGTCCAGCCCTTCGAGTTTTTGGTTCCACTGTTGTGCTCTGTGTGTTTGTATTTTATCGTGTATGATGCCCTGCAGTCTGTTAATGTGCCGTTTGAAGTACGGGCGCCTGGTGCGCTGCCATTGTCTCCTGAGGCGATTCCTCATTGAGATTAGGCCGAGAATTTCCTGGGGCAGGGCCGCACTGCGTTGTTGTGAGGTGCGATCAGGTATGGTGCCTGCCATTGCGTCCCGAACGGCGTTGGTGAGGGTTTCTACTGCCTCGTCAATTTGTGCTGTTTCGTTAATTTCGTGTGTAGGTGGGATGTGGCTATCAAGCGTTTGCTTGAACAATGTCCAATTCGCACGCCCATAGTCCAACATCTTGCGTTGTTCCGTGTGCTGCAGTGTTTCCTCAATGTATAGTATTACAGGTTGGTGGTTTGAGGGCAGATCGTTTTCAACGGCGACGATGAGTGTCGCTGTAATGCCCTTGATGAGGGCCATGTCTATCACGTCTGGCCTGTGTCCCCTCTGATAGGGAATGCGCGTTGGTTCAGTCGGCGCTAGTATAATGTAGTTTCTGCCTAGCGAATGTTCGTACAGTTTTTAGCCGTTGGGATTTCGTATGCGTGAATTCCATTCTGGGTGTTTTGCGTTCAGATCTCCAGCGACTATTACTCGCGGTGAAATGTTGAGTAATGTGCTGATACCGCGTATTGAGATGCCTACAGGGCTGTTGTATACCGATATCAGTGTGGTGTAGGCTCCGTTGAACTTGACTCTGACGGCCGTAGCCTCGATTTTTTCCAGTTCAGGGAGCTCTATGTTTGTGTGCTCAATGTCTTTGTGTATGACGATTGCAGTTCCACCTGCCACGGCGTCGCCCGGTCGGTCGGTACGATAGACACAATAGCCAGGAAAGTTTAATTGTTTGTGCGGTTTAAGTTTAGTCTCGCTCAGTAGCGCGACAAGGATTCCCTTGCGCTCCATGAACGCGGCAAATTCTGGCCTTTTGTTGTGGATCGAGTCTGCATTCCAGAACAGGATCCGTGATAGTGTATGCAGGTCTGCATTATGGGCCAGGTGTGGTATATTATTCATGTAAGAGTGTGAAAGAGTGTTGTGATGGCAATGTGTATGACAGCCCAGTATTGCTCGGGTTCGGCGCTCATGAGCTGGGTGATGAGTGTAGCGACGGCCGTCAGCACCTTGGTAAGGATTTGAACGGTCGTGTGTCGGGGGAATAGTGTTTCCAGTATTCCCCCAGGTGGTGTGTTGGTGTTGGGTGTGGCAGTCTGAGGTGCTGTTGTGGAGTTAGCGGCCGCTTGTGCGGGTATTGGCGTGTTGTTAGGAGCGGCATTTGTGCTTTGTGGCAGAGGTTGTGGCGCCTGTGTTACTTCTGTGGTGAGGGGGATGGTAGTGTGAGTTACAGTCTCGGTGTCTTGTTGACTGTTTTCCTGTGTGTTGCTGTTCTGTTGTTGCTGCGTGGCCTGTTGTGGTGATTTCGTGTTCCCCGCCCTAACCTACCAGTTTTTTTTTCTTTATTGTAATTTTAGCACCTCATACAGGCGGGCTGTCAGCAGCATAGTACGCCGCTCTTCAGCCTTAAGCGGTACAATCATATGACAAAGAAGCGACATAGACAATACAATGAAAAATTGCGGTCAAAAAAAGTAGAGACAAAAAACTATAAACATGAAGCCGTTCACGCTGGACGATAAAAACACTAACACTTGTTGACACGGCGCACAGAACACGGAGGACGGCGACGGCACATGTGAACAGTGGAGTTGTAACTGCGAAAAGAACGCGAAAACACAAAACTAGGCACACACACGAGACACCAATGGCGATGATCTCCGGCGCGCGAATGTTCACTATGTTCACTATGCGTGTGCGAGTCCGGGGACCTGCCAAGAGAGGAGAGGAGGAAGGGGAGTGGGAGAGCGAGAGGGGAGAGCAGAGATGCCACAGGCAGGGGAGATAGCGGGAAGGGAGGAAGGGGCAGGGGAAGCCCGGGGGAAGAGGGGTGGAGGGAGGGGACGGGGGAAAAGCAAAGAGGAGGGAAGGGAAGAGAAGCGAGGGAGGGTGCCTAAAGGAAAGGACACCGGGAGTGGGGGGTGAGGCAGGGTCAAAGTTGATAGGAGGGGTAGATGGAGGGGAGGAGGACATCATCAGGGAGGGGGAGCTAGCGGAAGCCACCTTGGGAGAGGGTAAGGAGGGTGGAGAGATGGAGACCGGGTGGGACGTGGGAATACAGGCACGTCAGTGGGTGGGGGTGGGAGAGGATCGGGGAGACGAGCGGGTGAGGAGGTTAGAGTTTACGGGAGGTGTACAGGATCCATATCCTTTCAAGGAAAAGGAGGAGGTGGTGGAAGGGGATGAGATCGTACAGGATCCGCGTAGGAGAGGGGAGACGGATGCGATAGGCGAAGCGGAGAGCATGGAATTCAAGGATTTGGAGGGATTTGTAAAAAGTAGGGGGGGGGGGGGGCGGAGATCCAAGCCAGATGGGCATAACAAAGGATAGGGCGGATGAGGGATTTATAGGTGTGCAGAATGGTGGAGGGCTCCAGACTCCACGTACAGTCGGAGAGGAGCTTGAGGAGACTGAGTCGGGAGCGTGCTTTGGCTTGGATTGTCCGAAGGTGGGGAGTCCAGGAGAGGCGATGGTCGAGGATGACGCCAAGGTGCTTAAGGGTGGGAGTGAGGGCGATAGGATGGCCATAGATGGTGATGTAGAAATCAAGGAGGCGGAAGGAAGGGGTGGTTTTGCCTACAATGATCGCCTGGGTTTTGGAGGGATTGACCTCGAGCAACCACTGGTTGCACCAAGCGGTGACCTGGTCAAGATGGGATTGGAGAAGGTGTTGGGAGCGCTATAGGGTGGGGGCAAGGGCAAGGAAGGCGGTGTCATCGACAAACTGGAGAAGGTGGACGGGGGCTGACGGCGGCGGCATGTCCGCCGTGTACAAAAGGTACAGAAGGGGGGAGAGGACGGAGCCTTGAGGCACACCGGCAGAGGGGAAAAAGGTGTAGGAATCTGTGTTATGGATGGTGACATAGGAAGGACGGCGGGAGAGAAAGGAGCCGATCAGACAGACGCAGTTAATGGGAAGGGCGAAGGTTTGGAGCTTGAAGAGGAGACCGGAATGCCATACGTGGTCATAAGCACGTTCGAGGTCCAGGGAGAGGAAGATGGCGGAGCGACAGGAATTAAGCTGTTCGGAAAGGAGATGAGTGAGGTGAAGGAGAAGGTCGTCGGAAGAGAAGGACGGCCGAAAGCCACACTGCGTAACGGGAAGGAGGCAGTGCTGGCGGAGATGCAGGTGGATGCGTCGGGTGAGAATAGATTCCAGGACCTTACTGAAGACCGAGGTAAGGCTGATGGGATGGTAGGAGGAGACGGCAGATGGCGGTTTGCCAGGTTTAAGGAACATGAGGATACGGGAGGTTTTCCACAGGTCGGGGTAGTAACCGGTGGACAGGACTACATTGTGGAGCCTGGCCAGGGTGGAGAGGAAAGAGACAGGAGCTTCACGAAGGTGACGGTAGGTGACACGATCGTGACCAGGAGCGGTGTTGCGTTTTGTTCGGAGTGTAGCAATGAGATCCTGTGTAGTGATAGGGGCCTTGAGTTCCGTGTGTGCAATGTTGTCCAAGTACTGGAAAACAGAGGCGAGGGGAGGAACAGAGGTGTCAGTTCGAACGCGGATATCCGGGAAGAGGGAGTAATCCAACTGGGGATCATCGGGGGTGGAAAATACATCGGACAGGTAGGGGGCAAAGTGATTGGCCTTACTAAGGGTGTCAGGGAAAGGGTGATCATCATGGAGAAGAGGATAGTAGGGGGAGGGTTTAGTTCCGATAAGGCGGTGGAAGGCTGACCAGAACTTGGACGAGTTGGTAGGTAGGGTAGCAGTTAAATGGGTGCATGTCTGTCGCCAGTCCCGGCATTTCTTAGCCGCGAGCAAATTACGAATGTGTCGCTGGAGTTGCCAGTGGCGTCGTAGTGTGTCTGGGTCACGCGTGCGGAGGAAGGCACGGTAGAGATGGCGGGATTCACCGAGGAGGAGGACGGCCTGTGCGGGTAATGCGGGTAAGGTAGGACGGTGGGGGTGGATGGCGACAGTGGGGATGTGGGCCTCCATGGCCTCAGACAAGGTCTGCTGGAGAAAGGAGGCGGCATGGGTCACATCATCGGGGTGGTGGTAGGTGAAAGGGTGGCCATCGACCTGGGTGGAGAGGGTATCCCGGTAGGCATTCCAGTTGGCACGGGAATAGTCATGGACGTACTTAGGGGGAGGGTCATTACGAGGGTCGGGGCAGGGGCGACGACCGTCTGCAACGGTGAGGAGGACAGGGAGATGGTCGCTACCAATAGGCTCCAGGACATCCACCGTTATGCGGCCAAGGAGGTTGGGGGAGGAGAGGATAACATCGGGAGTGGAGTTGGATTCGGGACGGGTGTGCTGGGGGATGGGAATGAGGTCGCCTTGAAGGGAGGAGAGGAACCGATGCCACCGCCGTAACTGGGCAGCAGAACGACTATGGATGTTGAGGTTGGCTGAAATCACGTAGGAGGAGAAGGTACGGTTGATGTGGGAGAGGAAGTCGAAGGGAATAGGGGTGTTGGGGCGGACATAGATGGTGGCGCAGGTAACGGTAAGGCCGGGGAAGAAGAGCCAGTCGTGGCCGGGAGCAGTGTTGCATTTGGTGCGGAGTGTGAGGCTGATGTCATGGGTAGTGATGGGAGTGTTAAGTTCAGATGGTGGTGTGTGGCCCAAGTACTGGAAGCTAGGAGCAAGGGGAGGAACAGAGGTATTCGTATGGTCCATGACATCAGGGAAGAGGGAATAATCAAAGTGGGGATCATCTGGGATGGAGAAAACATCAGAGAGGTGGGAGGCAAAGTGGTTGGCCTTACTGAGGTTGTCAGGAAAGGGATGGTCATTAAGGAGGAGAGGGTACTGGGGGTGGGGCGGTCCCCAGTAAGGCGATGGAAAGCAGACCAATACTTGGAAGAGTTTATGGGGAGCATGGCGTTGAGTTGTGTACATGTCTGGCGCCAGGCACGGCGTTTCTTCGCAGTAAGCAGGTTGCGGATGTGTCGTTGTAATTGCCGGTGGTGGGTAAGTGTATCCCGGTCACAAGTGCGGAGAAAAGAGCGGTAGAGGTGGCGGGACTCTCGAAGGAGAAGGACGGCCTGTGGAGGCAGGGTGGGGCGGTGAGGGTGGATGGCTTTGGTGGGGATATGGGTGGCGACGGCGTCAGACAAGGTCTGGTGCAGGATGGCAGCAGTGCAAGAGATGTCATCAGGAGACTGGAGGGTAAGGTCGTGGCCGTCAACCTGGGTATGAATGGAGTACCGGTAGGCATCCCAGTTGGCACGGGAGTAATCATGGACAAGTTTAGGAGGGACGGCAGGGCGGGGAGCGTTGCGGGGATGGCGACCATTAGAGATAGTGAGGAGAACAGGAGCATGGTCACTGCCAATGAGGTCAAGGACATCTGCGGTGATGCGCCCAAGGAGGTTGGGAGAGGCAAGGACCACATCAGGAGTGGTGTTGGATTCGGGTCGGGTGTGCTGAGGCAGGGGAACCAGGTCTCCCTGGAGAGTGGTGAGAAACTGATGCACCCGCTGGAGGTCGGCAGGATCACGGCTGTGGATATTGAGGTTGGCAGCAGTCACGTAGGTGGAGAAGGTGCGGTCAATGTGGGCCAGGAAATCGTACAGGATGGGGGTGCGAGGGCAGACATAAATGGTGGCACAGGTGATGGTAAGGGTGGGGAAGAAGAGGCTGAGGGTGAGATGCTCAGCAGGATTGTTAAGGAGAGGTTGGGGCCAGACAGGGAGGTGCTTGAGGTGGCCTATAGCAACTCCGCCATGCGCCAGAGGGTACGGATTATCGGTGCAGTGTAGGGTGTAAGGAGCGGGAGACAGAGATATGGGGTTGAAGGAAGGCTTCATTTAGGACGAAGGCATCCACGCGGTGCTGATGGAGGGTATGGATGAAGAGGAGTTTGTGGGTGGGCAGGGAGTGAATGTTGTGGTACAGGATACGGTAGGGTTGTTGTACCATGGGAGGGGAAAGTTAGACGAGGGTGGTGAGGGGGGTGAAGGTGAAGTGGGCCTGGTTGTGGGAGTATGTGGCATAGGTGGTAAGATGGAAGATGGAACGGGCAGCGAGGGCGATTGGGGAAAGAGTGTGTGAGCGCTGGAAGGGGTGGATGTTTTGGAGCACAATAGTGGTGAAACGGATGATGTCCTCAGCAGTAGGGGGAGGGCGGAGCGAGTTGTTGGGGTGGATGGGCTCATCAACAGGACGGACAGGGACGGTGAGCTCAGGGGTGACTGGTGGAGGTTTCGCTTTACACTTCGAGGAGTAGGTAGGGTGTGGTTCGTTGCAAGTGTTGCAGGAGGGGGAAAGGTGAGATTGGGGCAATTCTTGAGGAAGTGGGAAGCTTTGCAGTGGGGACAAGTAGGGGGGTTCTTGCAGGCAGAGGTAACGTGGTCATTGTAGGTGAGGCAGCATTGGCAGTGGTAGGATTGGACTGGGGAACGGGAGGGGTCCATCTTAGGGCGCTGATTGTAGATGAGGGCTCCCTCGGTGAGGAGGCGGTCAATGGAGGAGGAGGATTCGGTGAATATCCGCATGAGAAAAGTTGGCCCGGCATCATTGAAGATGCAACGGGCCGAGCGGATTTCAATGTCGGGCCGGGAGTTGAGTTCCTCCAATACCTCAGCCTCTGTGATCATGGGGCTAAGCTTCGTGATCACAGCGGTGAAGGTTGGCGGATGTCGGGGAGGTTGAGGCTGACGGGGAGAGGACGGGGTGTGGTAGGGGGTGAGGGTTGCACGTTGGCCAAATTGGATACGGGGGATGTGGGAGAGGAGATCGGTGTGGAAGGAGGCATTGGGGGATTTAATGAGGACCGAGTCCTTGCGAGGAATCAGAAGGGAGATGGGGGCATTGGGGTAGTATTTCCGGATGGCGAGGGTGAGGGAGCGGGCATCAAGGAATTGAGGGTTAGGATTGGAGAGGACAAAGGTGTGGGTGGCAGGCGTGGCAGGGGCGGGGGTCGGGCCGCATCCATGGGGGTGAGTGGTCACGGGGATTGGGGGTTTTTTTGGAGGAGACTTCGGGGGAAGGGTCAGCATTCGGGCACTTTGAAGGTGTCGTGGTCACGACTGGGTGGAGAGGGGGCAGGGGGACGGGTTGCAGGGGGAGATGGCGGGGGGCAGGACCACCTTGAGCAGCGGATGATGCAGACGGAGGGGGCGTGGGCGTCACAGAGACTGTGGAACGGCAAGCCGAGATCCGTGCTGGCTAGGAGCCCGTCGGAGGCGGTGCAGGGAGCAGTGGAAAGTCAGCAGCTGTCGATGGGGCGACAGTGATAGGGGAGGACGAGTTGGGGGTGGTTACAGCCGAAAGTGGCGCAGGGGTGGGGTGGACAGGGAGAGAAGGAAGGATGGGAAGTGGGGTGGAGGATGAGCTCCATGTGATGGTGGTTGGAGCAGCGGAGGGAGAGGTGAAAATGATAGTGGTGGTGGCTTGGGACATGGTGGCGGCGCGCGAGAAGGGCGGCGGCGGCGACCAGACGTCGGCGGCGGCGGCGGCGGCGGCGGCGGCAAAACGGCGGCGGCGGCGGCAAAACGGCGGCGGCGGCGGCAAAACGGCGGCGGCGGCGGCGGCGAGCACCGGCAGGCGGCGGCGGCGACGGCGGCGGCAGCGACCAGGCGGTGGCGGCGAGCACAGGCAGGTGGCTGCGGTGGCGGCGGCGAGCACCGGCATGCGGCGGCAAAACGGCGCCGGCGCCGGCTCCGGCGGCGGCGGCAAAACGGCGGCGGCGGCGACCAGGCGGCGGCGGCAAAACGGCGCCGGCGCCGGCGGCGGTGGCGGCGGCGGCGGCGGCGAGGAGGACTGGACGGCGAGCAGTAGTGACGGCGAGCAGACGACACGGCAAGGACGCGGTGGTTACAGCCGAAAGTGGCGCAGGGGTGGGGTGGACAGGGAGAGAAGGAAGGATGGGAAGTGGGGTGGAGGATGAGTTCCATGTGATGGTGGTTGGAGCAGCGGAGGGAGAGGTGAAAATAATAGTGGTGGTGGCTTGGGACATGGTGGCGGCGCGCGAGAAGGGCGGCGGCGGCGACCAGACGGCGGCGGAGGCGGGCACCGGCAGGCGGCGGCGGCGGCGGCGGCGGCGGCGGCGGCGAGCACCGGCATGCGGCGGCGGCGGCAAAACGGCGGCGGCGGCGGCAAAACGGCGGCGGCGGCGGCAAAACGGCGGCGGCGGCGGCGGCGGCGAGCACCGGCAGGCGGCGGCGAGCACCGGCAGGCGGCGGCGGCGACGGCGGCGGCGGCGGCGGCAGCGACCAGGCGGCGGCGGCGAGCACAGGCAGGTGGCTGCGGTGGCGGCGGCGAGCACCGGCATGCGGCGGCGGCGGCGGCGACCAGGCGGCAGCGGCAAAACGGCGCCGGCGGCGGCAAAACGGCGGCGGCGGCGGCGGCGAGCACCGGCAGGCGGCGGCGGCGACGGCGGCGGCAGCGACCAGGCGGTGGCGGCGAGCACAGGCAGGTGGCTGCGGTGGCGGCGGCGAGCACCGGCATGCGGCGGCGGCGACCAGGCGGCGGCGGCAAAACGGCGCCGGCGCCGGCGCCGGCGGCGGCGGCAAAACGGCGGCGGCGGCGACCAGGCGGCGGCGGCAAAACGGCGCCGGCGCCGGCGGCGGTGGCGGCGGCGGCGGCGGCGAGGAGGACTGGACGGCGAGCAGTAGTGACGGCGAGCAGACGACACGGCAAGGACGCGGTGGTTACAGCCGAAAGTGGCGCAGGGGTGGGGTGGACAGGGAGAGAAGGAAGGATGGGAAGTGGGGTGGAGGATGAGTTCCATGTGATGGTGGTTGGAGCAGCGGAGGGAGAGGTGAAAATAATAGTGGTGGTGGCTTGGGACATGGTGGCGGCGCGCGAGAAGGGCGGCGGCGGCGACCAGACGGCGGCGACCAGACGGCGGCGGAGGCGGGCACCGGCAGGCGGCGGCGGCGGCGGCGGCGGCGGCGGCGGCGAGCACCGGCATGCGGCGGCGGCGGCAAAACGGCGGCGGCGGCGGCAAAACGGCGGCGGCGGCGGCAAAACGGCGGCGGCGGCGGCGGCGGCGAGCACCGGCAGGCGGCGGCGAGCACCGGCAGGCGGCGGCGGCGACGGCGGCGGCGGCGGCGGCAGCGACCAGGCGGCGGCGGCGAGCACAGGCAGGTGGCTGCGGTGGCGGCGGCGAGCACCGGCATGCGGCGGCGGCGGCGGCGACCAGGCGGCAGCGGCAAAACGGCGCCGGCGGCGGCGGCAAAACGGCGGCGGCGGCGATCAGGCGGCGGCGGCAAAACGGCGCCGGCGCCGGTGGCGGCGGCGGCGGCGGCGAGGAGGACTGGACGGCGAGCAGTAGTGACGGCGAGCAGACGACACGGCAAGGACACGGTGGAGACCTTCCACGTCGAAGTTGCACCGTGGGAATAGCCCAGGCAGTGAAAGTCTTCGATGAAGAAGTGAGGGAATCCAACCCTCGAATGTGAACCTACCAGTTGTTCTTGTCTGCTTTATCTAACAAGCTTCTTCCTACAATATGTGAGCGCAGTCTTACTAGCTAGTACCTTTATCAGACTCTAGCTCGCTACACTTGATACCATACGATAGACAGGTTTGTCTCTTTTTCTATTCCAACTGCTAGTACTTTCACAAAGGCAGTTATTTTTTTATCTAAAAGCTTTTCTCAGGTCTCTGAGTGACATTCGCGCACTCCACGCCTGTAGTCACAATGTAATACGTCTTGGCACGCACAGATGGCTCTGCTGCTTTCGCATATCTGCAGTGGCGTAACTTGCGGTGTGCTTTCTGCGTTGCTAGCCAACGCCCACCCCGTCTCAAGGTATGTTTACATGGGCGAAATTTTACAGCAACATATGGCCGCAATGATGTTTCATAAGTGTTGCTGCAATAAACGGCAATATTTCGGGATGACTGGCAATATCGCTAATTGAACAAGCTGTTGCAAGTAGTCCGACGTATGTAATTATGATTGTCCCCATAAAAATAGATTTTGACAGTTTGCTTTACTTTTTTAACTCACTGTCATTAGCAGTCCCTTGATCTCCAGAACGCATATGACCATGTCTGGCATCCCGGGCTCCTTTTCAAACTCCAGACCTATGCTCTCCCCATCAACTTCGTCCATCTCGTTGCTTCCTTCTTCTCCCATCGTCCCTCCTATGTGACTATCCACAATTCCAACTCCCATCCTTTCTACCCCTCTGCCGGCGTGCCCCAAGGTTCTGTCCTTTCCCCTCTCCTCTATCTCCTGTACACTGCTGATATGCCCAAACCTCCCCCTCCTGTTCATCTTCTCCAGTTCGCTGATGACACCGCCTTCCTAGCCCTTTATCCTACCCTTCAACGGTCCCAACGTACCCTCCAAACCCACCTTGCCCAATTCACCACTTGGTGCAACCAGTGGTTCCTCCGTGTTAATCCCTCCAAGACCCAGGCGATCATCATAGGCCACACCACCCGCTTCTTCCGCCTCCATGATTTCTACCTCACCATATATGGCCATCCTATCCACCTCACTCCTACCCTCAAATACCTTGGCCTCACACTCGACCGCCACCTCACCTGGACTCCCCATCTCCTTACTATCCAAAACAAAGCTCACAACCACCTCCGCCTCCTGAAACTCCTGTCTGGCCGGACGTGGGGTCTGCATCCTTCCACCATCCTTCACACTTACAAATCTCCCCCTGCGGGTCCGGGGATTAGAATAGGCCCGCGGTATTCCTGCCTGTCGTAAGAGGCGACTAAAAGGAGTCCATCCCCCTCACGGGGGTAGTTAGCGCCTGCGTCCGGAGATGGACGGTTCCACGACCTATAATCGTGGTCTTTTTGGTTTTTCACTTCTCGTTTCTTCCTTCCTTTTGTTGGTTCCTTTCTTTACTCTTCTCCACCTCACTGTCTTCCTTACTCTTTCCCTTGACTTCTCCTTGCCTTCTCATTGCCTTTTTCTCCTTGCCTTCTCATTGCCTTTTTCTCCTTGCCTTCTCATTGCCTTTTTCTCCTTGCCTTCTCATTGCCTTTTTCTCCTTGCCTTCTCATTGCCTTTTTCTCCTTGCCTTCTCATTGCCTTTTTCTCCTTGCCTTTTTCTACTTGCCTTCTCATTGCCTTCTTCTCCTTGCTTTCTCATTGCCTTCTTCTCCTTGCCTTCTCTGGTCTCCGCCTCGGCGTGTGAGACAGTCTGTCCTCTTTCTCCCTCTCTCTCTTCTTTTTCCTCTTCTTCCTTCCTCCCTGTGCGTGCCTGAAGGCCGACCCACGCGTTCGCACGCGTAGCCGGCGACGGGGTAACGCGTAAGTCCCCGCCCTGGGTAGACATGTAAGGCACGCGCGTACCCCCTGGTAAAGGCCAGGCCCGGGGAGGGGTGATTGCCTGAGCTGATACCTTCTGACCATGCCGATTGGTCCCTCCGTCTGTTTCTTGGGAGGTGTGACCTGAGGTGTAAACATTCACCTAAGGCGGGAGTGCCCTCTGAGAGGGTCCCCACAAGGAAGGAGCGCGCCATCGGAGACGCTGGCAATCATGGGGGATTCCTCCGCAATGGATTCTACTCCATCACTCTCGACTTCGACCCAAAAACGGAAACGTGACCAGCCAACAGTGACAAAAGTACTACCGCCTGCCCCACAGTTCCTCGTAGTTTCTCGATCTGAGGACGGAAAGGATTTTTCCTCTGTCAACCCTTTCGTTATTCAGAAGGGCGTAGATGCCATAGCCGGATCTGTCAAATCTTGTACCATGTTGCGTAACGGCACCTTATTACTAGAAACTGAGAGTGCCTTTCAGGCACAAAAACTGCTTCGGGCCACCCTCCTGTACACGTTCCCTGTCCGGGTGGAGGCCCACCGAACTTTGAATTCGTCTCGTGGTGTAGTCTATACTAGCTCCCTCGACGGATTGACTGACGAGGAGCTTCAATCTTTCCTCACTGAGCAGGGCGTGACGGCTGTCCATAGGGTCATGAAAAAGGTCAACAATGACCTTGCACCGACCCGGACACTTTTCTTGACCTTTGTTAGTGTTAAGCTGCCATCGCGCATCAAGGCGGGCTACGAGGTTATTTCTGTTCGCCCCTATGTCCCGACACCTACGCGCTGCTACCAGTGTCAGCGTTTCAATCACACTCGACAGTCTTGTTCCAATGTGGCTAAATGTGTCATTTGTCGCAGGGATGCCCATGAGGGTGACTGTCCACCTCCGTCTCCTCGTTGTGTGAACTGTCAGGGTGACCATGCCGCATCCTCCCGCGACTGTCCTGTCTATAAGGAAGAACGCTGTATCCAAGAAATTCGGGTCAAAGAGAAAGTGTCCACCTTGGCTGCTCGCAAGCTATTGGCTAGTAGGAAGCCCACGCTGCTCCCAGCGGGGAAATACAGTACTGTCCTCGCCTCTCCTCGGACTACCCGGGAGGTAGCAACCCAGACATGCGATCTGACCTTCAGCACCACGGTCGTCCGTTCGGCCAGTGCTAAGATCGCGCGGTCGACGTCTCCTCTTCCTCCCATCACCCCACAGACACCAGCCCCTTCCTTAGCTTCTGCTAAGACGAAGACATCGAAGTCAGATGCACGGGCCTTCAAGAAGGAACCATCCCGTGCAGACTTCCTCCGTCCCTCGACCTCCCAGCCTTCGACCGGTACTTCCACTAAACGTCCTTCCAAAAAGGCGCATAGGAAGCACAGTTCTCCTTCTCCGCCACGGTGCCTTTCTTCTCCTGCGCCACCCAGCGGTTGCCGCCCCAGGCCGTCATCCGTTTCGCCTGGCCGCACCGCTGGTAGCTGTACATCTGGCCGTTCACCGGCGGAGGAAGCTCCCCCTCCCGGCCATCCTCCCGAGATGGCCGATGACCCTATAGACCCAATGGACGATGACTGTCCGCCTACTGATAGCGGCGGCAGTGCTCGCTCGAAGCCAGGCCCTAAGCGGCCTTCGAGGTGACCACTTCTATCATCTTCCTTTTCTTACGATGGCACTTATTCACTGGAATATTCGCAGCATTCGCTCCAACCGAGAGGACTTGAAGTTGCTGCTCCGCTTGCACCGTCCGCTCGTCGTAGCCCTCCAGGAAACGAAGCTACGCCCATGCGATCAAATTGCCTTGGCACACTACACCTCTGTGCGTTTTGACCTACCCCCTGTGGTAGGTATCCCAGCTCATGGAGGGGTTATGTTGCTGGTCCGGGATGATATTTACTACGATCCCATCACGTTGCACACCGGCCTGCAGGCAGTTGCCATCTGCATTACTCTCCCCACTTTTACGTTTTCCTTTTGTACTGTTTACACTCCATCGTCATCTGCCGTTACCAGGGCAGACGTGATGCAACTTATTGCTCAGCTACCTGCACCATTTTTGTTAACTGGAGACTTCAATGCCCACCATCCCCTTTGGGGCTCTCCAGCATCCTGCCCGAGGGGCTCCTTGTTAGCAGACCTTTTCAACCAGCTCGATCTTGTCTGCCTCAATACTGGCGCCCCTACTTTTCTTTCGGACACATCTCACACCTATTCCCATTTAGACCTCTCTATATGTACTCCCCAACTTGCACGCCGGTTTGAGTGGTATGCACTTTCTGATACATATTCGAGCGACATCTTTCCGTGTGTTATCCATCTCCTGCAGCATACCCCCTCTCCGTGCTTCTCTAATTGGACCATCTCCAAGGCAGACAGGGGGCTCTTCTCTTCCAGGGCGACCTTTCAGGATCAAACCTTCACAAGCTGCGATCGTCAGGTCGCACACCTCACAGAAGTCATTCTCGCTGCTGCTGAATATTCCATCCCTCACCCTCCTTCTTCTCCACGTCGCGTACCGGTCCCCTGGTGGACCGCAGCATGTAGAGACGCTTTACGTGCTCGTCGACGTGCTTTACGCACATTTAAACGCCACCCTACAGTGGCGAATTGTATCAATTATAAACGATTACGTGCTCAGTGTCGTCGTATTATCAAAGAAAGCAAGAAAGTCAGCTGGGCTGCTTTCACAAGCACCTTCAACAGTTGTACTCCTTCTTCTGTTGTCTGGGGTAGCCTGCGCCGGCTATCTGGCACTAAGGTCCACTCACCAGTTTCTGGCTTGACGGTCGCGAATGACGTCCTTGTGGCCCCTGAGGCTGTCTCCAATGCCTTCGGCCGCTTTTTCGCAGAGGTTTCGAGCTCCGCTCATTACCACCCTGCCTTCCTCCCCCGCAAACAGGCAGAGGAGGCTAGGCCACCTAACTTCCGCTCCTCGAATTGTGAAAGTTATAATGCCCCATTCACCATGCGGGAACTCGAAAACGCACTTGGCCGATCACGGTCCTCCGCTCCAGGGCCAGATTCTATTCATATTCAGATGCTGAAGAACCTTTCTCCTGCGGGTAAAGGTTTTCTTCTTCGTACATACAATCGCATCTGGATTGAGGGACATGTTCCCGCATGCTGGCGCGAGTCTATTGTTGTCCCGATTCCTAAGCCGGGGAAGGACAAGCACTTGCCTTCCAGTTATCGACCTATCTCGCTTACCAGCTGTGTCTGTAAAGTGATGGAGCGAATGGTTAACTCTCGATTGGTTTGGCTGCTCGAGTCTCGACGCCTACTTACCAATGTACAATGTGGATTTCGTAGGCGCCGCTCTGCTGTTGACCATCTGGTTACCTTGTCGACCTTCATTATGAATAACTTCTTGCGGAAGCGCCCGACCGCGGCTGTGTTCTTTGATTTGGAGAAGGCTTACGACACCTGTTGGAGGGCGGGCATTCTACGCACCATGCATACATGGGGCCTTCGCGGTCGCCTCCCTGTTTTTATTCGTTCCTTTTTAATGGATCGACAGTTCAGGGTACGTGTGGGTTCTGTCCTGTCCGACACCTTTCGCCAGGACAATGGGGTGCCACAGGGCTCAGTTTTGAGCGTCGCTCTCTTCGCCATCGCGATCAATCCAATAATGGATTGCCTCCCAGCTGATGTATCAGGCTCCCTTTTCGTGGACGATTTTACCATCTATTGCAGCGCGCAGTGTACACGTGTCCTGGAGCGCTGTCTTCAGCGTTCTCTTGACCGTCTTTACTCCTGGAGTGTCGCCAATGGCTTACGTTTTTCTGCCGAGAAGACGGTCTGTATTAACTTCTGGCGCTACAAAGAGTTTCTCCCACCGTCCTTACGACTCGGTCCTGTTGCTCTCCCAATCGTGGAGACAACCAAATTTTTAGGCCTTACATTTAACAGGAAACTTAGCTGGTCTCCACATGTGTCATATTTGGCCGCCCGTTGTACCCGTTCTTTAAATGTCCTCCGTGTTCTCAGTGGTATCTCGTGGGGAGCGGATCGAACCGTCCTACTTCGTCTATATTGGTCGATCGTCCGCTCCAAGCTGGATTATGGGAGCTTCGTATACTCCTCTGCACGGCCATCCATCTTACGCCGCCTCAACTCCACACAACATCGGGGTTTACGACTTGCGATCGGAGCATTTTATACCAGTCCCGTAGAGAGTCTTCATGCTGACGCTGGCGAATTGCCACTCACCTACCGGCGCGATATACTGCTTTGTCGGTATGCCTGTCGGCTACTGTCAATGCCCGACCATCCGTCTTATCATTCCTTTTTTGACGACTCTCTTGACCGTCAATACGGGTTGTATGTCTCTGCCCTGCTACCCCCTGGAGTTCGCTTTCGTCGCCTCCTTCAACGCCTTAATTTTTCACTCCCTGCAACCTTTCGAGTGGGCGAGAGCCGCACGCCACCTTGGCTCCAGGCTCAGGTCCGCGTTCACCTTGACCTCAGCTCGCTGCCAAAAGAGGTCACCCCCGGTTCGGTCTACCACTCCCGTTTTTTGGAACTTTGTTCGAAGTTCATCAACATGACTTTCATTTATACAGATGGCTCTAAGACCAATGACGGGGTCAGGTGTTCCTTTATTGTCGAGGCACAAAGTTTCAAATACCGGCTCCATGGCCATTGTTCGGTCTTCACAGCTGAGCTCTTTGCCCTCTACCAGGCTGTTCTTTACATCTGCCGCCACCGACATTCTGCTTATGTCATCTGCTCAGATTCCCTGAGCGCCATCCAGAGCCTCAGTGATCTGTACCCGGTTCACCCTTTCGTACACCGGATCCAACGCTCTCTTCAGCAGCTTGTGGACGTCGGTTCTCCAGTTAGCTTTATGTGGGTTCCTGGCCATGTCGGTATCCCTGGGAACAAAGCTGCAGATGCCGCGGCCAAGGCTGCGGTCCTCCAGCCTCGGACAGCTTCTTGTTGTGTCCCTTCGTCCGATGTTAGCAGGGTCATTTGTCGGCGCATCTTATCGCTGTGGCATGCCGATTGGGCTGCACTTACCGACAACAAGCTTCGGGCCTTAAAACCTCTTCCCGTGGCTTGGACGTCCTCCTCACGCCCTTCTCGGCGGGAGGAGGTCGTTTTAGCCCGGTTAAGAATTGGACACTGCCGGTTCAGCCATCGCCATCTGCTGACGGCTGCGCCGGCGCCGTTCTGCCCATGTGGGCACTTGCTGACTGTTAGACACATTTTAATGTCCTGTCCAGATCTTAACACACTGCGCCTCGATCTTAACCTGCCAAATACTTTCGATGCCATTTTAGCGGATGACCCACGAGCAGCTGCTCGTGTTCTTCATTTTATCAATTTGACAAACCTCGCTAAGGACATTTGATGATGCTGTTTTTTAATCCTATGCCTGTCAGTCTGTCTTTTATCGTGTTTTCCCTTTTAGTTGTTGTGGTCAACTTGTGCCTCGCGGTGCATTCTTAGAGTAGTCAGGGCGCTAATGACCATTGAAGTTGTGCGCCCTAAAACAAAAAAAAAAACAAAAAAACCTACAAATCCATGATCCGCCCCATCCTTTGTTATGCCAGCATCGCTTGGATTTCCGCACCTCCGCGGTTCTATAAAGCCCTCCAAATCCTCGAACGCCATGCACTCCGCCTCGCCTTCCTCATCCGCCTTCCGTCCCCCACGCGCATCCTCTATGACCTCATCTCCTTCCCCCACCTTCTCCTTTTCCTTGAACACACCCGCACACAATATATTGTCCTCCGCCTCGATCCCCCTCACCCCCTGGTGTCTCCCTTCCTCTCCACTCCCACGCAGTTGCCGCGCCTTTACTGTTGTGTCCCACCCTCTCTCCATCTCCACACCCTCCATCTCCTTTCCCAACACAATTTCCACCGTCTACCCCTCCCAGATGATAAGCTTCGCCCGGACATCTACCCTTCCTACCAACTCTAACTCCATCTTCCCGCCTCCTCCTCAGGGTTCCCTCTCCTCCCCCTCCCTCCTCCTCAGCGGCTTCCCCCTCCTACTCCCCCTCCATCTCTTGTGGCTCCTTTCAGTGTCTCTGCGCTCCCTCCTGCCCTGTCTTCCCTCTTCCTCTCCCACCCTACGTGTCTCCTGCCTCTTTGTGTGCCCACAGTTGCCCCTCCTCTCTTCATCCTGCCACTTCCCCAGCTGCCCCATGCTCTCCCCTCCTTTTCCATCCTCTCTGACCTTTCCCTCGGCAGGTCCCACCTGGTAGTTTTATTCTTCGTCATGTGTGCTCCAAGTGGGTTTTAAGTGTGTTGTTTTGGAGTGTTTTTAATACTGTGGCCAACTTTTAACCTGTGCATACGCATCCAGTGTCTTCTCTGTGTTTTAAGAATCGCCAACTGTGTTTTTTAACTTTCTGGTGCCTTTTTTAACTGTTCCCAATGAACGTCTACATGGCAGTGTATTTTTACCTCCATTTTCTCCCCTTACTCTGTTTTATATTTCCCTTTTTTATCTCCTTATGTATGTATTATTTTATTCTTGTTTTAGTTGTCATGTCACTCGGCTGAAGAGTGGCAGATTGTGCCGCTGATGGCCCTCCCCTGCCCATATGGGGCAGGGGCATGAAATCACAATAAAGAAAAAAAAATTGTCATTAGCAGTAACAATTTTCATTTGCCTTTCCTTTAAAAGCAAATCAGTAATGTAACCAGGCAGTTTCTATTGCAAACACGCGCCGTTGTACCAAAGTGGTCTGAATATCAATTATCAGGAATTCCTGCAACACAGTGATTCTTATAGGCATTTCCGTCATGCGAAACATCTTTAACAAAAGTTTCTACGTCACTACCACTACTGAGATTGTGGATTGTATGAACAGTTCGTCCAATTCTCGAAACATACCAAACACGTCAAAAAATATGTGGTATTCTGTAGATCTTGCTCTAATAGCAGACTTATTAATCGAAGTAGCTTATATCATAATACCCGTCAGCTGTCTCTGATTATCCATTCCAGTCCAGAACATTAGTAAATATTCCTCTCCTCCAGAAATGTGAAATATAATTACAATAGTCTTTGTGCTGTTGGTAAATTCAGTCTGCTGAAAAGAGTGGTTATAAAAATATATAGCTGTTTGTAAATTGCTGCAGTTGGATATGAACTTCTCGAGAGAAGTAGATAAAGCTCTGTTACGTAAAGATAAAACTCAGCTCCACGTTAATGAAGGAAAACCAGCGTCCTTGATAGAGCGAACATCGGTGATAGACACGAGATTTACACCAATTTATCTGCCTAGTCCTCTACATCCAGAAACTGATAGAATTAGTCAGTGAAGGTAATAAGAACTAGAACATTCCCGCCATAAAAAATTAGCTGTAATTCGGCAAGAATATAAACTTAACTACGTTTTCATTTATAGGGTATATTTTCGAGGACGTTATTAAAGTGAACTGTAGGTCCAAAAAGCTGCATAATCAGCTTCGGTACTTGGGCACATTCTGAAGATTGTGTTTACTTACACAAGATTAAAACCTTAAATAATTAACTACTTTCAATTACGCCTCGAATGAATTAAACAGTTTTTGCCCTACAAGACGAATGTAAGCTTTCGCTGTATGCCTCCAGGAAGCACTATATCGGCACCAAGATACGCTGCCCACATACACAACTTACACTGTGCCAAGAGAGCATAATTTCGTTCACTAAATGTTGACCTGGTCAATTTTAGGACTGCTAGAGAGTCATGCCAGGCAACAGTCATTGCAACATTACAGCATACTCAATGGTGCCAGCACACCGTAATTTCATTCACAAATTTGCGCCCTGGTCAGTGTAATCGCTCCTAGGGCTGAGGCTACGCTCGTTGCAATATCTCAATACACTGAGCGAGTTGACGCAATTTCTATTCTTTGAAATTATTTATAGAGTGGGAAGAGGAGCTTGTGAAGGAACAGATGTGTTCAGGAATCCCTGTTAAGTTGTAAGCAGGAATAATACAGGAAAAATTTTAATGTTTGCATGAACACACATTAGGCGATCTTGTTCACACAGTACGTATGAACGCATTATTACTAACACATATCTTTTTTCAGAATCTAGCTCGCTACACGCTCTGCCATACAATAGACATTTTGTTTATGTCTCTGTTCCAGCTACTGCTGCTTCCTCCTTTCAGGAACGCATCTATTTTAAAAAATATGTATAATCTCTTGTTTATGGTGTATACGCTTTGGGACACCCCGCACAATCCCGGGAATTTTTTTATCCGGGAGAAAACCAGGAAAACATTGGAGTTTTTATAACTTTGACTGGTAACAACTGATACTCATTAAAAGAATATTACTGTTTTCAGCTACTGGAGAATAATATTGCAGCAATGAAACAGAAACAAGAGGAAAAACGTAAATAAAACTTACGTTGCAAAGGAAATGCGCCATTTACAACAACAAAATATAGTGCACACACAAGCGCCAGCCAATAGCAAAATGTGTCAAAGGCTTTATGACGAAGACCATATAATACTTCATAACAACAAACTACATCTGACGTGCGTGACATTACAACTGTATTGTAAACAAGTCCATTAAAAGTACTAACATCTTCAAATGATTTAGGAGCACAAAAGTCAATAATTTCAGTATAACTGAGAACTCTACATCCTTTGGATACATAACATACATGGATGTAATCATTTTATCACCATTGCATACGCTCCTCTTACATTTTTTCTTCAGCATTTACCCAAACATAGTGCAAAGACATGTCAGTATATTGTTAAACATGTGACAAAAACCGGTTAGTTTAATGCAAATATGAAGATACTATTTTTAAAAAAATTGTTGCTTATGTTGATCCAACTTAATAGCCTTTCTCAAATTTGGGTCCTTAATTAATCTGAACTTCTTTATTACCACGTGTTCTTTCATCCTCTACTTCTATAGCTGCACTACCATATCCTTTAAATGTGTATTTATAAATGTATTTAACACTTTAAACTGTCGCGCAAACTTCAGCATTCAAATGGCAATGAAATTTAGGAAGTATGGATTGTGCAGTACAAAATAACGACTGTCAGGTGATTGTCCTCAAACATTAATGCTAATACCACTAAGACACCCTCTGTACAATGGATATTGGCTATGTCTTTTCACCAATGTCTCAATTAATTCAGTTATTTTAGCCTTGAATACTTGCACAATAATTTGTCATGTGATCTGATAAAAATTATTACGAAATTTTTTGTGCATTTGCCATCTCTCATACACACAGGATTTTGATTAAGCGCACGATATGGTTGATGCAGCAAATCTTTTACAACATACACTCATAGTTTACAGTGTGTTTGAATATCAGGAATTTCTGCACATCGGACTCCATCAATATCACAAATGTTTACTATTTTATAGATTTCACTTAAAATGATTAAAATATGGGCTAAAAGCAACCCTCTCTCTTTTAAATTAAGTAGTGTAAATTATTGCCTGGCACTTTTTGCCGATGATAAAAGTATAGCTATCACACCTGACAGACAAGAATTAACTGGTGAAATTGTAAATGATGTTTTTCAGAAAATCATTAAGTGGTTCTCTGCAAATGGGCTCTCATTAAACTTTGATAGAACGCAGTATATACGGTTCCACACAGTAAATGGAATGATCCCATTAATAAATAGTGACTTCGATCAGAAATCGGTAGCTAAGGTAGAATATTCAAAATTTCTAGGTTGATGAGGGGTTGAACTGGAAGAAACACACTGACGATCTGCTGAAACGTTTGAGTTCAGCTACTTATGCTATTAGGGTCACTGGAAATTTTGGTGATCTACATCTGAGTAAATTAGCTTACCACGCCTATTTTCATTCTCTGCTTTCGTAAGGCATCATATTCTGGGGTACCTCATCATTGAGTAAAAGAGTGTTCACTCCACAAAAACGTGTAATCAGAATAATTGCTGGAGCTCATCCAAGATCATCCTGCAGACACTTATTTAAAGAGCTAGAAATCTTCACTGTAGCCTCACAATATATATATTCACTTATGAAATTTGTTATTAGCAATCTGAACGAATTCAAAACTAATAGTATACATGGCTACAACACAAGGAGAAAGGATGATCTTCACTACTCAAGGTTAAATCTAACTTTGGCTCAGAAGGGGGTAAATCACGCTGCCACAAAAGTCTTTGGTCACTTACCTAATAGCATCAAAAGTCTGACAGATGGCCATATAGCATTTAAAAGGTAATTAAAAGAATTTCTTAATGGCGACTCCTCCTACTCATTAGATGAATTTTTGGATATAGTAAGTGGGTAATTTCCCAAGCCCCACAAAAAAATAAAAATTAAAAATATTGAGTGTCATGTAATATTTTGTCTAATGTAATATCTTGTATAGACACCTTTTATTGACCTGACACGTTCCACATCATTACAAAGTGTTGTATTCATGATCTATGGAACAAGTACTAATCTAATCTAACAAAGGCAATCACCTTCCGCCATTCCCTGTCCTCTAGAGCCAGTGATGAATGCAGTCACTTTCCCCTGGGGGGGATCTATAGCTTGACGGCTGCGGGGGCGGGGGGGGGGGGGAGGGAGAGGACAAAGTTATAGGCTTAAAATGTAAGTGATAGCGTTCTAAAGACGTAGCAGCACTGTTAATATTTAATTTTTCATGAATAGCTAATATATAATTAAATAATATGTAGGTTAAGTACTGAGCTGTTAGCCTAAGCCTAAGTTAATTATATTAAAGAACAAAATAATTTTACTGAATGCAAAAAAAACTTACATTTACTTAAAACTGATACGTCGAGGCTTTTTTACAGAAAATCTGATCAATAAAACTTTCTGTTCGCTCATTGTCCCCTTCAGTTGAAATCTTCACACAAGCTTGGAGCGTTTTCTGACCAATCCTATACCTTAATTTTCTCATCACACTGTTCATTGTACTAAATGGCCTTTCCACACTGCAAGTCGAAACGGGACTGCACAGTACTTATTAATAACAATGTACCTAAAAGAATGCAGGTTTGCAATAACAGCGTCGACGTCCCAAAATCACAGTTCTTTACAATCGTTATCACTAAACTCTAGAAATTTCTTAAAACTTTCAAAATATGCACTTAGATCTATCACTTTTATTGCCTTCTCATCAAACCCTTGCTCAATTTCATCAATCATACATTTAACAAATTTCCTTGCGCTTCTCATAGCTTGAATCTGCTCCTCTACGTTCGTGAATAGCACACCTTTAACTTCTGTTGCGTCCTCCTGCAGTCTTTTAATTTTATTAAGAGTTTCATTTTCTGCACTATGTCCATCGCAGTCGCAAAGACAGTCGATGTGTCTTAAATGTTCCAGAGTTCCAGAAACAAGTAGAGGGATTTGCGAAATTTTAAGTGATTGTCTGCAAAACTTTACATAAGTTTGAGACTGCATTTAACGTATCGTCTGAAATCACCAAACCTACAAAGAAATTGGAATTCATCATTTCTAACAAGATTCCTCCAGCAAAACCTGTTAAATCCGCGCCGTCCTTGCGTATATGTTCACATGCCATTATAATGGACTTGTAGGTTAGGAAAATGAAATGTGTGTGAAATATTATGGGACTTAACTGCTAAGGTAATGAGTCCTTAAGCTTACACACTACTTAACCTAAATTATCCTAAGGACACACACACACACACACACACACACACACACACACACACACACACACACACGAGGGAGAACTCGAACCTCCGCCGGGACCAGCCGCACAGTCGATGACCGTAGGTTAGGAAAATAGCATGAACTGTGCGATAGGTACTTAACCATCGGATGTCAACAGCTTCGGGTATTTTTAAACATGTTGCACTAAAGCACTGTGAATTTAATGCAAAACATTTTCTCGTTTCGAAGAACCATGAAAAAGTTTGTAAATGTCTTTAACAACAAATAATGTGCATTTTATAATGGGGTGTTTATTCCTAGAGTTGGTGGCAGCAATTGACAAAACATGTACTCTACAGTGAATGTGTGGCAGCTTATGGCCCTTCCTCTCTGACAACCGAGCGCGGACTCCTGAGATAGAACCACTAAAATTAGCAGCACCGTCGAAAGAACAAGATAATAATCTGTCGTAAGGAAGTTTTCTTTTCTTTAGTTCAGTATCAATTGCTGTAAATATGGTTTCAGCTGAAGTGCTTTTCAACTCAACGAGACATAAAAACCTTTCCTTCACTTCAAACGATGAAGACGGTGCAACATATCGAACTACTGAAGACAGTTCACTTTGGATGGAAACATTTGTACACTACTGGCCATTAAAATTGCTACATCACGAAGATGACGTGCTACAGACGCGAAATTTAACCGACAGGAAGAAGATGCTGTGATATGCAAATGATTAGTTTTTCAGAGCATTCACACAAGGTTGGCGCCGGTGGCGACACCTACAACGTGCTGACATGAGGAAAGTTTCCAACCGATTTCTCATATACAAACAGCAGTTGACCGGCGTTGCCTGGTGAAATGTTTTTGTGACGCCTCGTGTACGAAGGAGAAATCCGTACCATCACGTTTCCGATTTCGATAAGGGTCTGATTCTAGCATATGGCGATTGCGGTTCATCGTATCGCGACACTGCTGCTCGCGTTGTTCGAGATCCAATGACAGTTAGCAGAATATGGAATCGGTGGGTTGAGGAGGGTAATACGGAACGCCGTGCTGGATCCCAACGGGCTCGTATCACTAGCAGTCAAGATGACAGGCATCTTGTCCGCATGGCTGTAACGTATCGTGCAGCCACGTCTCGATCGCTGAGTCAACAAATGGGGACGTTTGCAAGACAACAACCATCTGCACGAACAGTTCGACGAGATTTGCAGCAGCACGGACTATCAGCTCGGAGACCATGGCTGCGGTTACACTTGACGCTGCATCACAGACAGGAGTGCCTGCGATGGTGTACTAAACGACGAACCTGGGTGCACGAATGGCAAAACGTCATTTTTTCGGATGAATCCAGGTTCTGTTTACAGCATCATGATGGTCACATCCGTGCTTGGCGACATCGCGGTGAAGGCACATTGGAAGCGTGTATTCGTCATCGCCATACTGGCTTATCACCCAGCGTGATGGTACGGGGTGCCATTGGTTACACGTCTCGGTCACATCTTGTTCGCATTGATTGCACTTTGAACAGTGGACGTTACATTTCAGATGTGTTACGACCCGTGGCTCTACCCTTCATTCGATCTCTGCGAAACCCTACGTTTCAGCAGGATAATCTACGACCGCATGTTGCATGTGCTGTACGTGCCTTCCTGGATACAGAACATGTTCTACTGCTGCCCTGGCCAGCACTTTTTCCAGATCTCTCACCAATTGAAAACGCCTGCTCAATGATGGCCGAGCATCTGGCTCGTCGTAATACTCCAGTCACTACTCTTGATGAACTGCGGTATCGTGTTGAAGCTGCATGGGCAGCTGTACCTGTACACGCCATCCAAGCTCTGTTTGACTCAATGCCCAGGCGTATCGAGGCCGTTATTACGGCAAGAGGTGGTTGTTCTGGGTACTGATTTCTCAGGATCTATGAACCCAAATTGCTTGAAAATGTGATCACGTGTCAGTTCTAGTATAATATATTCGTCCAATGAATTCCCCTTTTTATGATCTGCATTTCTTCTTGGTGTAGCAATTTTAACGGCCAGTAGTGCAGATTCGTCTGCCATTAATGAAAAATATTTGTCATGGAGAAGTGTTTCATCTTGAAAGTCTAAAGACTCTCCCAAACAAGTCAACAATTCTCAGGCAGTATACTTACTAACATATGTGTACCTTTCGTTCTGAAATTTTAACCACTTCGCAAGATTATGTCGCTTTTCAGTACTACCTTACGAATTAGAGGTTCATATTTTGCTGTGTGGGGTATTCCCTTCCTCGCTGTTGCTTCATTCCAAACTAATCGTACGTGCAACACGCCACTGCAGCTCCGCGCCATGTTTACTCTGCCTGGCCTACTGCCTGCTGCCGGCTGTTACCACACACTGCCAGCCGCCCCAGACTCCTTCGCCCAACCGCACCTTTACTGAATTTTAACAAAATTTCCCTTCTACGACTAAGACTAATACTAGCACAGCATTTGATCCTCTAATCAATATTTCTTTGTATGTAACCAAGAGGTGAAATACCAATTTTCATAAATTTAGCTTTAAAATTTTTTAATCTAATGAAATATTTTCTTGAAAACTTTCATTCCTTATTGCACTCGCCGGCCTCTGTGGCCGAGCGGTTGTAGGCGCTTGAGTCCAGAACCGCGCTGCTGCTACGGTCGCAGGTTCGAATCCTGCCTCGGGCTTGGATGTGTGTGTTGTACTTAGGTTAGTTTGATTTAAGTAGTTGTAAGTCTAGGGGACTGATGACCTCAGATGTTGAGTCCCATAGTGCTCAGCCATTTGAACGATTATTGCACTCCCTTAGGAGGAGTTGAATTTCCAGAAATACTGAAACACACATTTTTTCATTTCTAATACAGAAGTCAAACACCAAATCCTTTTCTAGTTCATTAGTAGTTATTTATCTTCAAAATAACTTTCACCTACTATTTTACATCCCTGGGGGTTTGAATTTCCAAAAATGCTGAAACACGATTTTCTTTTTTCTGACTGAGAAAACAAATACCAGTTTTCGTAATCCTAGCTTAGAAATTCCCTTAATAGCGACGTACTTTCTAAAAGCCTTTCATCCCCTTAGGAGTGGAATTTCAGAAAATCCCTCCTTCAACGATGCCTGCAGTGTAAGATCCACACCCTCTCAAACTTCAAGTTTCTATCCTTAGCGGTTTTGGCTGGGCGATGATGAGTCAGTGAATCAGGCTCATCCCATTCCAACCCCTTAGAGATTCAGTTTCCAAAAACAGTGAAATACGTGCTGTTTTATCTCTAACCCAGAAGTCAGACACCAATTTTCAAAGATTTAGCTTTAAAAATGCTTTCGCAATTAAATGTCTTCATAAAATGTTTTATCCCCTGTTTCACTCCCTTAGGGACGGAATTTCGAGAAATACCGCGTTAAACGACGCCTACAGCATAAGATCCACACACACTCCAAATTTCAGTTTTCTATCCTTAGCGGTTTGGGCTAGACGATCATGAGCCAGTCAGTCAGTCATTGAGTCAGGACAGTCCCTTTTATACATAGAGATTAACTTTGCAAAAAACCCTCAGTGCAAGAATACATCTCGCACCTCGCCAAATGTTTCGTTTGGAGTCTCCCTGTGTCGTCTATAATCTGTAAACGAGTGCCAACCAGGACGGCTTATGCACAACTGGCCACTAAAATTGCTACACCAAGAAGAAATGCAGATGATAAACGGGTATCCATTGGACAAATACATTATACTAGAATTGACATGTGATTACATTTTCACGCAGTTTGGGTGCATAGATCCTGAGAAATCAGTACCCAGAACAACCACCTCTGGCCGTAGTAACGGCCTCGATACGCCTCGGCACTGAGTCAAACAGAGCTTGGATGGCGCGTACAGGTACATCTGCCCATGCAGCTTCAACACGATACCACAGTTCATCAAGAGTAGTGACTGCCGTATTGTGACGAGCCAGTTGCTCGGCCACCATTGACCAGACGTTTTCAATTGGTGAGAGATCTGGAGAATGTGCTGGCCAGGGCAGCAGACGAACATTTTCTGTATCCAGAAAGGCCCGTGCAGAACCTGCAACATGCGGTCGTGCATTATCCTGCTGAAACGTAGGGTTTCGCAGGGATCGAATGAAGGGTAGAGCCACGGGTCGTAACACATCTGAAATGTAATGTCCATTGTTCAAAGTACTTTCAATACGAACAAGAGGTGAACGATACGTGTAACCAGTGGCACCCCATAGCACACACCGGGTGATACGCCAGTGTGACGATGACGAATACACGCTTCCAATGTGCGTTCACCGTGATGTCGCCAAACACGGATGCGACCATCATGATGCTATAAACAGAACCTGGATACATCTGACAGAATGACGTTTTGCCATTCGTGCACCCAGGTTCGTCGTTGAGTACACCATCGCAGGCGCTTCTATCTGTGATGCAGCGTCAAGGGTAACCGCAGTCGTGGTCTCTGAGCTGATAGTCGATGCTGCTGCAAACGTCGTCGAACTGTTCGTGCAGATGGTTGTTGTCTTGCAAACGACCCCATCTGCTAACTCAGGGGTCGAGACGTGGCTGCGCGATCCGTTACAGCCATGCGGATAAGATGCCTGTCATCTCGACTGCTAGTGATACTAGGCCGTTGGGATCCAGCACGACGTTCCGTATTACCCTCCTGAACCCACCGATTCCATATTCTGCTAACAGTCATTGAATCTCGACCAACGCGAGCAGCAATGTCGCGACACCATTAACCGCAATCGGGATAGGCAACAACCCGACCTGTATCAAAGTCGGAAACGTGATGGAATCATTTCTCCTCCTTACACGAGGTATCACAACAACGTTTCACCAGGCAATGCCGGTCAACTGCTGTTTGTGTGTGAGAAATCGGTAGGAAACTTTCATGATGTCAGCACGTTGTACGTGTCACCACCTGCGCAAACCTTGTGTGAATGCTCTGAAAAGCTAATTATTTGCATATCACAGCATCTTCTTCGTGTCGGTTAAATTTCGCGTCTGTAGCCCGTCATCTTCGTGGTGTAGCAATTTTAATGGTCGAGTAGTGTAGGTTGGTCTCGCCGCATCCCTCGTAGGCAGTGTGAGAATAGTTCCAGGTAACTGATGAAAGCGAGACATTACAGTTCGGTTCTAGCGCTGAAACTGGAATTTGTCCGTCTGAGTTTGCTCGTACAGCTCAGCTTCAATTGTCGTGAACATAGAGAGCGTGATTAATTGTTCTGCCACAGGTTGTTGCCCACTATTTTCTCAGACACACTGCACGTTATAGCTTAGGTAGGAAGAAGAGCTTCAATTCATGGATTCAATAAATGTCGTCTACTGCGGACCAGTCATTTGTAACTGAAAATCAGCTGCAGACAGAGCCCTCTGACACCATTCGTACATATATCACAAAATGTATGGCAGTGTACAGAGCGTGTTACAGCAGGGGAAAAAAAAGAGAAAAGATAAGTTTCAAACAATGACACGGGGTCACAGGGAGCGTCTCTTGCGACTTACAGTATAGTCTGTTGGATGTGTTCATCCTCCTACAGTATATGTGATGAAACTTTAAACTGGTCTGTGCAGTGGATCAGTATCTGTATATTTAATAGGAGCGTCACATGTGCTCGCAACCGGCACAGAAGCTGTATTTGTTTTCGATATGTGGTTGGAGAGGGATGTGGTAAAAATCTTATCAAGTTCTGTATCGGATGAAGTTAGTGGAGCTTTTATAGTCCGTAAATTTTCTTCGGTGCATAGATTCAGAACAACGATGATAGAATGTTGGGATGATAGACGTAAATGGACCCTGAGGGATTTGGACCTGTAGTACCTGCTTATAGTTTAGAGAAGCACCACAGTGCAGTAGCAAAATCCTCGTCCCTCCCCCAGTTGCCGTACTATCTTTTATACTACCCCATGTTGCATGAGAAGGCTTCATTTCGGCTGAATGGTCAGAACGCAGATTTGTCTGAGTAACTCAGCTTTGTCTGTTTCTACACGGGTTGCAGGAGGTGGTAGATACGCCTTTCTGTGACTTCTCTCAGTTCCAACTTAGATTGGAACAATCACATGCGCAAAGCTGCAGGGATGATAGCGCAAAGTCTGAGGGGTAGCTGCAAGTTGCATAGGGACTATCTAAAACCATGTTGGAATTTTACTGTAGCACATAGGTTCGAGAAAGGTGGCTTGTTTCGAGATATGAGAGTGCCAGAAATGTGATTGACTAGTGACTCTAATCATTAGAGGACTTCTCCACAGGATCCAACGCATTTATGTGGTTGAATGGAAAGACTTGATTCCAAATCATAGACATCATTTCTAGCAGATAGCGTAACAGTAGAGATCTGAGAAGGAGTTGCGAGTAGTGCTTGCGACACACTGCAAATTGCTTCATCATTCATTTTGAAACACACACACACACACACTCTAAATATCAATCATCTTTCACATCTTGTTGGAATGATACGGGGCGCCTGATACGTCTAGATACGACTGACAGGTGACACGTACGTAAGCATCCTGTCTGGTCACTTGCATCCATTCATGTCCATGGTGAATTCTGAAAATGCCATCAGGACAATGCACAGGCCACTCTCCAGAATTGCTACAGAGTGGCTCCAGGAACACTCTTCTGAGTTTAAACACTTCCACTGGCCACCAAATTCCCCAGACATAGCCGGCCGGAGTGGCCGAACGGTTCTAGGCACTGCAGTCTGGAACCGCGCGACCGCTACGGTCGTAGGTTCGAATCCTGCCTCGGGCATGGATGTGTGTGATGTCCTTAGGTTAGTTAGGTTTAGGTAGTTCTAAGTTCTAGGGGACTGATGACCTCAGCAGTTAAGTCCGATAGTGCTCAGAGCCGTTTGAACCATTTTTGATCCCCAGACGTAAACATTATTGACCATACTTGGAATGCCTTGCGACGTGCTATTCAGAAGAGATCTCCACCCTGTCGTACTCTTACAGATTTAAGGACAGCCGTGCAGGATTCGTGGTGTCACTTCCGTCCAGCACTACTTCAGACATTAGTCGAGTCCACGCCACGTCGTGTTGCGGCACTTCTGCTTGTTCTCGGGGGCTCTGCACGATATTAGGCAGTTGTACCGGGTTCTTTGGCTCTTAAGTGTAACTTCGCAGGTACATTCAGCGAACAGAATTAGTAGTAAGGAAGTAATAAATAAAAACGTTATTCCTGATGCTGAAGTTTTACTGCATGAATAGAGAAAATGTAGTAAGCGATAATTTTTTCTCTTTCCGTTATTTTGTGGATGGTGTCAGCGAGAAAATATTTCGTATAGCTTTGAAATTATATTTAAAGCTTGTCTGAAGTCACAAAGTACTCAAATTCTTATATACTGAATGAATATAGTCTGGGTATTTGTGGGCCATTAGTTACTTAGCCTCGAGAGAAACAGACAGTTTCTAATAGTAATATTTGTCTCACTTGTTAAACTTTTAACATAACATTATACTTCTTGATGAGTAGATTATGACAGCATTTTACATCGTTAAATTCAGTCAAAAACTACACAAATTATTGAAAATTGTGTTTTTGTTGCCCATACACTGCAACTGGTATGAGTGCGGGATAGCGTTTTATTGTTGTAGACAGCATCTGTTTCAAAATGCATTTAACTTGTAAGTGGTTTTTAAGAATATGTATGCTGTATTTGATTTCACTTTCTGATGATTAGTGTCTAATAGAATAATAATGTTAGAAATACGCTATTAACACTTTCAGATCTGAATGTTTTCTGGAAGAAGGAAAGATTTTCTATATGCTGTAAAGCTCTTAGGTGATCTTTTTCAATGATGTCAGATGCAATTTATACAAAAATTATACTTCATACAGTTGGCTTTTTTATGGACTAAAGTAACTTATTTTCAAATATTCGGTATTGTAATGAATAAATTGTTCATTCAATACTTACCACACGCAAAATAATAATAATAATAATAATAATAATAATAATAATAATGTTCATTTACATATTGGAATATAACTTACAAATCACTTTCATGTTTCTGTGCACTGCTACAGTGACTTGTTGATATTTTTATAAGTAAGCCCAACAATTGGCAGCAGATGTACATGATAAAAAGATGGTACATTAACAAAAGGGTTATTGAGGTTTCCATTGTGGAAGAATATTTCTGTTGCAACTAAAAGTCAGTAATATTTGATGTATAAAGTTGTAGCCAGAGTGTCTGAAAGGATTAATTACAGTATTGACAAGATTGTATAGATCAAAATATGTTTAAATTGCAGTAGATTAATTGTTCCTAG